>NW_024342539.1:1275380-1438804 GCF_902729225.1 Pteropus medius | reverse complement strand
TCCGTGCATTTCAGTCTGTATCACTGTGATACTGTCTACTGGCTAGCTTTGGCAGTATTGCCATTTTTGCCATATTTATTTGATGATTTTCTTCCATTTTGGCTCTTAAATATAAGTAGAAAATATAGTGCTATTAGTTAATTAAAAAAATAAGCTTCAAAACTTAATATAGGTGAGACAGAGAATGCAGTTGGTTTAACAGAAAAAGGAAATTTTAGCTGCTTTGAACCTCGCTAGATTTAAACTGGTTGACCATCCAGTTGTAAAGGAAAAGAATAACATTAACACATAAAATGCTGGAAATGAATTATTGAAGACTATCTGAAAGCTGAGTTGTAATTAAGGACTTTAATCATCATTTTGTGCTTCTTTGAGAAAACAATACCTCCTCCTCCCTTCAAAAAACAAATGTTCTTAATATTTATTACTCAAAATTAATATTTTATAAATGCTTTTGTTAACGTGTTCAAAAGTAGTAGACTGTGTATGCTGATTGTTTCTACATACATAGTTTTTTCCATGAACCAGTTATTGGTTTTTACCTTTGTTTACATTTTCATCATCTTTATTAAATGCAGACATAATACAAATTGTTAGGTTTTCTCTATGAGGATATATATAAATTACATTATTTTAATCAATTAGCTCTTGAGAGTTGTTTTAATTTATGAGTTGTTTTAACTTACAATACTTATAAACATACACAATTTCTCCCAATAAATTATTTTCATATATATAGGATTATATGCACCTTTGAATTAAATGATTATTGAACTAGAAATCCCTTTCTTTCTTAGCCTCAGCAAGTGTCAACATTGGCCAATTGGAGCATCAGCTGATATTGTCAGTGGATCCCTGGAGGATTCGACAGATTTTAATTGAATTACATGGTATGACATCAGAGCGCCAATTCTGGACGGTGTCTAATAAGGTAAGAAACCCTTTGTCAAGAACTGATAAGAAAATTATCCTTGTATTCTAGTATAATTTAATTAGAAGGGTTGTTGCCTTGCTGTTTTGAGAATAATGGCCACCCTTTATTTGTCAACAATTTTAGGACTTCCACATGACAATAGTTGGTTGCACTTTGAATAGCCATTAACAGAAATAAAAAATGTCAAAAAAAAGATACTATTAAGTCATTAACCTCTAAAAATAAGTTTATATTACACTTATAGCATTTATGTACACTCTAAATATAGTTATAAACATATATATGAGGTATATTATTTATGCAATCTATAGCTAATACTAGCTGTGTGCTTATAGAGTTTTCATTTTTTAATACCTTCTCGAGTTCTAAAGCCTACAGTTTGGAACCAATTCATTAAAACTTTTTTATGTGGGGCATGTTTGGCTTAAGATATTCATTTAAAAACACCCAGCTAACCTATTTACTTGTTTCAGAAGTTATCTATTTAAAAACTTTCTTGCATGGAAAGTGCAACTGAAAACGGCTTTTAAAACACCATTTCTATGGAATGTAGCTAGAGATACAAGGGAAATAGCCCACAGATACAGGAGATGTTAAATAACACGGCAGTATTTCTAACTGCATACTCTTCTTCTGCTGAGAATGTAGTAAAAAAGCAGTCAGAAGTTCATGTATATTTTATAGGATTTGAAAATGCAAGTAAATGAAATGAAAAGTTGTTCTGAACATTAGTTGGGCTTCATTAATATTGACATTGTTATTAGTGTTCATTTTTATGGATGAGGAATTACAGCAAATAGTTAAGAGAATGAGTTCTGAGTTTAAATCCTAGCTCCATACTTATGAGCTGTATAATCTTGGCAAGTTCTGTAACATCTGCATGCCTCAGTTTTCTCATCTGTAAAAGGGAGATAACAGTACCTCCTTCATAGTACTTATTGTTGTGAAGATCACATGTAACTACATTTACTCTTAGGGTTTTGTTTTCTTTTTTTCTATAGACTGTCCTTCAGAAAGTTCCAATCCATTTAATCATTTATTACTGGCTCATTATAGTGAATACGTTCATTTTGATTAACATTTCATTATGGCTGTTATTTTTTTTTTCTCTTTAAAAAATGATCTTTGAATGATTTTTTAAATGCTATTGAAGATTATTAAAAGATTCTCATCTAGATATGGCTTTCTCTATGTGTGTACATATATATATTTTTATTTCTTCTAGTGGGAAGTACCTTCTGTCTATAGTGGTGTTATCCTGGGTATTAAAGACAACTTAACAAGAGATTTGGTTTACATTCTCATGGCCAAAAGTTTACACTGCAGTACTGTTAAGGTCAGTAGAAGTGTACATCAACTTATGGTTAAGAATATGCTTTACTGATTTTAGCGTGAAAGCCAGGAATCAGAATCTGTTATATTTTCCTGATCATAAAATTATAGTCATAGGCCTAAAAGAATATTTGAAAGGATGTTTTGATTCGTTCTTTTTTCTTTGCCCTCATAACTATACCAAACTGGTCTTGGATGTGTGAATACTGCTCTGTTCCTTTGTAAATATCTAGAAAACATGAAAAATTATTATTTGTATCTTTTAGGATTCATTTAGCAAAGATTGTGTTCCAAGTGATAAAAACAAAACAAAAATCCCTTAAAATTACTTTTGTAGTTTATTATTCATAACGAGTTTGTAATCTATTTGGAAAGTCGAGATGTAAGGGAGCTGTTAAATGCTATAAAATAGTATAATTATACAACTAATAGTACAGTAAATTCTGTAGGAAGGTTTAAGATAGCATTGGAAGGCAGAAATCCTGAGCTAAACATGAGGCTTAAATAAGTTACCTAGGTAAAGAGGATGATACCATCAGGAAAAGCTGGAAGATAAGTAGGATTGTATATTAGTAGACTGGAAGCAATATGCTAATGTTAGAGTGTCATTTGTTATGTGAGGTGAGGCTGGTGAGGAAGCTAGACCCAGCCCATAAAGAACCCTGTGAGCTTTGTTAAGTTGGTTGGTTTTTCTAGACTGACAATGTCCAAAGGGAATATCATACAAACTACTTGTGTAATTTATAGTTTTTTAGTAGCTCCATTTTTTTAGAAGTACAAAAAAGGTGAAATAGATTTTAATAATACATTTAACTCAGTATATCTGTCATTTAAACACTTAAACAATATAAAAATTGAGATATTTTGCTTTTTAAAAAATATATTTCTTTGCATGTATGCAAAGTTTTCACTCAAAATCCAGTGATTATTTTACAGCACCTACCATTTTGGACTAGTCAGAATTTGCAATGATAGCCACATGTAGTTTGTGACTACCATATTGGACAGCAAAGCAAGGTACCTGAAATGTGTTCAGTAGATTGGGCAGTTAGAAGATATTTGTTTAGTGAGAGCTGTTGATCTTCATCATGATGGTGGGTAGAAGCCAGATTGTAGGATTGAAGGAGACCTGTGGAGAGAGAAATGAGTGAAGATCACTCTTTGGAAAAATTAGAAGGAGATGTATAGGAAAGGGCTCGGATTGTAGCTGATTTGATTTATTAGCCAGTGATGTAAATTAATAGTGTTGCATGCAAAGATTTTTAGAATGTGAAACTTTGTTGAAGGATGTAAAGTCTAATTCTGAATATGTAGGTGGGTAGAGAAGGGTGTCCGTTTTAGAATTGTTTACTTTTATAAAATATATATAATTTATTTAAGAACTTATTTTTGTTGTTTTATAATTTATGTAAAACTCGTTTAGTAATGTGGCATGTATTTTATATTGATTATTGGATCTTTTTTTAAAAAATTCAAAAGATTTAAGTATTTATCAGAATAAGTCAACATTACAGAGATGATAAAGAACAAGGTAATTTAGTCTCATTTCTCGAGATAACCAGGGTTAACCACTTAAATTAATCCTTCTTCTCTTTACTCTGCACTCACAAAGATACATACTTTTTTACTCCAAAGGAAAGGGGATCAGGTTTATTCTATTATTTCTTTTTATAGGACTTTTCCCATGCTAAACAGCTATTTGCTGCTTGTTTGGAGTTGGTAACAGAGTTCTCACCAAAACTTCGTCAGGTCATGCTAAATGAGATGCTGCTTTTGGATATTCATACACATGAAGCTGGAACAGGGCAATCAGGAGAGAGACCTCCTTCTGATCTTATTAGTAGGGTGCGGGGATATCTGGAAATGAGGCTTCCTGGTAAGACTGATTCACAAAGCTACATTTCAGAAATTCAGTACTCAAATAATTGGGGGAGGGGGGTCTAAAAGAACATTTACTTGTTTTTACCATCTGTAAAATTATTTCTCTCCTAAAACAGAATTCATATGTGGGCTTCACTTGAGAACATTGGAGAAAATGTAGGAAACTTCATTTCCTAAGATTGCTATAATAAAGTACCATAGGTGATATAAAACAACAGAAATTTATTCTCTCACATTTCTGGAACCTAGATGTCTGAAATCACGGTATCTACTGGGCCATAATCGTTCTGAAGGTTATGAGGAAGAATCCTTCCTCGCCTTTTCTTAGCTTAAGGTGGCTCCCAGCAATCTTTGGCATTCCTTAGCTTGTAGCTGTATCACTCAGTCTTTGCCACTTCCTTAATATGGCATTCTCCTGTGTCTGTGTTTTTCCTCTCCTCTTCTTATAAGGCACCAGTCATTGGATTTAGGGTCTGCCCTAATTCAGTATGATCTCATCCTAACTAAGCACGTCTACAAAGACTGTATATCTAAGTCACATCACAGTTTGAGGTTTCAAGTGGACATGAATTTTGAGGGGACATTACAAAAACTATATTACAATTTGAAGATACTCTGTTAAAAGAATAAAAATATCCTTGAAGGTACAGTTTAAAGGTTTATTTCCTTATTACCATCATACAGAGCCCTCAAAATGATTGCCACTGCATTAGGAACTCACTTGTCACTTTAGGGACAGAACTTTGCATGTCTAATAATAAATAGAAATATCTTATTATGCAAAGTGGCTTATATAAAGTATCACCTAGGTTATGTATAAATCTTGCTTAGTTAAAGGAGTTTCTTAATTTTACATGTTTTAATATTTAGAGCAATTAAATCATAATCATACTGTACACAGTATTGTAAACAGTAAAATTAAAGTGTAAAAGATGGTGCTAATAATATGCCGAAACAAATGGCCACTGGCCCTCTGGTATCTGTTTAATGAATTTAATTCTTATTATATTCTGATTTCTAGTAGAAATTACAACATTTTAGCATTTTATAGATAGAATACCTTTGAGCTTTAATGCGTTCATGCCCTTCAGTATCATGAGAGAAGAATTGATGCTGGCATTAACTGTTGAACTGACACACATGCACTGTATATATGTGTTCTTTTTAAAAATAGAAGATTGATTTTTTGTACATGATTTCACTAAAATTAAAAGGAAAAGAATTGAAAAACCCTAACATTTATTGAGTGGTAACTACATGTCACATTATTCTAAGAGCTTTAGATGCAAAACTCATTTAATCCTAATGGCAACTCCGTGAAGTAGCTACTTATTTAATTATACCCATGTTGTAAATTGCGAAACTGAAATGCAGAGGAGCTAAGGAATTTGGCTCAAGTCATGCAGTAAGAGACAGACAGAACTGTGATTTGTATCCATCGGTCCAACTTAAGCCTGTGCTCTTACTCTTTGAAATGACTAGAAATGCCTTTAAATAATTATAGTCTATTTGTCCTACCTTTTGGCATGTCAGTAGTTTAGAGTTCATATCACTTTTTTTTTGGTTTTGATTTTTTTTTTTTTTTTTGTCTAGACTCATAGCTCTGCCCATATTTGTGTAAATTCCTAGCTTATCTAAATGAGAAGGAAAGGATGTAATGTATTGTCAGGAGGAACAAGAAAATGATTTTTTCCTTACAGGCATGGTTCCTGTGCTTTGACTTTGGCTGAGCCTCCATTACAGACTAAGTTACCTGAGTTCAGCATAAACTCCTGACTCTGGTTCTCTTAGAGTTCTGCATTCCAGTGCCATTGTGAGAGGCATAGTTAGTAGGATGGCTGCTCCATGAGGCAGAATCGTAGAAGGGATATAAAAAGGTGTCTTCTGCCACCTTCTCCTCCCTCCTTTTTTAAGAAAAAAAGTTGTTCTCTGGTCATAGTGGGTCAATTCTGAATGAGTTAGATGCATGCCCTCTATGGAACACAGAAAGAGAAGTTCTCTTACATAGGTTACCGGGCTTTTCTGTCAGGAACAAGAAGTGATCTTAACTGACAACAGATATAACCTCTTAGGTATAATAGAAATAAGAGCTACAGGTTAACTATTCTAAAACCATGTTTTTGGGGAGAGAGCCCCCAACTTTTAATACCTTCATATTAAAAGGCAGCTTTCTGTGTTCTTGTTCCTTGGGGTTCAATAAAATGGAATGGTGGGCCTACTCTGGCTCCCTGTTAACAGCATATGACTCTGGACTTCTTGATAAGGAATAATTGTATTGCAGGTACTTAATCTCCAAGTCATTGACCCTCAAACTGTATCAGTACTCCACTCTCTAGGTTCTGATTCATCTTTGAGAACCATTTCTGTATAACTGATAGGGAATGCCTGGTACTTAAATGAAACCTTAGAGCCAATTGCTGTGTGGCCTTCCTTTGTCAAGTTGTATAGAACTCAATGACATGCATGCATTTGGGATACAAATTTCACTTGTCTTCATTCCTTCTTTAAGATGAGGATGAAAATAATGTATTTTTGTTTTATTTTGCTGTGTTCCTATCCTTTTTGTCATCTCAAATCCTTTTTTGGGGAATAAGGTGAGATATAAACAAATTAAATAGCCCAAGGCACAATGTTCTTAGACTGAAAATATAGCTATTTAAGTTTAATAGCTCTTCCTGTTTTAAATCTTAACATTGTTATTTAGCATTCATTGGGGTTTCTTTTTTCTGCAGTACGTTAAAACCTGATTACATACTTTGAAGTATAAGCATATTTAACATTAAGGTACATTTAATAATTTTTTCAAAGGAAATAATGTTCAAAAGAATTCTGATTTTTTTTCTCATTACTTTTTTTAGTCAAGATTGTTTCCAGTACAGTAAATATTTTTTGAAAGAGTGACAGACTCATTTCAGGAATATTTATTACATTTCAATCTGAAAGAAAGTATTAAAAATGATATATTAACTTAGATTTGTTATAGTTTTATTATATGTATGGTTTAGCTATTTCTGTACTCTAAATGTACTAAAAATTTATACCATACCATTTCATGCTTGCTTCATTTGTGTGTTTATATCCTGTTCATTTGAATTATAAATTTCCACAGTAGAGTATTGGGCATCTAAGGTATTCTTAGGTGGATACTTTTGACGATTAATTAATAGTGGGGACCATGGCAGTCTACATTTAGGAAACCTTAAACTTTCTAGAGAAAAGTATAAAATGTTAGTATTTTTCTATTTTTCATCTGTAACTATTGATTTTAATATGTTTAACTGAATCTGAGCAAATTTTGCTTTGTTCTCATTTTAATGTTACAATGGTAATTTCAACTATTTGCTTTTTAGATATTCCTCTTCGTCAAGTTATTGCTGAGGAGTGTGTTGCTTTTATGTTAAACTGGAGGGAAAATGAATACCTTACACTGCAAGTTCCTGCGTTTCTGCTTCAGAGTAACCCATATGTAAAGGTAATTCATATTTAAATTAAAAAAATATTAGGACTTATTTTTTTAGATCTGTACTACAATTAACACCCAATTTCTGTGATTCATTATAAAATTGGACAAATGCTTGGTTTGTAGCTAAAAATATAGTTTTTGATAATTCAGGCACTTGAATTTGCCCTAATATTTTTTCTAATACTCTGTAGTTCATGATTCTGCAAGCAAAAATTATGTAGTTAACGGATAAAATTTTGGTATAATCCTAAGCTAATGAGAGATGAGTCAGCTTTTCTTGCTTTGAATGATAAAATCAGACTTTAGTTTTAAGCTCTGGAATACACAAGTGTACCTGGTGTGAACTGGGGGAGCCTTAGAGATGCATTTCCGCCCCTTTTCTGTTTGAGCCCCTTACCCTTTAGAGCCTGTTTACCTCTCTAAGTTTGATGCGCCTGATTCTTATCAGTGTACATGTGTGTTATCAGTATTATACCCACGTGAAAAAGTTTGGCGAATTGATGTTACGTTTATTCTCTTTTCTTAATTATATCTTTCCTATGTAACCGAAAATGCTTCTGGGTAAAGAAAACATCAAAAATAGAGACTGGAGGTTTTCCTTAGGATTGCATCTTTTATATGTTAATATTGTATATACCTTGAATAGGCAGTGGGCTTTCTCTTTGGTCTTATAGTTAAAAAAAAACAAAACAAAACATTTAATGATGTAACATTTTTTGTGTACATTTGGTCCTTCAGATTTCCTTATTCTTTTTTTATTGTTTGTATTACTTTTTGTTATTCTTTATCTGCTTTCATCTCATCTTTAGTACATAGTCCCTTAATTGAATGATTATCTAGGAACTCTTAAAAGACTACCATTTTTTTTATATTTGTCTTTGGTTATTTGTTTCTTCCTCCTTATTTCATGTATGTCCTTTTAAAAACTGAGCACATTTCATTTAAATCCTTTGAAGATGTATTGATTTCTTTTGTTTTTCCCTCTTTTTTTTACAGTTCACAAAAGTTTTCATCATACTTAAGTCATCCTTCTCTTTGGAATTTCAGACATCGGATTATATCTGAGATATGAATTCCTAATATCTAGGGTACTTACTTGTTTTTTCACAACAGTATCTTCTTAACTTAGCCTTTAATAAACTTTCAGATGAGAGAACCATTTTGTTCCAAAAGCATAATTTCCACTTAGAACTGTAGGTTGTTGCTCAGTTAAGGCAGTACAGCGTCTCTCTTTGCTTCTCTCTTAGCAGTGAATTCTGTTCAGCTGTGTGCTAGGAGAAATAGGTGCATGTTTGAGGGCCTGCAATGTGGAAAGGCTCAGGATATTGTGCTTTCGGTTGCCTAACCTTAGGCTAGGTCATCTCACTGCTTCCTGCAGTCTGCCTTCATCTGGCCCAAAAGGAGGAAGGGTATGTGATGACCTTGCTGAAAAGTCCCTGAGGCAGCTTGTTGTTTCATCAGGGTTAGGGTTTTGTGTGTTGCCTTCCCTAGTTGGCCCTTTGCTCCCTTGTTAATATCAAGGAAAAAGAAATCAGAGAAAAAAGTCTCTAGTAAGGGATTGTGTTTGAAAATACAGTTTGGAGCCATTAACACACTTTGAATTTGGTGTGTAGGGGAAAGTCTGAAAAGATATTAATAGTTATTATCTCTGGATAGTGGAATATTAGCTGATTTTAATCAATTTTATTTTCCATTCTGTTACATATTTTATTTGAATATTAATTACATATCACCAAAAAGAAAGGAAAACTCTTAGACGTGTCTAAAATATGACCTTTTGAAATAATACAAAATTATTCAGTCTCCTCGAATTGGGATGGGAAGCAGTGTAGTGTATTGGAAAGTACACAGGATTTATGGACACCTGGATTAAAAAGACAAGCTAGTAGGAGGAAGAAGGGTTGGTGGTAATAGCAGTAATAGTATGTTTAAAGATCGAAGTTTTTAATATGGCCTAATGGCCTTTTAAAGTACAGGAGCTTCTCCTTCCCCATTTCCCTCTCTCCTGCTCCTCGTCATGCCAGCTCTGTGTTGGCACTACCAGAGAGTATCACAGGTCCCTATACACACCATGCTTTCTCATGTTGCAGCACTCACGCACATGCTGTTTGTTCTCTTAGCTGGATGCCTTTTCTACTTTTGCCTGTTTGCGTGGTTTCTTTGAAGCTTTCTCATATTCCTTTCTCTGAAAACGAATAAATCACTTTCTCCTCTTACTACCTTTGTAATGATCCTGTTACTATGGACACATTTTTTTGTGCTTATACTGCATAATAAATTAATTTGTTCACCTATCTACCCTGTAAAACAGTGAGCTTCTTGCAAACAGTTAATTTTTACAGTCTCAGCATCTTGTGTGATAACTCAACTCATAGAAAATGCTCAGGAATGTTTGTGAAATTCAGTTGACTTCAGGCCTAAGACCTCTGAAAAGTCTCACTTTTAGGTAAATTTACTTAATGTAGTGACCTTCAACTAAGCATGTGGTCCCTGACAACAGAAAATGAATTTGAGACGAGCTACAATAACCCTGCATTGTACTAAACGCAGTTAGTAGCTGCACATACAGTGATTCTCGTCAGAGAAGAGACTATGTTCAGAGGGCATGCAAGGTGAAATATTCTACTAGACCATGGACCTTTGATTTCCATTCACATAGCATAGCCAGGGTTTTTACATCATTTTCACTAGCTTTAGGAAGCACCTGTATTCTTATAAATTTCCTAGGTGTGATCGTGGAGTTATATTATGTAGGAGACTGTCCTTATCCTTAGAATATGCATATTGAAGTATTTAGGGATGAAATGTCATGTGTCCAACTTTAATATAATTAACAAACTATATGTAAATAGATTTATGAAGCAAATATGACAGAATATTCACAATAAGTCGAGTATTTATTGAACTATTCTTTCAGGTATTTATTGAACTATTCTTTCAGTTTTTCTGTTTAAAGTGTTTTATTACAAAAACCATTGGGAAAAGCACCAATTTTTATCTTTGTCACAATACTGCCTCCATCTTAAGCCACATTAAACAAAGGACCCTATTATTAACATTTTCTAGGTCCAGTTAAGGAACTGGAGCTTCCTGATGGATTTAAACTTATCCTTGCCACTTTGCCCTCTAAAAAAGTAATGATATATTTTATTTTTTTGTTGTTGTACACTTGAAACCTATGTAATTTTATTAACCAATGTTACCCCAATAAATTTAATAAAAAATAAACATCTGGGACAATATTAGGAAAACAGCAACCCAACATAGATTTTTCACCATTAAAAGTTTTGTGAACAAATTTTAAAAGAATATAAAAATATGAGATAGCTATAATGTTAAATATTTTTAAGCTGCCTTTATTAATAAAATTCAACAAGATTCCTGTATTTCATGTACTTTGCTAATTTAATAGTGTTGGTACTATGTCTGTTAAAAAAGATTGTAAGTCTACTTTAATATAGACATATGCAATTGTTTCATTGTTTTTCAGTAACTGCTGAAAGCTTCCTTATGAAGATCATTTCAGTGGGGTGTACACTATTTAATAAGAACATAGGCTAGAGGGGCCCTCTCTTGCATTGAAATTATAGAGGGTAAGAAATGCTGAATTTGGTATAAGCCTGATATTTTTCTCTACATTTTGGGCCTGTCTTTTCTGCCTTTTGCTTTTCGCCTTTCCACTCTTTATTTCTAGTTCCTTCCTGCATTTTTGGTCCTTAAGACTGCCTTAAGTTAGATCAATTACTTTGAGTAATCTGTCCGTCCTTAATTCTGTTTCCGCACATCAACAGTGGCTCTATCCCCAGTTGCTGCCATTTTTCTTAGAGAAAAATTCCTTTAAATCTTTCTTCTTTATTCTACCAGTTTCAATTTCCATATATTTTTCCTCATTTTTCATTAATAATTTTTTTTTATGATTAAAGCGTGTGTATGTGTGTGTGTGTGTGAAATTTAAGCACTATTTTAATCTCATCTCTGGGCTTTTACCACAGTTAACATAGTGGTGTATACATTCTATGACATACCCTCTCCACCCCACCCTTTTTTAAGCAGGATCATACTATGTATATTTGGCAACTTGATTTTTTTCCCCAGTTACATCTTTGCATTGTCTCAATTTGTTCTAATTAAATTACACTTGTTTTTGTTCTCATTAGATTATAATTGTTTAGAAACAGTGAGGTTTATAATATGATAAAACCAGAGGATTCTCTTCCCCTTCAGATTTAGATCTGCAGACAATAAGCTCTAAATTCCTCAGTTGTTGGATAGAAGGCACAGCATAAAATCGCTGTACTTGATATACTTCGGCAGTTATTTATCTTACTTTAAGTGTGCCTTAATGATAGAACTCACATGTATGACATTACAGGTTATCTCTTGTGTGTTTTCTTGTTTGTTTTTTCATGTTATAGCTTGGACAGCTTTTAGCAGCTACAATCAAAGAACTTCCAGGCCCTAAAGAAAGTAGGCGGACTGCTAAAGACCTTTGGGAAGTTGTTGTTCAGATCTGTAGTGTGTCCAGTCAACACAAACGAGGAAATGATGGCAGAGTTAGCTTAATAAAGCAGAGGGAATCTACGTTAGGTATAATGTATCGGTATGTTTCCATCAGTTTATTTTTTGAATTATTTATTATTTCTAGTATTTGTACTATTTCAGGAACACCTGTCATTCTTATATATTACAAAGATGAACAGTGTAAGACTTCTCTGGCGCTGATCTCTGATGGCCTTGTCTGACATGACCACCTTTGGCAGTACCTTCTGTTTATATGTTATGTTAAGAGACTATCTATTAATCATATAATTAATGATGTCTGTGGTTGGATAGTACTGAAGATGTCACATGTAATTAATACAGGGAAGAAATTTTATTATATTAGTATGACAGTAGAATATTATACTCATACATGCAGAACTGGGAAGAAATTTTATTATATTAGTATGACAGTAGAATATTATACTCATACATGCAGAACATAAACCTTCACCTATAATTTACTTTCTTGATTTTATTTTTAATTTCTGACACTTAAATGTATATACAAAACTTTTTTTTTTTTTTTTTTAGGAGTGAACTGCTTTCTTTCATCAAAAAATTACGGGTATGTTTTGTTAAAAGTTGATCTAATTACTATTGCTGATTTTTGTAGAATGTAACTAAAAAATATTGAGCGCTTAAATCATGATTATTTGGATGATCTATTAATGTGTTTTAGTGTTGAGGATGGGGTAGTCTGAATAGAACAGTTTATTTTGTGTTTACCTAACCATGTTTTACTATACAGAACAGGTATTTTTTTTTTTAATTGTAAAGAAATTTTCATAATAGAACTAGATGTGTGAAGCCTAGCTTTAATTTTTGTTTAATAGGAACTAGATGTGTGAAGCCTAGCTTTAATTTTTGCTTAATAGGATTAATGTCATATTTATTTACTGGACATATCCCAGATTCCATCCTGTATTAATTTAAGGAATAAAGAGTCAATTTTTTTTTGAGGAAGCTGGAAGTACTAGTTGGAAAGAGGATCTATTTACTCAATTTCAAAAGTTATGTGAGGATTGAGCATTATAAGCCAGACACCTAAATATGATAATTTTTGTGTAAATTGTGTGCATTCTTTCACGAGATTAAAAATGAAGTTGATCCTTAGTGTGTTCTGCACTAGACGTAAATTTAAAAAGGGTATGACTCTTTTGAAAGAAATACTTGGTATCCCTGAGGTTGATTGAAGAAATATTAAAATATAATATTTAAGGATTCCATGTTTTCTTTCTCATAGGAACCATTGGTTTTGACTATTATTTTATCACTCTTTGTGAAACTTCACAATGTTCGGGTCAGTATTTCATAACTTTATTTAAAAAAATATCTTTGAAAGAAATTTTCTTTTCAATCACTTTTTTTTTTTTTTTTAAAGGAGGACATTGTGAATGATATTACAGCTGAACACATTTCTATTTGGCCATCCTCCATCCCCAAGTAAGAAGTATTTTAGCTTATGTTTTATTAAATTATGTATTTGGAACCATTGTGAATGAGGTAGACAACCTTGAATAACTTGATTAAAAGGCTACAATCTGTTAAGATTCTATAGCCAACTTTGTGTTTTCTCTCTATTAGTAATTATCTTCCTAAAAATTATGGACAAAGCATAATTCTAAATAAGAGCTAAGATAAATCAGCCTTAGGTAGAGCAGAAGATCTCTAAGTAGTCCTGATTATGTCAGTAGATAGAATTAGAAAATCAAGGTTAACGAATGACTTTCTATCAGGTTTCCAGCATCTTACTCTTTTATAAACATCTCATTGAAAATGATTTTTTATAACTCTTTGTAGGTCTCTGCTAACACCGCGATTATGAGAAGCTCCCAACCCCTTTTAATTGCCTTAAGAAGCTCTTTAATTACTTTAAGATACCTTCCCCCTTACTTTTATCACAATAAGAATCACAAGATAATGGGGGGATTTTTTTAGGGAAGAAGGAAATGTTCTTTTTCTGGAAGAAAAAATCATTTACATTTTTCCCTTCTTACACATAGCATTGATACTTCTCATTCAGGAGAGTTCATGTCCATTTGTTTCCTCACGAAAGTTACTTTTCCTTCCTTTCCCCCCAGTCTTCTTACTTTGTGCCCGAAGGGCAGATCCTAGGCCTTATTTTATTTTTCTTAGTGGCATATTTGAAGAACAGATTTCAGTAGGTTAGGGGAGCAGGCAATAGAATGAGAATAATTTGCTTAGGTCTGGTATGAGGATTGGTGGGTCATCAGTGGTTGAGTGACTCTTGCCTTCACTTACTGAGGCTTGTTTCCCAAGGGAGCAACATGCTTCATGAAGCCATGTGCATGCTTCACAGCTTTCTAACAGCAGATGTTTATGTAAAATTAGTTTATTAGATAGCAATTCAAGAATCAGGTGGAGTTCATTTTGCTCTTTGGTGTTACTTTGGCCTAATTTTAGACTATAAATGATTAATTTTCAAAGTGTGTGTATTATAAATGAACAACAAATGGTTTACCATAGAGGCTCTGAGCCAGACTCTTAGGGTTAGAGTCGTGGCCACTCCACTTACCAGATGTATGAGCTTGGTAGGTTGCTTTCTGTTCCAGTTTTCTCATCTCTAAAATGGGTATATGATAGTACCTATCTCGGAATTGTTAGGATTAATAAGTTAATATGTTTTCTAAGCTAAATGTTTGGAATAAGGACTGGCACATAGTCCTTGTTTGATAGGATTAATGTCATATTTATTTACTGGACTTATCCCAGATTCCATCCTCTATTAATTTAAGGAATAAAGAGTCTGTTTTTTTTTTTGAGGAAGCTGGAAGTACTAGTTGGAAAGAGAATCTGTTTACTCAATTTCAAAAGTTATGTGAGGATAAAGCACATAGTAGGCTTTACTATTTATTATCTTCATGATAAAATTAATGTAAATTAACCCAGAGAAAATAAAATGTGACTAAACATTTGATCAGAAAAAGACTTTTTTTAAGCAAGAACATTGACTCCAAGAATAGTGTGAGAATGGCATGAGTTAAGCATTACTCTTTTAAATTGATATGTAGATTGAATTCTTAGACTTGTTACCATTTTATAAATTTCTACAAAATCATAAACCAGATTAACTCAGTTGTAAATAAATAAATGAGTATTTGCTAATAATACCACAATTTCTTGCCTACTATATTGGGAATAGTACATTTTGGAAAATCCAGCTCCTCAGTGCAAACAGGTGTTTTGTCCAAGTTGACCTTGTAAATCAGTGGTCCCCAACCTTTTTGGCACCAGGGACCAGTGCTACTATGGGAATCTAATGCCTGATGATCTCAGGTGGAGCTGAGGTGGTGATGTTAGCTAGCATCACTAGCACTGGGGAGCGGCTGCAAATACAGATGAAGCTTTGCCTGCTTGCCTGCCACTCACTTCCTGCTGTGCGATACCAGTCCGCAGCCCAGGGGTTGAGGACCCTGTTATAAATGATAGAGCCAGGACTTGAACCTCATGTGTGTCTGAATCCAGAGCCTGTGTTCTCTACCATTGTGCTCTACTACTCCAAAGAGTAGGAGCTATCAGCTGTGTTACTTGGGTGCTAGCCTGGCTTTTATCCTTACAGTTCAGTCTTCTAAATCTGTATCTCAAGACTTCCAGGTTTAACCAGGCTCAGAGCAGCTGGCCCCATTCCCTACCCTTTTTTTGATTCCCTTATTGCTGCTAAATACACTGAAGTACACTTGCCACATCTAGCCCCTAATCTTATGATGGCCAGTAAAACATCTATTCCAAAGGAGTCATTTACTCTTACAAGAAGCCACAAGGTGAATTTAAGGCCACATAGCAGTATCATTAATTTTTGAGCCCTTGTTTTTTGTGGCTTTTAGATAACAGAACTTAAAAATCATTTGAGGAAATTTTATGATCCTCTTTAATTTTGTTACCTGCGAATTGCACGTAAAAAGCGGAGATAGGGGTTTTCCTATCATTTTTGTGTACTTTATACTGTAAAATACTTAAAGATACTTTTTTTAGAGTGGTCTAGTCAACATACTTTGGCTTTTTGGGGGCGGTGAAAGGAAACAAGGGTCAGATTGTTTTCAACCTGTTAGAAAAGTTGAAACTCAGACTACGTTTCAAAAGTTTTTATATATTTATTTCTAATAATATTTTCCATATACTTATGGTCACTTAAATTTTGGCTAAGTCTTTTTGTTGTTAATAAATGTGTGTAGGGAATTTGAAGTTCTCTTAAAATAGAGATTAATGTTCATTGTATTTCCATTAGCCTCCAGTCGGTGGACTTTGAAGCTGTGGCAATCACAGTAAAAGAGCTAGTTCGGTATACCCTAAGTATAAATCCAAACAACCATTCCTGGTTAATTATTCAGGCAGACATTTATTTTGGTAAGTGAAATGTATGGTTGCTTTGTATTTTATTTTTATAGCACTTTTAGAAGTGAAAATAAATATATTACACATTTTATTTACAAAACATTATTAAACTTGTCTTGTTTTTGACATAATCTAACTTTTCCTAGATAAAATTAAGAGAGTAAAACTGTAATTGTCATATGTATGCATTTTTCTGTGTAGAGCCTTTCATTAGATGCTTTTAATTTTATCTTGACTACCTTTTTTCTTTTTCTTTTTTAATAGTGAATATTCATCTAGTAAGTTGGTAAAACATTCTTAAGAGGTTAAAATTTAGCTTGCAAAATTGCTATTTAAAGTTTCTAAAATCTGTCCCAGCACTCTTGATAATTATTTATATTCTTAGAGGTACATAATCTCCCCATTTTATGTGATCGATTTTCCAACTTGATAATAGTTCTTTCACTATATAGATCAGATAAAATTTCTGACAGATCATTTTATGATCAGTTTTTAAGAAGTTGATTTTTCTTAAAGAGCAGGTTCAAAATATGAATAGAGAGAATAGTATGATGAACCCACATATATCTGCCACCTAGTTCTAATAGCAGTTAACTCACGGCCAGTCTCATTTCATCTGTACCCTCACCTACATTATCCCACTGTCTCCCAGATTATTTTTGAAGCAAATAGTTGCTAATTTTAATGCTCATTTTCACCAAGCCCTCAAAGAATTTATTATTAAGATCTTAATATTTATATTTAGAATAAAATTACTGATTATAAACTACCTCAGAAAATTAAGATATGTTTCTAGTATGGACATTTGGGAAATAAATACCTCCAAATACTAAATCTATACTAGTACGTTTGACAAGAATTCCAAGCTAAATTTTTGTGTTTTAGAACTAAGGCAAAGAATCTATTTAATTGCTTCGTTAAAGTGGTTAAAAAAAAATAAAGGCAATTTTTTCATTGTTGTCCTGGATAAGTGTTATCTCTAGGTCTAGGTCTATGGTTTGAATCTCCAACTGATATGTTTAATAATAGGTAATTTTTTATCCCTGTTTCTACTTCAGCAACAAATCAGTATTCAGCAGCTCTTCACTATTACCTCCAAGCAGGAGCTGTGTGTTCTGATTTCTTTAATAAGGCTGTACCCCCTGATGTTTATACAGACCAGGTAAATTGTTTTTATTGGCTTTTTTCTTGTCTACCTTTGAATGTTCTTCCTGGGTCATTTCTGGGTGAGTTTATTTTCATGTTTGTGGTGGTAACTCTCAAATTGAATGCTTTAGACCAGATTTCTCTCCATATTTCCAGTGCCCATAGTCCATTGCTGCTTTGATTTACCAAAGTACTTCAAACTTAACCTGTCCAAAACTGATTTCATCCTCTTGCTTTACTAGTCTTCCCTCCTGGTGTCTCAGCCCCTAGCACCCCCCCCCAAAAAAACCCCACCAAAATAACAAACACTTTTGTTTAACCATTTGAATTGACTAGGCCCAAATCTTGAGTGTTGTCATCTTTTTTTGACTGACCCTCCCAAAAACATCTAGTCAGCCTTGAAGGCATATTAATTCTACCTCCTAAATCTTGACTTTTGTTCATTTTCTGTCAATATGTATTGCTCTTTCGTCCGGTTTAGTACACCAGTATCATAATTTAAAATAAATGGCATTTTTCAGTACTTAGAGTAGTTTTTGAAATAAGATTAAAAAATTTTTAGGAACTTTTTAAAATTAATACTATTTTTTACAATGGTTTTAGATTCACAGCAAAACTGAGCAAAAAATACAAAGTTCTCATATACCCTCAGTGCACCAGAACAAATGTATATTAAAAAACAAATATATATATTCTGCTGTGTTTGGGAGGAGTTTTGTAAAAACACAAACCCCCCCACATGTACAACCTCCTCCACTATTGACATCCCACATCAGAGTAGAGTGTACATTTGTTATAATTGATGTTAGTTTTTTTAAATGATAAGAATTATTTTTGTAGGTAATAAAAAGAATGATAAAGTGCTGTTCTTTGCTGAATTGCCACACACAGGTTAGTATCATACTATGATTTTGGTTTTTTTCATATAAGAGTTTATAATAAATATAAAGCATTGGACTAGGAGGTAGCTTTATTTTCCTTATAATTGCTTAAGTTTATGGTATTTAAGAATTTGGCATATTGTTTTTTTTAGTAGTTTATAGAATTTTTAAATGAAAGCATGAGTTAGAAAACATTGGTATTTGAACCTTCTAAATAGAAAAGAAGCTTTCTCAAGTATGTTTTCTTGTATATAAAAGTATGTATGTGTACATTAGTTAGGGAAGTACAAATCAGTACCACAGTGAGATACCACTTCACACTAGGTTGGCTGTAATTCAAAGATTTACAAGTGTTGGTGAATATGTGGGTAAATTGAAATCCTCATATGATGCTGGGAGGATTGTAAAATGAGGCATCCTTTTTTGGAAAACAGTTTGGTCTTTCCTTAAAAAGTTAAAAATAAAATTACCATACAACCTAGCAGTTCTGCTTCTAGGTATATAACCAAGAAAATAGAAAACATATCCACAGAAAAATTTGTATGTGAATGTTCATAGTAGCATTATTCATAATAGCCAAAAAGTAGAAACAACCCAAATATTCATCAGCAGATGAATGGATAAAACAAACGATGGTATATCCACACAAAGGAATATTATTCAGCCATCAAAAGGAATGAAGTAGTGATACATGCTGCAACAGGGATGAATCTTGCAAGTATTATGTTGAGTGGAAAAAGCCAGATACAAAAGGCTACTGTATGATTGACTCATATGTCCAGCATAGGCAAATCTATAGAGTAAGCATGTAGCTTAGTGGTTGCTAGAGACCAGGGTAAGGAGGAATGAAGAGCAGCAACTATCAATGGGTACAGAGTTTTGTGGGATGTGCAGGGCAGGGGTTGTGGGAGGACATAAAATATTTTGGAGTTTGACAGTGGTGATGGTTATACAACTTTGTGAATATAATAAAAATTACTAAATTATGGACTCAGTGAATTTTATGGTATATGAGTTATATAAAAATATTAAACATATTTTTAAATCAGTATCATTTATGATCTACATACCTGATTGGAATGAATGTTTTCTATGTTAAGCAGACTGGCAGCCTAAATATTTGCCATTTGCTTCTGTATTTGCCTGCTGTGAAAGGTTTAACCACATGTTCTATATATTTTGAATGTCATGACACTTTGACAGTTTTCCATTCCCTTGTTTTCTGAACTGGCTTTTTGCCAGCTTCTCAAACAAAGCTCTAAAAACTTATGATTTAGATCATCAGTGATGAAAATATTGGGCAGGCAGACACTTGTGTCAAGGTTTTTGTAATTAAAATTGGATGGAATCCATCAATACAAGCTGATCTACTCAGTGTGATCTGCAAGACCTCTTAAATGATATATTCTCGATATAAGAATTATTAAAAATTACCCCCCAAAACCAGGAGAGTCATTGTTAACATTAGTTATATGAAACCATTTTCAAATCATTATTTGTTTACTTAGGTGGCAATTTTATGTCAGTTCCTCAGAGAAATCGACTACAAAACAGCCTTTAAATCATTGCAGGAACAAAACAGGTATGAATGATTTTTAAAATAAAATGCAGTTGAAATTTTTCTGCTTAAGACGGAGGAAGTAACAATTCTGTTTTTCAGTCATGATGCTATGGACTCCTACTATGACTACATATGGGATGTTACTATTTTGGAATACTTGACTTGTATCCTTTCATCAACATGTGTGATATTAGAACAGTTCATTTCTGTAAACTAAAGTATTTAATATTGTGTATTTTCTAAAACAAACCTGAAAAACAGTCGAAATTCTATTATGTTTAATAGTATCAGATTTATTATTTTTTTAATTTAATTTTATTATTAGTTTCAAATATATAATACATTAGGGTAGACATTTATACAGTTTATAAAATGATCTCCCTAATTGCTCTTTCTCTCCTCTGGGTTTCCAAGATTTATTATTCTTAACTGATTCATTTAGATCTTCATCATAAAAGAGGAGAAACAGATAAAAGACAAATTGCGGTAAGTTACTTTATGCCTTTCTTTAGTGACGTACTTAATTTCTCTAATATTAAATCATTGTTAAGAGTTGGACCAACAAAAATGATTTTGTCTGCCTAATTACTGCCAATATCTGGTTATCTTTGTTTTTTTAAAAGATCCTATCTTGATAATGTAGCTTTTATATCTAGTTTATTTCATGTGAAAATGTTAGATTTTGTCATCTCTCTGCTCCAAACCATTTAAATGGTTTCCCATTTCACACAATGTCAAAGTTCATACAGTGGCCTATGAGGCCACATATGACTTAACTTCTAGCTGCTCATTTGACTCCCTCTTGCTAAATTCTGATACACTAATACCCCTACTGTTCTTCAAACATGCCAAGAACATTCACCACTGAAAGGCTTTTGATATTTTCTCTTCCAGGAATATTCTTTAATTTCCTTCAGTTCTGTCCTCAAATGTTACCTTCTTAGTAATCAACCTTTCTTGACCATCTTATAAAATTGCACTGTCTCTCTGCATATTTATCCAAAGAAACAAAAACACTAATTTGAAAAGATAATGCAACCCTCTGTTCAGTGCAGTGTTTTAACAATAGCCAAGATATGGAAGCAACCTGAGTGCCCATCAGTAGGTGATTGGATAAGGAAGAGGCGGTACATACGTACAATGCAGTATTACTCAGTCAGAAAAAAAAAAAATGGAAATCTTAACAATTTGCAACATAAATGGACCTTCAGGGTATCATGCTAAGTGAAATAAGTCAAACAGAAATACTAATACTGTATGATTTCACCTATATATGGAATCTAAGGAACAAAGTAAATGAACAAACAAAACGAAAACAGACTCATAGATAGAGAACAAACTGGTGATTGCCAGATGGAAGGGGAGACTGGGTGAAAATGGTGAAGGGATGAAGAAGTACAAATTAGTAGTTACAAAATAGGCATGGGGTTGTGAATTACAGCTTAGGAAATATGGTCAATAATTTTGTAAAAACCGTATAGTGCCAGGTGGGTACTAATCAAGGGGATCACTTCCTAAGTTATATAGATATCTAACCACTATGCCGTACAGCTGAAACTAATATAAAATAGTATTGAATATCAACTCTAATTGAAAAAATAAAAACAAAAACATGTACAAATACAAAAGGCAATATTGAAATTTTCCCCGTTCTTCAATGCTATTTCCAAACCATCTCTACTTGTATCATTTTTAAAGCCCTTTTTCTTTTTTGAAGTTTATAACCTACCTCCTTACTCCCTTATGTAACCATCTTGGTTATTCCTCTAAATGCATCAAAAGGTATGTGATCAACATATCCAACAACACTCCCAGCTTTACAAGTCCATTGTCACCTTTACTCTGCATCAGCCACCAACACTCATAGTCATGTCTTACTGTCAGATATGTTCTACATAAGATCTCTGCCAATAATCTATCCCTGTCTTACTTCCTGGCTTCCATGTTCATTGTGATCACTGATGTTCAAGTACATGACTAATTTTTTTCCTAGTTTCTCAGCCTCTTCCTAGCTTTCCTTCCTTCTCTACTCACCAAGAGTACAGCAAATACCAGTCTGTGCACCTCAGATATTCAGTTTGAGATGAGGCCATGGAATCTAATGTTTAAGTTTCTCAATTACTTCTGATGGCAGACCACATTTGGGAACCCCAGCTGTCTATGGTTGACTGTCAAAACTACTGTTTAATCAGTGTTTTCAGTATGTTATCCTTCACCTCACCTGGATAAGTCCCAACCCTGAATCAGTTCAAAAATCTGTTTTTGTTTCTCTGAGGTACCGAGTCCTGTTGGAAAAAGGTCTACAACTATATAAACCAGTGCCACCACCAGACCATGTTCCCCAACTGTAGCTGGCCCTTCATCTCTTTCATTTTACTTGCCAGTAGTCTGTTGTCTATATTCTTTTCAGGGACTATTTGAGACTTTCCTCCTGTTAAGCCCTCTCTCCCATTTCCATTTGCAGTAACTTCCTTGCTTGTGTTTGGAATAGACCAGAAAAAAGACTGGTCAGTTTCTGTCCTCATGGAAGTTAAAGTTAGGCTTGGGAATGGTGGCCCTGTGTCAGCTTCACATTCCTATTTCAAGTCATTTTCTGCCTTTAAAATAATCTGCTGTACTCATCTTTAACTCATTCTTTTAGTCAGTAAAAGGTTATACTCCTTGATGAAGGCAAGTTCTTACACTTTGTATTCTACCCCTTTGGTGACCTTTTATCTCCTACATTGTCATCCTCTCCTGTAGCTTAACTTTTTCATCCTTAATAAAACCTTTTGACTGCCTCATCCCTCATCCTTTCTCTGCCTAGTGTTTTTGAAAGCTCTTCAGCTAAGTGCAATTTGACTTCTGTCACCCATCTTAACTCTTCTCTTGGGTCACCAGATGCCAAAGCCATTGGATACTTTTTAATCCTTACTGTATTATTTACATCTCCTTCCTTCTTGAAATTCTTTATTCTTTTGGCTTCCCTCACATTTTTATTCAATTCTTTTTCTTGTTTTGCCTTTTATTCTTTGAGGGTATCTCTGTCTACCCTTTAAATTTGATTTTCCCAAGTCCTTGGGTTATTTTCTGATTGCCCTACAGTCTTTCCAGGTAATCTTAACTACTCATGGTTTTGATTATTACTCAAATATCTGGCTCCTAGTCCAACTTGTCTTTGTAGTTTTATAACCAGGCATCTTCAGGACATTTTACTTGAAATAACTCTTTACCATATACCCCATTACCATATTTTTCCACATTTTCCTTCCTATTGAAATGGCATCATCTAGCAATTCTTCCTACTCCAACCTAACTGATCATTTCTGAATAGTGTTAAAGTTTTTTTTTTAATCCAGAGGTAAGTTACCTTTTAATCTAAAGGTAATTCTAAGGTCATAAAATATGAAACACTACATGGAAGAATACTATGGATTTTTAGTAGGCTGAGATATTTCTAATCATGAAAGGAATGAGTCACTAAATGATAGTGCTAAGCAGCTAGCTATTTTTATACATTAAAATGTGAAGCCCTGAAATATGAATTTTGATTTTTTTCAAACTATTTTGTGTAAGCCTTAACTGTAAAAATCTGTCATGCCAAATTACATGTAGTTTATTACATGAATTAATGTTACTAAAGATAATTCCATAAACTGTGGTTCAGCAATTGATCTTAAGAGTGGTTCTAGTCAGTATTTATATTAATTTCTTCTATACCTCTTAGCATTTACAATTAGAGGTTCAGTTAATCATTAACCATCACTGTTAGCATGTAGGTAGTTTGGTATAATGTATACTAGCAAGACTATTTTTGACCAGACCTCTAATGTCACTTTTCTGTTTTGAAAGATCAAAGCTATCGGCCAGACAGAACTGAATGCAAGCAACCCAGAAGAAGTGTTACAGCTGGCAGCACAGAGAAGGAAAAAAAAGTTTCTCCAAGCAATGGCAAAACTTTACTTTTAAGCAGTTAAATTTTTTTAATTTTTAACAATGGGCTAAAAATAAAAAGTATTAAAAGATTAAGTTTATACAATACATATATACACATTTAGTGGTGTTTTCAGGCAAAATACTGAAACATTAGTTTTAAAAAAACTGTACAGAAGACTTCATACCATAATAGCTTACATTTATAATTTCTTCAAAGAAAGAGATTCAGATGTCCAGTAATAATAAACTAGCAATCTAGTATAATTTGTTTTCTAATTAAAATCACTTTTGAGGCTGAAATTTCATTTTTTAAAAAACTAAAATGTTTATGTAGAATTAGTCTATAGAGCAAATTCTTATGTCAGGTTTTTTTTTAATAAATAGATTTCTAGGAGTCAGTGTACATTTCGTACTTTTCCACCTTAAAAAAATAGAAATTTAGGTCAAGTGTTAAGCTTTATCACTTTGACACTGTCCTTAACTCATGTAGGATTTAACAAGTATCTTAACAGTTTTGCAAACATAAATAAAGCTTTAGTCACACTAAATTTAAAAAAAATTCTTAGGGATACTTTAGAGTAATAAAGTGACTTTCTCACATAGTTTGAAAGAGTACTTAAGTTTTTCATCCAAATTATGATGTACAAAAAGTTACTGGAAAGCAACCTGTATGTCAAAGCCCCAAGTAGGAGCCACAGCATTTATCTTGTTTACAATTTCTTTGGTATTCCCACTATTTGGAGCATAGTTTAAACACCATGTTCATCTAAGCCTTACTGGTTAAAAATGTTATGGCAAAGCAAATAAACTAATTTAAAAACAGATTAAAGTTCACCCTTTGTAAAAATTCAAGTTTTATAATAGCTTGCTACAGCAGCTGTAGATAAGTTAGTCACCTTACTACAAAAGTAAACCTTTGTAAACAAGTTTAAATTTTATCTTCAAGAACCAAATTGCACTAGTCAAGAGTATATGAATTTTGAGAATCTATAAACTAGATTCAAAGTACTGTATCACTTATTGTACCCTTTAAGGTAGTACTTATCTACTCCAAAACTTCAATGATAAAATTCCTGGTTTATCAAGATAAACATAGTAACGCTGGATCAAAAATTTTTTATGGCATAAATCACGTGGGAATGAATTCATCTTTGTAAACAAATCCTGCTGTTTCTTTAAACAGCTAACATAGGAATGAAATAAATTTCTTCCTTCATGCCAATTTTAAGTTGTTTTTTAAATAAAAGAATGGCAGTGAAATTTCTGAATTGGCTAAGATAGTCACAGCACTATTTTCCTGTAAAGTTTTAGTAGTTTAGTTCTATGAAATTCTACCCAATACTTGGTCAATTCCAACTCGTTTGCTTAGTTAACTTCTTTAGTGTTTTCCTGGTGGTTTTTCAGTGCTCTTTGGTGGTGTCATAATGCCTCCATTACACACTGGTGACAACTGTCCCCCCTTCCTGAAGGTGTTTACATAATTTACTTCATCCTATACATGTGAAGAAATCATGCAAAGATTAACAGCTAAAATAAAGCATTGATACAGTAAAAAAAAAGTCAAACCAGACATTTAGGTACTAATTTAAGGCTACTTAGGCCTAATATAATGGTCTCTTTTATGTCTTTGTCACTCTGACTAGTCGTATTCTAGAAGTTCAGCCATTTGAATTGATATAACTGGTTTTTAAAACTCTTACCTGGACTACTGGCATTGATCTTGAGAAACTACAAATCTTGCTCTGACTTCAAAGTTATTAACTTTTCTACATTTTAAAATTATTGTGCCAATGAGAACTTTCTTTCTCCTTACCATCTTACATAACTCCTGAAGTATTTGTAGCATCCTTACTATCAGTGTCAGTGACTTGATAATAAGACCAAAAAACCCAACAAGAAACATACCAGCATAGCCAGATAATTTGTATGTGTCTGGATATTGTGTCTGTCTTCCATAGAAATCTTCTTAAAAATCTTCAGTTTCACTGGACTAGTACTTTTTACTACACTGACAAAAGGCACCATCCAGTCTACACATTCAGAAATGTTGTCCCATTCCAAACCTAGACAGAAAAGTTACCAAAATGTGAAGGTTACATCAGAAATTAACATGCCTAATGTATTTGTTCCTGCTTCCAAATTTAAGTTAGTTATTTTAAAACTCATTGAAAAAAAAGTCGTTTAGCAAGTCAAAACAGATTCTCTCTCAAACTATATTCATAATGCAACTATTTTAAGGGGAAAAAAAGACTTAGAGCTTCTTAACCAGAACCTTTTACATATGAAATTTAAATTGTCAAAACCCAAAGAACTCTTAAGCAGAGCTATAAGCATGTTGACTAACTTCAAATGGATTTAAATTACATTTGACCTTCTTTTTGTTTGAGGATATACATTGAAGATTAGACAGTACTTCTAACAGAGGTAATCACTAAACTGCCAAATTTTTTCCATTAACATTTTCAATTTCTGTTTAGCAGGATGCTAAAGTTCATAAATTAAGTTTCTTTAAAAGTTGTGAACAGGTAAGAGGTAAAATAATGTCTTACCTGAGGCTTTCTTAACAACTTCAACAGAGGTAAAATGGCACAAGGCAGCAGCAGCCAGTATTCTGTACTGGAACTCTAATGAATCGACAGCTAGAATACACAGATCTAAAAGCTAACAAAGGGGAAAGCAAAAGTACAAGTATTTAGGAGAAGGATAAGTACTAACTTTGAAGTTAGTACTACTACTACTAAATATCAGTCAGCTAACATTTTAAGGTGTTTATGATATGGACCACATGCCAAGAATTGCTAAAACTAAAGGGATCCGACCACCACCCTGAAGGAAATGAGTCTTGGGATTAAGGTCAAAAGGTGAACAGACTGGATACAGTGCAATGTATGACTAGGAGGGGCACCTAATCCAGAGTGGGGAAAATTGCTACTGCTTAAATAAATCTTAAAGACAAGGTAGCCAAGGAGGTAGAGAATGTTCTAAGTGTAGGAAACAGCATTTGCAAAGATAAATGAAAAAGCATTACTTTGCCTTGGAACTCAAGTAGTTCAGAATACCTATTGTATATATGCAATAAGCAAGGAATACCTTTATTTTTTTAAAAAGAGGGTAGATGCAGAGGCATGGCCTAGGTTAGATCATAAAAGGTCTTTAAGAAGTCAGAACTTTAGAGTTGTGACTAATTATTGAAATTACTGTAAGATTTTAAATCAGGAAAGTTACATTTTAAGAACCATCAGACTACAGTGAAGCAGATACACAAGGGAACATGTTTCTAAACGGTGAGATTAGTGAAGAGGCAGTACAATCCAGGCTATAAGAGCTGAACAAGGGAGCACTGGAATGGTGTAAAAAGGCTACATTTCAGAGGCCTGAGCTGATAGCTGTCCGGTAGAATAAAATCTAAATTATGTTTGCCTCCACTGGTCACCTCTTTGGTGGAAAAATGAGTAGAAGAGTTGGAAGTGAAATAATTACACCTCTAGAAACCTTCTACATTGTTTATCAGTTTATCAAAGGTTTGCCCTCTATCAAAAGGGTAAATATGGGTGCTTATGATAACCTGGGATGCTGGGAATTCTGACTATTAATAAGCCTTCATTTAAGTTTTGTCAAATGAACCAATTCCAACATGTTTACTGGTTAGCCAGTTTTAATGTTCATAACGTGTTTACTAGATTTAAAACAGTTCCATATGTAAGACTTTTACATCTTACATAGAATAAGAAAGATTTTCTTCACTTACATATGGCAGTTAGAGCAATCTTAAGATACTATGAGAAGTAGACAGAAAAGGATGGTACACTCCTCCTTTAATTACTTGGTTAGAATATGTTTTATGCTGGCCTAGAAAAGTTTAGTTTGAACAAGATGATTTTAAAAATAGGTACTCTGTATATTCATATTTTGAGAGTAAGATAATCATGCAGAGTACTTCATACCATTATAAAGCCTGGAGACAACTGGCTTAAAAATACCTTTCCCCATTTTATATCAAAAAGAGGTATTTAACTATTTTGGACTCCTACTAAAGAATGAAAAGTACTCATTTAAACTCATAGTTTAAAAACATTTTCTAGAATTATTAAGCAACGTAAATATTGGGGACAGAATTTTATGCACCAGAAGTTTTGTTCTAGTCACTTACAGAGTACAGTTAATTCAATACACTGTCATTTTGTTGTATGGCCTATTTAAGAGTATACATACACTAAACAAAACCTGTAATTAACAGTACTTCGTTAGATCATAAAAGGTCTTTAATAAGTTTTCACAGTACTATTAGCATACATTCAATAACTGTCAATACCTGAGCTATCTGGATGAACTTTTCCTGAGAATACTGAGGTAGAAGAACTTTAGGAGCATCTTTAAGAGCATCAACTTGGAGGAAGAGATTTAGCCAGGAGATGATTGTTACAGGACAAAGTTCCCATTTTAAAGCCTGTTAATGAAATTAAAATGCCTGTTGATAAATGTAGGTACATATGTACACTATATAGCTACTTTCTTAACTAGTTACTTTAAAAACTTTCTGCTTTTAGGCTTATTTCTTCCTAAGAGTTATTATTCTGGCCCCTTTTATTTTTACTAAAAATATTTTACTAAAAATATTGTGAGGTATAGATACCTCACAATCTAGAGCTGCTTGTTTTAGTCTATTATTGAAATAGACCCCTTTATTATCCTCTAGTTATTTTTTTAATAAAGTTCATTGAGCCTGTTATTCCTACTTTTCTCATTTCTTGCAGCCCCTGATCTTCCAAATCTGTTCTCTACTTTATTGAAACTGCCCTTTTAATTGTATTAAATGACTCCACAGCTAATTACATTCAGATCTTCCAAGAACTAAATCTAGATTTTTTTCTTTCCATGAACTTCAGTGACTTCTGGTCAAAACGTAAAAGTTAAAAACAAAAGACAAATCCTAATTTACAACTTCCCCTCCATGACCATTTATAAGAAGTCTACAATAATTAGGAGAGAACAGAGAGTCTTAACACCTTTAGAACTCCCCAGAGAATCCCATCCTCCCTTTACATACTCCTTATACTATACTTCAAGCCTGAATCTGGATAATTTTATTAGAACAATATCAACATGCCAACGAGATACCATTCTAACAGCTATGTTTAGTTTGTAAATATATGTTTGTAATTTACATTATGATGTATAGTTCAGATAATTTATAAATGAAAGTCATATTGATTGGGTTTCCTTGTATGGCTTACTTACAAACCCCTGATATCCAAATACTTTCTAGAAGCTTACATTTACTCTTTAATTGAAGGCCTGATCAAACACCTTTATGCTTCTCTTCTACCCTTCCATTAATAGCCCCTTCTGGGCATATAGAAAAATAAAGAAAAAGCAGTTAAATATTTCTCTTTCTCTATCTGCTGAAAGAAGGAGAAAATAAGCTTTGACAACCATTATTGGAAATCATAATGGTTATTGGTTATTGGTAACTTACCCGTATGTTTTGAAAGTGTTGTCCTTAAATAAAAAAGTGTTGTCACTTTTAAATTAAGAAAGTGGTATATTCTCAATATAGAAAACTTGATACAGAAAAAGAGTTTACAGGTTAAGTAAATTCCTCTCCCATCCATACCACTGTAAATATTTTGCATTAGCCTCTTAGAACTGGATCTTAATATTAAAACCTCAGTTTTACTTATATTGTCCTGGAGGCACAGAAATAATTACTAAGTAACTGAACTGCAACTAGATGATATTATTGATATTCTTACCTTTAATATAATGAGTTCCATCCTTAAGATATCCTCTTCACTGCAAGCACCATCAGTGACATAAGCAAACTCTTGGAGCTTAGGAGCATAGATTTCCTTTAAAAAGGGATTTTTAAAATTAATATTAAGCACAGTTGAGGTTGAGATGAAAACAAAAGAATTAATACAAACCATATACAGGCTTCATTTTTAAGGACAGCTTCACAAGTGATTATAAACCTTAGTAAAATAATTCTACGGTAGCCAAAGCTATTTAGATATTTTTTATATTTAGGTTTAAATATAAAAAAGTCTCTGAGACTTATTGTCATAGATTTGATCTTGAATTTTAATGATGAGTATTTTAACCAGTCATTTCAGTTAAAACACAAAAAGCCAAACTTGTTTTAAGATTGCCTAGTATATTGGTCAGACAAAAACAAGACACTCAACAAATAAGTTCTAGAAAGCGAAAACATTTCCTTTACCCTAATACAAAAGTATGGTTAATCAAAAAATACTTTGTGCAGTGGCTGATGACAGGTCTGCCTTAACAGTCTAGAGAACGACTGTAATGATCAAAGGAGCAGATGAGATGCCTGCCACAGATGAGAATAAGCTAAAGATCAAGATTTCAGTTTAGAAAGGTATCCGAAACGCATCATGATTTCAGCTAAGGACAGACTGAATACAAATGTATTCACCAAATTTGGAAGAATGTAGAGATAGCCCTTAAAGCTCAAAAGACAAATTTGGAAGAAAAAATACACTTAAGAAAATTAATGCATGACTCACAAAGCATACAGACTTTAAAATTTTCAGATGAAGGGACTGATGATATTCATAATGCATTGTTTAAGAAAAGTAGATTGCATGAAGGGAAATCTCAGGAAAGGAGTTGCCTGCTATCCTTGCACTACCAGTAGACAAATAATTAGGCTGGACACACCATTAGTCTAACCCAATAAAACATTCATTTTATTTGATTGCTAAGTTTTCGAAGACCATTCTATTGAATCCAACTGCCATAATTATTTATATAGGGACAGCATCAGAATGAGCCATGGAACATTTCACCTAGATACTAATTCTAGAATATAAACCAGAGATTTATAACAGGCTTAGGTACTAAAAAAGAACTATGATATATGTCCTTGCATCCAAATCATACGGTTCAGAAAATGCTGGGGGTCAGGGGGACCACTCACCTTTCCTCAGAGGTTAATACCAAAGTAGTAGTAGTTTCTGGAATTAATGTTTGATTTTTAAAAAGTTTGGAGGAAATGTCTCTGGATAAACTGAGAACTTACCTCAAGTTTGGAAGCAATGAATAATGAGGTAATTCCAATGAGTTGAAGCATATTTTTATTTATATCCTTTTGTGTCAACATAAATCTATCAAAAAAGTCTTGTGCAAGATAAAATGTTTCCCTATGAAGTGTGTATACTTCACATACCTAGAGAAGAATCCAAAATTTTAAATATTATTTCATAAATATCTCCAAATTAGAAAGTTATCTCTTAGCATACTAGACTTTAAAATACTTTTATAAGTCCAACTTTGCTTTTTAGGATACCAAAGCTAAGATTGCAGGAAAAATTAATATGCACTAATAGAATAAACAAATCTATTACTGTCCTCATGTATTCTTTAGTTTTTTTTTACTAAATGGACTTAATGAATTTATTCCCAGATCACAGTTACACTTTTACTGACTATGAATGAGAACTTTTTTCTATCAATTTCCTAATTGTTTTTTGCTGATAAATGGGTAAGTTTTCACAGTTTATATTATTAATTCTGATAGTTCCAATTGATGCTCTTCATCATTTTAGGATGACTTTTAATTAAAGAAAATTACAATGATGTTCAGTGTTTTAACCTTATTTATTTTTCATGTTTTACTGTATTGGCTAAGATTATAGAAGAAAACTGAATAACACTGCTGAAAGACAAAATCTTGATCATATCCCTTGTTTGACTGTAATGGGAATTCCGTTTCAATATTATTATCAGTGATAAATTGTATCTATCTGTCATTTCCACAATTATAGGGAAAGTTTTTAATTCCCAATTAACTCCATGAATAGGAGCCATTTATCCCCATTATGAAGATAAGAAAACAGAGTGACAGACATACATGCTTTTCTAATAAATAATGTGTTAAGGAACTCTCCTATTTCTGGTTTACTAGATATTTTAAAATCAGATGTGGATATTGAATTTCAAAAACTGTTTCACATCTATTGAGACCTCATGATTTTTTTCCATTAAACTATTAGGGTAATAAGATTTTCAAATGTTGAACCATCTTTGCATTCCTAGACTGAAAGAATATACTAAGAATTTAACACTCTATTGGATTTAGTTTATTCTATACAGTTTGCATATATGATCATATTTAAGGGAAAATAAAAATAAATTTGATAGACAACCACTGGATAAAAATCAATAACAAAAAAAAATTAAAAAATCAACATAATTATACTTAAGTTGCTTCCCTGATCACTAGACACTTAGAAAAAGTCAAATACCAACCACCTTCTTATACCCACATGATTAAAATATAATCTTCCTTTCCAGTCAGATTTAGGAATTAAGATGACCTGACTCAAAGGGGCATTTTGTAGTCTTAAAAACTTCTGAATGGCTTCTGCGATCTACTATATCATATTACTCCACCAAAAAGCCTAGTCTTTCTCCCTTGGAATATATCATCCCTATCTTAGAGATAGGGAAACTACAAAGCAAATATCCAGTGGGTTGGAGGAAAATCAGTTTTTCATCAACACGAGTAATCCTTTCCTCAGTAATAATTCTAGATACTTTTATAATTATTTTCCAGAGAAAAGAAATAGGCCTAAACAAGAAAGTTCTGCACACATCTTTATGGACTTCAGGATCAATATTTTTCCTTTAGATTAATGGTACAGTGTATTTCTGAAAGGAATAACAGTAAATGACAAAGGAAAGCTACAAGGAGCCTAGAGAGCTTAGGGATATCTGGATATTCAAAGCCGCCCCACTGTTTAGGACATAGAAATCAGGATTCCAAATTATAATTTGATTTTGATGATACAGAAAAGGACTTCTGAAGGCCGTGAAACCTAATCCTTGTTCTTCACTTTGCATAGCAGAATTCAAACTTCAAGTGTGTATCTGTTCATCTTGAAATTCTTAGCATCTAAAACAGTGCCTAGTACACAGCAAAACCCAGATATCAACAATTCTGAATTGGGCTTGGGTCATATGGGATGTGGTAGCTGTGTCCTTATGATTTTATTCTTATAGACAGTCACTTTCCATTTTGGTACCATCAAGTACAGTAAGTATCCCTCAAAAAGATGACTGCTGGCAATGGATAATATACCAGGGGGGCACATTGAAAGCATATTTACATCTAAATATTTTTCATCATACAAAGACAAGAAATTTGTATTGCTGGAACATACCTCTAAAAGCCAGTCTAGAAGTATTGACCTCATCTGTGGTTCCAAGTCAGAATGTAGAACTTCAAAATGTTTGTCATGAATATATCGGGTCTCTTTCTTTAACATGTTTAGCCAAACATCCTTTGAACATCCCCAGCTAGGGAAAGGGGGTAAGAAGAAAGAATTTGTGTGATCAACATAATACACAAGCTATCTGTTTTACTTAGGAAAAATACTCAACTTTAGGACATTGAAATCCAACTTTCAATTAGAACTTGGAAGTTCTTAAATTAGGAAAAAAATTGCTACCTTAACTTTTAGAAACCATTTCTTTAGCATGAAAAAGTAGAAGCCTGAAATTATACAGCAAGAACTTGGACTACAATAATCTAAATCAACAGATTTCAAAAGTGTTTTCTAGTCCCTATTTATAAAGGTTCCTGTTTGAGATAACCATGTTTTTTCAAGAGTGATACAAAGATAGTGAATATTTAAAGCATATGATCTCAGTACAAGCAAGGCTCAATCATCTCCAAAGTAATCTTCAATAGTAGTCACCTACAGTGAGGGTAAGGCGGGTCAATACGGGGAAGAGGGAGGATTAATGAGTTTAAATGTCTGAGTCCATTAATTTGTTTATTAAAGCTAAATATAAATTATTACACTAGATGTTTTGTATAAGTTATACCTCTTAGTAATATTCATTAACTAGAAAAAATAAGTATCATCCTTATTAAGAAATACATAAGGTTGACAGATCAAGTGAAAATGCTGTACATGTCAAATGCTTCCATCTTCTGATAAGGTCTGCAGTACTCAGCAAACAAATGAAAATATAGGATCAATGTTAAATTCCTGTATCATTGCAAATAGCATTACTTAGACAAAATATGCTTAAATATTAGTAAAGAAAGCAATTTTTATAAGTTTTTCTATAACAAAGGCAAAAAAATAACTCCCAGTAGTACCACTTATGAAATCAGTATAATTTTAATCTTTAAATTACTGAAAATTTTCTTACCTTAAATCAGGCAAAGGTGAAGGATCAATAAAAAGGTTTTTAAATCTGTAATTTGTAAATCTGGAGAAGTCACTTGTTCCTATTTCTTTGTGGGGTGTTTCAATAATAATGCAAGGACTGATCCCCCCAGATAATACAGGTGGCCAACAATTCTGTCATTTAAAAAAAAATAAAAAGTATATCTCTTTGTATAAGAGGAAACCAACTTTTGTCTTGGATCTTTCATTAAATGGAAGCTAAATACTTCTAAACAGTCTATCGTTTTCCCCCAATACCACTGTTAGCAAACATTGCTGACAATCTAAGTTGACATTTATATTTTATAAATAAGCCATATAGCTCACATCAATTTTCATAAAGAGTAATAGGATGTTTTAGACAAAATACAATACTGGAAATACAAGACATTAGGTACTGGGGGAAGAGAGGAATAGCAACGCATCTGCAGTCATACTGATCACTTTAAGAATTATAAAATTGAAGTTCTCCCTCTGTATTTAGCAATAGTGGAAAAGCACCTTGTTTTATAAAAAGCCCACCCAGTTAAGCCTAGCCTCATATTTTAAATTGCTTGCAGGCAAACCTTAAAAATGGAAGCAAGTGGAATCAATACTTAAATATTGAAGGACCCTTTCCCCAATCAATGCCAGTTTCAAAGAGAACCACTGTCTCTAAAGTGTTTTCTGTACAGCACATAGGAAGAAATAGGTAGGAAAGGGCTGGGTACCAGTCTGTCAGTAACCTCATATACTTATGCTCCAAGGAGCAGCTATTAGTAACCACTATAGTCAGCGAGGGAACAAAGAGCAGTACATTGGACAGATTAGGCGGGCGCTGGTGCACTAGGCACCTCCAAGAAGGAATTTACAAAAAGGAACCAGCTGCTTCAAGGCAAACTTACTCTGCAGCTGTTGGAGGAGTTTGGCACATACAAACTACCCAAAGATAAGCGCCTTCCTGCTGACCTCTAGGGGCATCAAAAGTAAGTGTCAGAGAAATCTTTCTACGGCAAAGCAATAGCAATTCTATTCCTATTCGTCTTGCATTTGTTTCCCCCAAACCCACTCAGTCCAGTTCTGCATTACCCTAATCTCATACTGATGTTTCTTGGTGACCTCGTCGTCTTTTCTTTTTTTGACATCCTGGAAAATAGAAAAGATTACTGTTACACTAAGGCCCCAGCAAAGAATTTCCTCTCATCCCTCTCTCTTCTCTTAACTACCTGGGCTGTTTTTCTCTTCTTGGCCTGAATTATCTGAACTTCTTGGGAGGAATCCGTCTGACTGGGTTGGGGCTGTTGCTTAGCTTGTAAACGGCTACTGTGGGGAATTTTTTAAAAGAAAGTTTAATTAGTAAGTCCTGCGTTTCAAAGGCAGCATCTAACTTTGAAACAAATCTCCAAGACAAATAATGTTACCTGCGTCTTGACATTCTCTTCTTTCAGGTGTATGAAACCTCTGGAGGAGAGAGAGGAAACCGGAATCAGATACACTGTCATCCATATTTTCCAAGTGCCAATTAAATGCTGATTCAGAGGTTACAGCTAAGCCCCTCAGGAGATTGGCTGAGCCATTCTACCATGCTGTCTTTAGTTATCTCATGGTATTAATTTGGACACATGCCTGCCTTTCCTCAACTTATTGTACAGCCGGGACGCAAGTATCTTCAAATATTTACAAAGCACACGACAGCACTCCGAACGCGCAGGGAGGCAGAACCCCCTCAAATGGGTCTTCTCTGCATACTCCAACCTATCCCCCGTACACCCCGAGTGGGGCATGGGCAGCGCCCCAACTCCCCCTTCCATCATTGATCAGCCGCGGAGGGGTTGTGGAGGCGAAACGCTGTGGAGAAGCCGGTTCCGCGCCAATTTGGAGAGCGGCGGTGGCGGGGAAGCAGGGGGCGGAGGGAACTAAGACTTGTGTCACGTCCTTCCCTGCCCTACGCGGCCCTGCCCATCGCCTGGAGGGGACACCGGGACCCTGGCTCCAGATAGGGGTAGCAATGAAAGACGGGGAAACTGCTGCTCGGGGAAATTTTCTCCCCATGAAGAGGACTCAGACATCCATCCTCTCGCTCGTGGGATAGCTCCCCAAATGGGGGTGGGAGGAAAAAGCCCCTAGGGGCTTTTCCTTGGCCTCCTACTTAGGGGCAGCCCTCATTCCCAGCCGCTTTCCCGGCCCCCTGCCGAGGGTCTTTGACAGGGACGGAACGCGGGGGACCCATACCCCCCAGGCGCCGAGTTCACAACCCTCCCACTTTTTCTCCCCTAAGCTCCCGCCAGAGGGATGGATCAGCTCAGGGGCGCTTTCTTTCCTCCCACATCCCGCCCTACGTACAGCGACTCCTCACCGACAGACCCGCTACCGCTCGCTCTCAGCTGGCGCCGGCGCCAACCCAATATATAGGCCCGGCCAGACCCGCCCCGCACGCATGCGCCTCAGACTGACACCTCTGGCCAGCGCACTCCCCTCCCCCGCGCGCCCACACCCGCCCCACAGATCCGCGCACCAAACCTGCTTGGGTCCCCGCCGCCCCACCCCGGGGGCTGCAGGACGCGTTCACCCAGGCCCTCAGTCTGCTGCCACCTGCGCTCGACTTCACCTGCCTGCATAGCCTGCCGGCGGGAGGGAGTCTCTCAGAGGCTCCTCCTCCGCGTCCCGACTCCCCGCCGCTCTCCTTCAGTACCTCCCGCCAATACGTTCCTGTCCTCTCCCGCCTTCAACCCTCAGATTCCCAGGGTGTCAGGTCGCAGCTCAGCCCTGGCGTACGGCCATGTGGAGGTGGCTCGGGCAAGCATAGAGTGGCTAAGAAGTGGCCATCCTGTTGCGCATCCCGGCTCTCCCGCCAAGGCCTTAAAGAACACGGCTCTTTACTAAGAGACGCGGGGATCTGGCGGGTCCGCCCCTGCGGGAGGAGCGCAGCTTGGCTGGCGAGCTGGCCAATGGGAGGCGAGGACGGCAGCACAACGTGGAGCGGCTGCAGAATGTAAACACAGCCCAGCGCGCGGAGGGCATTGGGTGTCCCTGCACGCCACCCATCTGGCCCTTGGCGCTCCCGGCGGCCGGCTGTGCCCACTCCCCCAGGGCTGCCTTGGTCTGGGCTGCCTATCTTGCACGTTGCTCCAGCCCGCCAACCGAGGTACACAGATCGATCCTGTTTTTCCGCTCCCAGCTCAGATGATCGGCTCACCCTCCCTATGGGTGGCTCACTCCGCACCCCGCTGCCCTGCCTGGCCGCTTCCCACTCTGGAGTCCCAGGCGGGAAATGCTCACACCATGCTGTGCCCTCCCATCCTCCTCCCGCAAGGGTAAAACACTCCTCCGGAGCGGGGCTAGGCACGGCATTCTCCCCTCCCTACGAGCGCCTGGCCTCTCCCAAGGCTGGGCCGGGCGGGAAGAACGGTCCCACCACGTGCAGGCTCCCATCCCGCCCGCCACGCCCCGCCCAGCCGCCGCCAGCGCGCCCTGCGGAGCCCGCGCGAGTAGCCCGCGCGGGAGGCAGCCGCCCGCCTCCTAGGTATAATGGGAGGAGGCGGTTCCGACGCATTTCCTTCCCTTTCCCCCCCGCATTTAAACTTAGGAGTCCCCTCGCTGCCTCTGTCGTAACGCCCCCGACCCAGCGCTCCCCAAGACCGGACATCTCTAAGGAAGACATGCTGACGATACTCCGCGAATAGGTTTTGCGGTGAGGCAGGGGCCGACTACAGGAACAAAGACCCCTTTGGTGCAGGAGCCTTGCGAAGGCCCCCTTAAACCCAGGCAGCTCTCCGGCCAGACGCGGGCCATCCGTGTTCGTCTCTGATCCGCGGGAGAGGGCCACCGAGACGGAGCTGGTCGCGCGGGCCTGGCGTCGCGCCAGGGCCGGGACCCCTTCCCGAGATGCACCAGGCGGCAGTGGCCGGAACCATCCGGGGTCCCCTCCCCGTGCCTTTTGTGCTATGCTGCCCGTGTGGGCCTCGGAGCCTAGAAATAACGTGTAGTTTTCGGTTTAACAGAATCCTTTCTTCACACTTTCTCTTTCGCTTCTTATAACAGTTCAGTGACGCCGGCAAAGTCATTGTTTTTCTCCCAAATTTACGCATGAGAAAATAGAGCTTTGCTCAAGGTGACAGAATCAGAAGAGACCCAGAATCTTGTCAGTCCCAAGAAACTATACCATTTGTCATGCTTACAATGGCTCTCTCGTTAGGGGAGGAATTGCCTCCCTTTTGCAAGTCTCTTCAAAACGCTGTTAAGATGCAAATCTTAGAGCTATTAACAGCACGATGGTTAGAAAAGAAAAGGGCAGTCTTCCAGCAAGCGTGTGTTAGCCGAACTGAAGCAGATCTGGTGACCTGAATAGGTGAATTTGATAATCAAAATACACTGAACACCAGGGATGTCGACTAACATTTGTAAGATTAATCTTGGAGTACTCTATGCCTAGCACTGGGCTAACTAGTAAATTACTTGAAAGTGACTATGAAGTGAACAGTGCAATCAGGAGAAATTAGAAATACTCCTAAGACTACTTTGTGTGGAAACCAACAGGTTGAATTCTGCGATATTATAAGTGCCTGGTCAGTGATTAAGTGGAACTAAATAACATGAGGTTTACCTATCAGATGGACTGAAGTTACAATCCTTCTCTGTGGCCCTTATAACTAGACTTCAAGGAACACTCCCTTTAAAGAGCTTTGCAACTGGCACCTTGGAGGGCTCAGCAGGATCACAGCTGTCCTCTAGAGTCAGAGTAGTTCCTGGCCTCTGGGTCTCTAGGAGCACCTCGCAGTCTAGGCAGAGCTGCTCTTGACCACCTTCATGGGAGGTGGGAGTGGAAGAGGTGGAGAGCTTGATAAGGAAGGCATCTTAGGGTGTGAGCTAGAACACACCCTAGAGATGGTCAGTCCAGCTCCCTCTCTCCCCCCGCCCCCCGGAGTTCATGATACTCCACAGAGCAGAGAAAGAACAGGGATAAAGAGAGCAGTGCTGGACATCCAGAAGCTCTTGGTTGAGGCTGCAATAGGCAGGAATGGGTGCATGGTTGATCAGCCTGCTCTAGGCCAGGCACTGTGCTTGTTAACTGCGGGGTATGTGGCATTTTAACAAGAAATGGACTCTGTCCACAAGAGCTTACATTCTGTTGGGGCAGGAGACAGAATAAATGTGTAGCAAATAATTATCATTAAGGACTATGGAAAAGAGAAAATAGGATAATATGATAGAGGGACTACTTTAGCTATAGGCAGTACGGAGGTATCTAAGGAGAACTCAGAAAGGTGACATTTTATCTAGTTCATTCAGTAATTCAGGAAACACTAAGCACAGTAGTGAAGTGAGCAAAAGTTGCTGCCTCCTCAGAACTTAATTCTAGTGAGAACAGAGTAGAAAACAATATGTCAGATAAGTAATAAGAACTAAGGAAAAATAAAAGCAGCATAAGGATTGTGATGGAAAGTGCTGTACTAGATGTTCAGGGAGGACCTCTCTGGTGTGACATTTGAGCAGAGAGTTGTGCAGCCAGAGAGCAAGCCTTACAGATTAGGAGGAAGAGTGTTCCAGGCAGGGGGACAGTAAGTCCAGAGGTCAGTATGGCTGGAATGTAGTGAGCAAGGGAGAGAGTGGGAAGAGGCAGTGGGAGGGAGCCTTTTGAATGATAGATGTGCCTGCTGTGTGAATGGATGCCAGCAGCACAAGCAGTTCGTAGACTAGTACAATCCAGGTGAAAGATGATGGTGGCCTGGCACAGGGTGGGGTGCTAGGGTTGATGAGAAGCAGCTGCATTCAGGATATATGTTGAAGGTACAACCAAACGATGTGCTGATGGATTAGATGTATGGGACAGAGACACCTCAAAGGTAAACAACTAGATGAATGGTTGTCACTTACTGGAATGGAGAGGATGAAGGGAGAAATGGCTTTAGAGTAGGATGAAATCAAGTTGTTTTTGGACAGGTTAAATGTTAAAGATTTTCCTCTACATTTTATTATGAAAACTTAAAATGTTTAGCAAAGTAGAAAGGATTTATAATGAATACCCATATACCCACCATTTAAATTCCATCAATGTTTTGCTGTGCTTATATTATCACAGATCTCTCATCTATCCATCCTTCTTCCATCCATCATTCCATCTTATTTTTGATGCATTTCCAAATCATTGCAGTTATTAGTATATTTCCTGCTAAATACTTTAGTATGCATAACATTAACAGGCATTAATATTTGTTTTAGTTTTTTTGTCTGGGGTAAAATTTACTTTCAATGAAAAGTACAAATCTTAAATATACATTCTTAATGGATATACTGTATAAAGCAAACTCCTGTCAAGTTGTAGAATATGACTGTCATGCCCAGAAAGTTTTCTTTCTGTGTTAATCCCCACTTCCACCTCCCTAGTAGCAGCCACTGTTCTGATTTTTTTCCACTTTAGATTGGTTTCATTAGTTCTATACTAGAGAATAGATATATATATAGAGAGAGAGAGAGATCTTATGCATATGTATAGATATATGGAATCATACATATATACTCTTGTGTCTGACTTCTTTCACTTAATACAATGTTTTTGACTTTCATTCACGCTGTTGCATTTATCAGAACTTCATTCCTTTTTATTGTTGAGCAGTATTGATATGGCTATGACTTAATTCATTTTTTAATTTTTGGGTTTTATGAATAAAGGTGCTGTAAACATTCTTGTATGCCCACAAACGTCTTTTTGTGGACAAACATAATCATTTATTTTGAGTATATACCTGAGAGTGGAATTGCTTGGCCATAGGGTAGGTATATGCTTTAGTTATATATATATATAAAACTTGTCAGACCTTTTTCCAAAGGTCCACTAACAAAAGAACGGGTCGTATTATGGAATGCTGTGCTACTTAAAATGAAGTAGAGCCATGTGTATCAACATTAATAAATTTCAAAAACAAAGTTGGGGGGAGCAAATTTCAGATAAGAACATTCAGTATGATATCATTTATATAAAGTTTGAAAGCATGTGAAAAAATACAGTTTTGGATACTTATGTAATAACAGCATAAAAGCATGTTTTGCAAAAATAATCTTTATTTCAGGATAGTGGTATCACAGGGTGGCAGAGATGATGAATGGGATCAGAAAGGTTCAAAATAGGCTTCGACTATAATGTATTTCTTTAAAGGTTGTATTTCTTTAAAAGCATCTGACAAACGTACATGGCTATTTAACATTAGTAGAAGATAGGGTATATGAGAACTCCATACTATCTTTGCAACTTTTTTGTAAATTTAAGATTATTTCAAAATTAAGTCTATTTTTTAAAAATGCTTGGTATGTACTGTGGCTTACAGTGATGTTTGAAACTGAATCTACAAAAACAGACCAAAGGATCTCATATCACTGATGAGAAGACCACCTTATGCCAAAAGTTTATCAGCTAAAAGTGTAAAGCAGACATGAAAGAAATGTCCTACACTGATGGTAATGCTGTTGTGCATGTCTTGAGTGGAGAAATTTCTAAAGTGATACTTTTTGCAAAGATTTTGTGTGGACATTTTGTTCCAGATTTATTGAAATATAATGTACAATTAGTTGCTCATATTAACAGTATACAATTTAATGAGTTTTTAAAAATTATAGTTGGCATAAAATAATATGTTAGTTTCAGTTATATAGAGAACTATATAACTCACAAAGTGGTCACCCCACTAAGTCTAGCACCCCTCTTCCACCTTACGTATTTATTACAACATTGTTGACTATTTTCCTTATGCTACATTTTATATCTCCATGACTATTTTGTAACTATCCATTTGTACTTCTTAATCCCTTTGCCCTTTTTCACTCTCCCCACCGCAAACCCCTTCCCCGTCTAATAGCCCTCAAAATATTTTCGGTATCTATGAGTTTATTTCTGTTTCTGTTGTCGTTGTCTATTTTGTTCTTTAGATTCCACATGTACGTGAAATCGTGCGGTATTTGTCTTTCCCTATCTGACTTACTTCATTCGGCGCAATACCCTCTAGGTCCATCCAGGCAGTATCTTTTTCCATCCCTTCATTTTAGTCTGTGTGTGTTTTTAACTCTGAAGTGAGTTTCTTGCAGGCAGTATATATAAGAGTCTTGCTTGCTTATCCATTCAGCCACTCTATCTTTTGGTTGGAGCACTTAATTCTTTTCCATTTGAGGTATTTGTTGATAGGAATGTAGTTATTACCATTCTTTATTCATGTTTTTGATACCTGATTTTTCTTCTTAAGAAGTCCCTCCAACATTTCCTGTAATACTGGCTTGGTGTTGATGAATTCCTTTAGTTTATTTTTGTTTGGGAAGCTCTTTATCTGTCTTTCGACTCTAAATGATAGCTTTGCTGGATAAAGAATTCTTGGTTGTAGATTCTGAGTTTTCATCACTTTGAATATTTTGTGCCAAGCCTTTCTGTCCTGCAAAGTTTCTCTTGAGAAACTTTGGGTTTCTCAAAAAACGTATGGGTATTCCCTTGTAGGTAACTAACTGCTTTTCTCTTGCTGCTTTTAAGATTCTCTCTTTGTCTTTAACCTTTGGCATTTTAATTATGATGTGTCTTGGTGTGGGCCTCTTTGGGTTCATCTTTTTGGGGACTCTCTGAGCTTCCCGGGGTTGTATGCCTATTTCCTTCACCAGGTTAAGGAAGTTTTCCATCATTATTTCTTCAAATAGGTTTTCAATTTCTTGTTCTCCCACTTCTCCTTCAAGTACCCCTATGATGCAGATGTTGTTACATTTAATTGTGTCCCATAGGCTCCTTAAATTATTATTATAGTCTTGGCTTTTGTTTTCTTGCCATTGGGATTGGGTGTCCTTGGCTTCTCTGTTCTCTATATCGGTAGTTCGATCCCCTTTTTCATCCACTCTGTTGATTCCCTCTAACATACTCTTCATCTCAGATAATGTATACTTCATTTCTTACTAGTTCCCCTTTATAATTTCCATGTCCATTTTTATGTTTGTTTGTTTGTTTGTTTGTTTTTGGTCTCTTTGTTAAAGTTCTCACTGAGTTCATCTACACTTCCTCTAAGTTCATTGAACGTGTTTATAAACAGTGTTTTGAACTGTGCATCTGTTAGATTGCTTGACTTTATTATTCCTGGATCTCTGTTCTGTTCTCTCATATGATTTGTTTCTTTGTCTTCCCATTTTAGCTGCTTTTCTGTGTCTGTTTCTATGTACTAAGCAAAATTCCAAAGTCTCCCAGTTGTATTACTGTGGCTTTGTGTAGTAGGTGTCAATCAGCACAGTCCTGAGAGGGGTTCAGCTGGAGGCCAATTTTAGCCTCAGCCTGTGCCCCTCCAAAGCCACCTGTAAGCAATCCACAGGTCCTATACTTATAGTTGCCTCTCGAGGCCACATCAGAAACTGAGGCCAGCTGCCTCCAGTGTGAGTCTTGGTGCTGCTCAATCAGGAGCACCTGACTCCCCAAGGACACCTCTGGATATGGCTTGGGTGGGGCCATGAGTTGCGGGAGGTGGAGTTTCAGGGAATCCTCTGGGCATAGCAACCTCTGTTATCCAGTTCAATGACATCTCAGCTGTGGTGGCACTGAGTCCAAACAATGGGAGCAGGGGAGGGCTCAACAGAGGAGCAATGAATACCGCTGGCACTTAGGCCGGGGAGAGAGCCTCACCTCCGGCTCTCACTCTGACAACTCAATGTCCCCCTGTAAGTCCCTGATGTCCCTTATGCAGCTAACCCAGCGCTGGTACTCAGAGCAAACAGGTCCGTCACCACGAAAGTCCAGTCGCAGACACAGCCACTTTAAGAGACTTTTAAGAGGCATATGCAGCTGCCGGCTGCTGCTGCCACAGTCTGCCCCACTCAGCTGATGGGGACCTTATAGCCTCCATCTTCACTCCCTCCTACCTTCTACCATTGCAGGTTGATTAATTATTTCTCTTTCTAGTCGTAATGCTTCTGTTCATCTAGATCCCAAGTGACTTTGCATGCTGATTGCTCTGTTTCTGTCACAACTTTAATTTGGTCACAAGAGGGATGAACAAAGCCTCTGTAAGCTACGCCATTTTTTCCTGCCCCCCTAAAGTAGTTTTTACAGGTATTGCTTATCTTGCATACTGATGTCATCATACATACAGAGCAAAATCAAAGCTTTTATATTTAAGTTTATTCTTCATTTAACTTTTAAAACACTACTATAGTTGAATATTAAAACAAAAACAATAGCAAGTGGTGAGCATATTAAGATTATAGTCCTTCACTCATTCACTACTACATATAAATGGCAGCAGGGAGTGAAATTCACTGGCCTCTTTAAGAGGTCTGACACTGGACATCACCCCTAGCATGTGTTCATCTCCCTCATGTGCTTCACCATTGTCATAGTGCCATCTTTCTTGACTTGGTTCAAAGTCCACCAATCCTACCTGGTCCATTTTATCAGTCTCTTCTACTTCCTTTCAGGTAGGAGTTTTTCAAGCAAAGAGAGTTTATCAAGAGACAGAAAGCCATTCTTAAGAAAGTTGACTTTAAATTCGATGATTAGGCATCTCTTTTCATATGGTCTACGATAAATTGGCATGCCTTTGTTTCGCACACACTCGATATCTCCACGCTTGACTATCTGACTGGATGAGAGGTGATGACTGTGGTTCAGTTGTCAAGAGTAGATACTGGCTTTTGCAAGCCATACAATGCTTCAATCAGCTGTAAGTCCATACACATGAAAAGATTTCCTTGTCAAGTAAAAGCAGCCTGGTCCTTCTGATCTAAAACAATGATAATATCTAGTCCTGGTCCTTGATCTCCTTCACCATGGAATGTTATCTTCTGGCTATCTGTCATGCCTTTGTCAATATGAACTTCTAGAACCTTCTCCTGAATTATCTTCTGTCCATCGCAGCTATTATATCTATCTTTAGGATTGATCCGTTCCCCATGGTACTGGCACTTCATACACGCAGACTGAATTTGCTGAACTGCTCCAGGTTCTATCGGATGAATTCTTATTTGCATCCCATACATCAGCAATTGGGACAGCATTCTACTGTTCCTTTCTTGCCACCTGGGCCTTCACATTGCTCACAAATCACATTATTTTGCAAAGCTAATTTTCTTGTTGCAGCATTTTATAAATCTTCTAAGGATACTGGGAGCTGATGTACAACATTTTCACCTCTCCTTTTTCTCTGCATCCTTCCTCTTCCTCCAAAAAAACATATCAAAGATGTCCATGGGGGAGCCAGAACCACCACCTGCTCTACCTTCTTTAATTGTCCGTTCTCCTCCTTTGTTATATAATCCCCTTTTGTTAGCATCAGAGAGCACTTCATAAGCTTGGGAAATCTATTTAAATCTCTCTCCATTTGGATTCTTATCAGGGCAGTACTTCAAGGCCAGTTTCCTGGAAGCCTTTTTCAATTTTTCTAGGCGATATTAAGTTTGACCCCCAAAACATCATAATGAGTGGTTTCTTTCACCATTTTTGATAGTTGGTGACCAGAAGCAGGCCAGGGTGGGTGTGGGGGAGCAGGAAGAAACATATTGCTGTGCCCCTTCTATGGTCAGCAGTTTCAGGGAAAATTGAGTGGTCCAGGCAGGGCCAGAGTTTCTCCCTGAGTCTTCCTCCCGGAGAAGCCTGCATCTTGCCTCTGGGGGCACTGTTTCAAAGAATTTTCATCTGGAGGGACACACCATCTGTAAAATTAAAGGACATGATGACACAGATAGCAGAGACAGTTTCCTTGTTTAAGTTCTGGATTCGTCCTGAGGTTCCTAGTCACAGTTTAGCTTAAGAAACTGAGTCAATTTTGTCATGTGCAACGGATTCTTGTAACACACATTAACACTTTATGGTAATTTTAATTGCCCACTTATTTGTCTGTAAGCCCTTACTGTAGCACCGTTGGGTGCCCAGTACCTAGCATTGTGCCTGGCCAGTGTTAAGCAGTCAATAAATATATTCAGTTGAAACTATGTTTCTGTCTTTCCTAACTGTTCCCACCACTTAAGGTCTTAGACTCCCAAGTCCTTCATGAAGCCTTCCACATCAAGTAAGAAGCTATGTATAATGTCCAGGATGTGCCTGGCACAAGGAGGCTGTTATCAGAGCTACCTCCTTCTCGGCCCTAGTTACTCAAGTCAGAGTGGTGGCTCCCTCCTTGGCGTACCTGTATCTCATTTAATCAAGTGGCATCTACTCATACTGACTTATCTTAGAATTATTTGCATTTCTCTTTTAAGTTTTCAAATGTGATTATAAATGCCAGGAAGCAAGCACCTAGCACAGCGCCTCATAAAAAAGAACCAGCAGTTGTTGAACATACAGCTGGATGCATAATGACCAGTACTTGAGAGGTGAGTTGGAGGTTGGTAGTTCATTATTGGCCATGGGAGTCCTTATATTAAGTGAGTCAAAGGGTTGATTTAGAGGAGCCTGAAAAAAGGGTAAAGCTGAATCATACTTTTGCAGAATGTATGAATGCTGTTTGAAAATCTGATAAAGCCGTAACAGCTAACTACGGCTGAGAAATAGCTGTGTTATTCCCTATCTCCAAATGTCTGACTACTTGATAAAGGCTGTTAATTTGTCCAAGCTGAATAACTGGAACCAGAAATGAGGCATGAGAGCACATCCGAGTTTATAATGACTTCAGTTCTGATAAGGGGAAACTGAATGTTGCCAAGAGAAGAGCCCAGAAGCTCTGGGTTCAGAACTGTTTCGTACCTCTCACATCGGACTCACACTTTTCTTTGGCCATGTCTTCTATAGACAATTAGTAATAGTCTGACTGATTCAACCTTTCTGATAGAGTGTAAACTCTGGAGGGCCAAGAATTTGGTTTATCTAGCTCAATGCTCAGTCTCCCAACACCTAAAATATGCCTGGTCCTTGTATATGGGGCCACAGGAGAAGCTCTATATGTATTTATTGAATTCATATCTCTAAAATACTGGACACAGCTTATTTATATGTCTCTCACTAAAATATTTATTATGTCTAGATCTGTTTATTTGATGCAGATGTCAAAAGAACATTTTCAAGTCCAGGTTCCATGTCAGTGATCTCCAGTGTCTTATTCACTAAGGTATCTCTGGTGCCTAAAATAGGAGACACTGTCAATATTTATGGAATGAATGATTTAAGTATTTGATTAGTGAAGTTTAAATTGAGCAAATAAATGGAAATGATATTTAGTAAGAATGCTATGCTACATTTGTTTTAACACCTTTAGAGTTTATAAAAGTGCTCTCACAAATATCCCCTTTTGAATCTTACAACAACCCTATGAGATTTATTTTGTCAGTTTTATGGGTGTGGAAAAGGCTCAGAGGCATCAAGGGGCTTGTCTAAGATTACATAGCTTGCAGGTTGGGACTTGAACCTAAGACTTGATTCGAAATTTTATGATCTTCCTACATTTTCATGGATAGCCATGGAAGGTAAGATAAAATTAATAGAAAACCATAAATATTTTATCATTGGAATTATAGAATCTTAGAGTTGGAAGTGCTTACACATCACAAATTCCAGAACCCTCCCTCATTTTAAAAAATAGGTCAATAAGTTTTAGAGAGTTTCTATGATGTATCCAAAGGCACACCTCCAGCTTAAGAAGTAATTACACTGAAGCTGACTCCTCTACTTCCTGCCTCAGATTTCACCAAGCTTGGAAAGTGGATTGAGCCTAAAGGAAACCAAGCTGCCCTCTGCTTGCCTGCACCAGTGGCCCCTGAAAGCTGGGCCCCTTTCTCACAGAAGCAAGGCCCTTGCTAAAGGAGACTTTATCTTTCTCTCTCCCTCTTTCTGTCCTTCCTTTTTCCTTCTTTCTTTTTTACCTTGCAGATGAGGGATGAGGGTTGTAGAAGAGGCATTGAGCCAAGGCTTCCTACTCCTTCCCCTGTGCAATATGGTTTTGATAAAGGTCTCCGGGTTTGAAAGGTAATAAAAATAACCACACTTCACTCTCCATTTATTTACAGTTTTTGAAGTGTTCACAACTCAGAGCCCAGTTTTGTTTTACTTTCTTTTTTTAAATAATGTTTTTATTTTTCAGTTACACTTGGCATACAATATCGTATTTGTTTCAGGTGTACAACACAGTGATTAGACATTTATATAACTTACAATGTGATCACCCTGACAAGTCTAGTACTACCCATCTGACACCATACATAGTTATTACAATATTATTGAGTATATTTCCTATGCTGTGCTTTACATCTGCATGACTATTTTGTCACTTCCCCTTTATCACCCACTTCCCAACCTCTCTCCCTTCTGGCAACCACCAAAATGTTCTCTGTTACCTATGAGTTTGCTTCTGTTCTGTTTATTTATTTTTTTCTTTAGATTCCATATGTAAGTGAAATTATAAGATATTTGTCTTTCTTTTTTTGACATATTCCACTCAGCACAGTACCCTCTAAGTCCATCCATGTTGCTACAGATGGCAAGATTTCAATCTTTTTTTATAGCCGAGTAATGTTCCATTGTGTACAGGTACCACCTCTTTTTTATCCATTCATTTATTGATGGACACCCGGGTTGCCTCCATATCTTGATTATTGTAAGTAATGCCACAATGAACATATGGATTCACATATGTCCCTTCAAAGTAGTGTTTTGGGTTTCTTTGTATAAATACCTGGAAGTAGGATTACTGGGTCCTTCCTTGTCTCTTGTTATAGCCTTTGTTTTAAAGTTCGTTTTGTCTAGTATAAGTGTGGCTACCCCAGATTTTTGTTTGTTTCATTTTCATGAAATATTTTTTCCCATCCCTTTACTTTCATTCTGTGTATGTCTTTTGAACTGAAACGAGTCTCTTGTAGGCAACATATGTAAGGGTCCTGTTTTCCAGTTCATTTCCCTACTCTATCTTTTTATTTTATTTTTATTTTTTTATTATGATGACATTAGTTAATGAAATCCAGTAAGTTTCATGTGTACAATTCAACAGGCATATATATATATTGCATTATGTGATCACCACCCATAATTAGATTTCTTTCTCTCACCAAATATTTGACCCCTTTTACCCCATCTCCCTCCCTCCTCTCCCCTGCCCACCTACCTTCTAGTCTATTGTTCATGTCCATGAATCTCTGTTTATTTGTCCTGTTTGTTGCTTTTAGGTTTATATCTCACATATAAGTGATATGTGGTTTTCAACTTTTTCTGTCTGGCTTATTTCACTGAGCATGATTATCTCAAGATCCATCCATGTTGTCACAAATGACAGTATTTCATCTCTTATGGCTGAGTGATATTCTGTTGTATATGTGTACCACAGCTTCTTTATCCAATCATTTGTTATAGGACACCTCATTTGCTTCCATGTCCTGGCCACTGTGAATAATGCTGCTATGAACATAGGTGTGCAAATATCTTTTCAGATATATGTTTTCAAGTCTTTAGAAACTATCCTATCTTTCGATCGGATTTAATCCATTCACAGTTAAAGTAATTGTTGATGGATATGTAGTTATTGCCATTATGTTATTCATACTTCTGACCTTTTTCTTTCTTTCTTCTTAAAGAAGTCCTTCTAACATTTCTCATAATACTGGTTTGGTGATGATGAAGTCCTTAACTTTTTCTTGTCTGGGAAGCTCTTTATCCGTACTTCAGTTCTAAATGATAGCTTTGTTGGGTAGAGTAATCGTGGCTGTAGGTTCTTGCTTTTCATCTCTTTGAATATTTCATGCCAATCCCTTCTGGCTTGCAAAGGTTCTATTGAGAAATCAGCTGACAGTCTTATGGGGGCTCCCTTGTAGGTAACTAACTGCTTTTCTCTTGCTGCTTTTAAGATTCTCTCTTTGTCTTTAACCTTTGGCATTTTAATTATGATATGTCTTGGTGTGGGCCTCTTTGGGTTCATCTTGTTTGCGATTCTGAGCTTCATGGGCTCGTATGTCTATTTCTTTTGCCAGGTTAGGGAAGTTTTCTGTCATTATTTCTTCAAATATGTTTTCAATTCCTTGCTCTCTTGTACTCCTATGATGGAAATGTTGGTATGCTTGCAATTGTCTCAGAGACTTCTTAAATTATCCTCATTTTTTTTTATTCCTTTTTTTTTTCTGCTCTGTTTGGGTGTTTTCTGCTACCTTACCTTCTGATTTGTTTGATCCTCTGTCTCATCTAATCTACTGTTAATTCCTCCTAAGGTATTCTTTATTTCTGACTGGTTCTTTTTTATGTTTTCTATCTCCATTTTTGTGTTTTCTATATCTTTGTTAAAATTCTCATTGAGTTCATCTACTCTTCTCCCTAAGTTCATTGAGCATCCTTATAACTAGTTTTGAACTCTGCATCTGGTAGATTGCTTGTCTCCATTTTGTTTCTTTTTGGAGCTTTTTTCTGTTCTTTCATTTAGGACATGTTTTTTTGTTTCCCCATTTTGGCTGTCTCGCTCTATTTGGTTCTATATATTAGGTAGGGCTGCTGTGTCTCCTGGTCTTAGTAGAGTGGCCTTATATAGTAGATGTCCTGTGGGACCCAGTGGCACAGTCTCCCTGGTCTCCTGAGCTGGGTGCTCCAGGTGTGTCCCTTGTGTGGGTTGTGTGTGCCCTCCTGTTATAGTCGAGCCTTGTTGCTGTTTTCACGTCAATGGGAGGGATTGATCCATGGGCTGACTGGTTGTGAGGACTGGCTGGGGACTACAACCAGGAGCTGTTGTGTAGGGGCTGACCCTATGGAGCAGGATTTGCTTAAGCAGGGCTCTAGTGCCTCCCCAGTCTGCCCTTTGGGTGTGTCGTCCTCAGATGTGGCCCCTGCTGGTGCTCTGGCTCAGTCTGAAGCTAGCCACTGGGAGTGCTAGCCCCAGGACTTCCTGGGAGGGGCCTTGCTATAGGCCAAGTTCAGCCAGAGCCTGTGCCCTGCTTGGGGCCACTCGGCATGAGCCACCAATCAATCTGAGGATGGTTACCACCTTAGCCGGGCTTGAAGATGCCTGGGTAAAGCCGAGCTGCAAACTGAGGCCAGCTGCCACTAGTGCCAGGCTTGGAGCTGCTCAGCAAAAGGTGTAGGGCATCTTGAGACCAGATGCTGCTGTTTGGATTTTGTGAACCTTTGAAAGATTTTAGAAAAGCCTGTAGCATGAGCCAAGACAAGTCATTTGTATGGAAAAGCCACTGGAAGTGGCTTGGGTGGCCCTGCCAATTGGGTGGGGTGGGGTCTCAGAAACACCAGAGTAGGTGACCAGTGTTAGCTGCATTGACTTATATGAGGTACTTAGAGCAGTCAAAATCATAAAGACAAAAATTGTAATGCTGGTTGCCAGGGGATGGGGGAAAGGAAGAAGGGGAAGTTATTGTTTATAGATACAGTGTTTCAGTCTTACAAGATGAAGAGTTATGAGGATAGATGATGGTGATGGTTGCACAACAATATGAATGTATTTTAATACCACCAAACTGTACACTTAAAAATGGTTAAGATGGTAAATTTTTATGTATATTTTACTACAATAAAAAAAAATATGTCCACACAGAATGATGTGGAGAGTAGAACAAAACTAAACTGTGTTGTAAATCCTGATTCAGAATCATAAGCTTCACTGTCACAAACTAGGCTGGGGAACTTGTTCTGGAACTTCTTAGGAGTTTGAGACAAGGGAAATCAATTTTGGGGATCTTATGAAGAACTTCTTATGGATATTTCTGTAATATGTCTTTGCAAGTATAGATCCAAACAAAACTGACTCGGTTTAAAAAATTAAAATTGGCATACAAAATTAGGGAGAAGACCAAGCAAAATGACATAGATGACAGAGGCTTTGTTCATCCCCTCTTGTGACCACATCAAAGTTGTGATAGAAACATGGAGCAAACAGCAAACAGAGTCTCTTGGGGTCTAGATGAACAGAAGCCCTACAACTAAGGAGAGAAATAAGAAATCATCCTTCAATAATAGGAAGGAGGAGGGGGTGAAAGGCAAGTCTGCCCAATCCCCAGCGGCTGATTGGGACAGAGGCTACAGCAGCTGCAGCTGGCAGGTGTAGACAGTTCCTCTTAAAAGGGCTGTGCCTGTGAGCAGACTCTCGTGGTGACGGACCCGCTCACTCTGAGCACCAGCACCAGGTTGGCTTCTCAGGGGGCATCACAGACTTATAGGAGGACACTGAGTTGTGGGAGCAAGGGCTAGAGGCGAGGCTTTCTCCCTGGCAGAAGTGCCAGCGGTATCCATTGTTCTGCTGTTGAGCCCTCCCCCGTCCCAGCGTGTAGACACAGTGCTGCCATAGCTGAGATGTCAGCAAACTGGATAATAGAGGTCACTCTGCCTAGAAGATTCCCTGAAACTCCGCCTCTCCCAACTGGCAGTCCCACCCAAGCCACGTCCAGGTGTGTCTTTGGTGAGTCCTGTGTCCCTTGCTAAGCAGCTCCAAGACCCATTTGGTGGCAGCTGACCTCAGTTTCTGGTGTGGCTTCTTGAGACAACTATAAGCACAGTATCTGTGGATTGCTTGCTGAATCTTAATAGGTAGCCTCAGGGGGACACAGGCTGAGGCTAAAATTGGCCTCCAGCTGAACCCCTCTCAGGACTGTGCTGATTGACACCTACTACACAAAGCCACAGTAATACAACTGGGAGACTTTGGAATTTTGCTTAGTACATAGAAACAGACACAGAAAAGCAGCTAAAATGGGAAGACAAAGAAACAAATCATATGAGAGAACAGAACAGAGATCCAGGAATAATAAAGTCAAGCAATCTAACAGATGCACAGTTCAAAACACTGTTTATAAACACGTTCAATGAACTTAGAGGAAGTGTAGATGAACTCAGTGAGAACTTTAACAAAGAGACCAAAAACAAACAAACAAACAAACAAACATAAAAATGGACATGGAAATTATAAAGGGGAACTAGTAAGAAATGAAGTATACATTATCTGAGATGAAGAGTATGTTAGAGGGAATCAACAGAGTGGATGAAAAAGGGGATCGAACTACCGATATAGAGAACAGAGAAGCCAAGGACACCCAATCCCAATGGCAAGAAAACAAAAGCCAAGACTATAATAATAATTTAAGGAGCCTATGGGACACAATTAAATGTAACAACATCTGCATCATAGGGGTACTTGAAGGAGAAGTGGGAGAACAAGAAATTGAAAACCTATTTGAAGAAATAATGATGGAAAACTTCCTTAACCTGGTGAAGGAAATAGGCATACAACCCCGGGAAGCTCAGAGAGTCCCCAAAAAGATGAACCCAAAGAGGCCCACACCAAGACACATCATAATTAAAATGCCAAAGGTTAAAGACAAAGAGAGAATCTTAAAAGCAGCAAGAGAAAAGCAGTTAGTTACCTACAAGGGAATACCCATACGTTTTTTGAGAAACCCAAAGTTTCTCAAGAGAAACTTTGCAGGACAGAAAGGCTTGGCACAAAATATTCAAAGTGATGAAAACTCAGAATCTACAACCAAGAATTCTTTATCCAGCAAAGCTATCATTTAGAGTCGAAAGACAGATAAAGAGCTTCCCAAACAAAAATAAACTAAAGGAATTCATCAACACCAAGCCAGTATTACAGGAAATGTTGGAGGGACTTCTTAAGAAGAAAAATCAGGTATCAAAAACATGAATAAAGAATGGTAATAACTACATTCCTATCAACAAATACCTCAAATGGAAAAGAATTAAGTGCTCCAACCAAAAGATAGAGTGGCTGAATGGATAAGCAAGCAAGACTCTTATATATACTGCCTGCAAGAAACTCACTTCAGAGTTAAAAACACACACAGACTAAAATGAAGGGATGGAAAAAGATACTGCCTGGATGGACCTAGAGGGTATTGCGCCGAATGAAGTAAGTCAGATAGGGAAAGACAAATACCGCACGATTTCACGTACATGTGGAATCTAAAGAACAAAATAGACAACGACAACAGAAACAGAAATAAACTCATAGATACCGAAAATATTTTGAGGGCTATTAGACGGGGAAGGGGTTTGCGGTGGGGAGAGTGAAAAAGGGCAAAGGGATTAAGAAGTACAAATGGATAGTTACAAAATAGTCATGGAGATATAAAATGTAGCATAAGGAAAATAGTCAACAATGTTGTAATAAATACGTAAGGTGGAAGAGGGGTGCTAGACTTAGTGGGGTGACCACTTTGTGAGTTATATAGTTCTCTATATAACTGAAACTAACATATTATTTTATGCCAACTATAATTTTTAAAAACTCATTAAATTGTATACTGTTAATATGAGCAACTAATTGTACATTATATTTCAATAAATCTGGAACAAAATGTCCACACAAAATCTTTGCAAAAAGTATCACTTTAGAAATTTCTCCACTCAAGACATGCACAACAGCATTACCATCAGTGTAGGACATTTCTTTCATGTCTGCTTTACACTTTTAGCTGATAAACTTTTGGCATAAGGTGGTCTTCTCATCAGTGATATGAGATCCTTTGGTCTGTTTTTGTAGATTCAGTTTCAAACATCACTGTAAGCCACAGTACATACCAAGCATTTTTAAAAAATAGACTTAATTTTGAAATAATCTTAAATTTACAAAAAAGTTGCAAAGATAGTATGGAGTTCTCATATACCCTACACCTATCTTCTACTAATATTAAATAACCATGGTATGTTTGTCAAACTAAGAAATTAGCAAATGTGTATACTGCTATTAACTAAAGTTCACACTTTAGTTAATCACTTATATGTGGGATATAAACCTAAAAGCAACAAATGAACAAGACAAACAAACAGAGACTCATGGACATGGACAATGGACTAGTGGTTACCAAAGGGGAGGTGGGAGGGGAAAGGTAGACAGGGAAAAAATATTAAATCATTTCTTCAATTAAATAAATAAATAAAGTAAGTAAGTAAGCAAGCATATAAAATCTAAGTATTATAATTAATTCATTATCTGGGCAAATTTATGAAAGTTGTTTAGTTTGGCCATTCGTGTATTCAGTTCTTTGAACTTTTAGAGTTCTTTAAAATCACCTGAAAAATTAAGAATATCTAAATTTGGAAGTAATATTTCATTTTGATAACCATCGTTAGCAAAAAAATACATTATGGATTACATGAAATGAAGTAATAGCTCAAAAAGTTTTCTTATAATTTTAATTTTGATTATAGCTTATTCTTGTTATAGTTTAACCACTAAGTTTTTCTGAATATTATAATTTTAGTTTTACCATATATACTCTGCATATAGATAGCTTCCAGTTTATGATCAGTAATTCTGCTATTTAGATGACATCTCAATTCAACTAAATCATTTTATTCCACTGCGAAAGTCTAAACGGCTGATATTGGAGGGCTCCTTAGAGGACCTTATGACCTTATGCAGAAAGGCTCCCTAAAACATACCAGAGTTTTGGTCAGTAAATTTGGAACCTTTAATGAAGGAGAAAGCCATTTCCTCATAAGCAATGTGTTCTGGTTGGAGAGTTCTTACTTATATTGAACCAAAATTCTACGATCCATTCATCTAGCTTTTAAAGTTAAACTCAGGGGGAAAAATTCTGCAATCAAACCAAAACTCTTCACATATTTGGAAATATTCATTATTTCCTGGAGCCTTCAATATTATCAGATGAAAATTTCCCATTTCCAACAACTACTCTTCCATCAACATGTTTTCAGACCCCTATGTATCATATTTTCTATTTCCTATCATACTATAATTATGATTCATAATGTATCTATTAAAATGTCATTTTCAGACGTATGTACAATTTTAAAGGTGTGATTGGACCTATGCCAAACTCTTACCTTTTTTTTTTTTTAAACAAATATGATTTTCTTTAACTCCACTTCATACGGCAATAACATTTTTGCCAACTGTATTATACTGCTGGCTCATGTTGAATACATGCTTATAAAAGGCACAGTACTTTTATTATTCACTTATCCATTTGATAAATATTTAAAAGTACATATTACTCCTACTGCTACTTCTGGTTAAAAGCTCTGTTAGGTGCTGGGAAGATACAGACAAATGAGATAAGGATTTCAATATAGTTGGTGAAACAAATGAATTCATATAATGTTTAATAAAATACAAACAGTATGCAATTGGATTACAGAGGTAGACTATTTAATACATACTGAGAATCAGAGGTTTCCTGGGAGGTTCTATATAAGCTACATGTTGAAGAATAGGTAAAAGGTAATAGGAGCAGAAAACACAAAGACGCAAAATAACATGATTCCTTGGAAAGCGAAAGGATTTATAAAGTGTGCTAGATCACATTAACTAATTTAATTAAAAGATAATGCTTAGACAATAAACTTTCCAAAGTTCTAGATGAAATTGAACCCATCCCCACTTCACTTTTTGATTAAAAAAGTAAGTTTTTTTTAAAAAAGTACAATGAAGGATTTCTAATAAAAGGTGGTAGAATGACTTCAAACACATCTCTTGTATTTTCTAGAAAAACTACTATAATGAAAGTAAAGAAATAAAAAGCCCATAAATCCAAATCAATGAAGAGTATAAGAATGAGAATGTATGTAAACGTATTAGAGATTTAAATATGCTTCTGGAGGATGAAAGTAGAGAGAAAAATGATAGGTGAAGTGGCTGGGTGAAACACAGCCTAGAGGGAATTACTAACAAGAAGGTAACCAACTTGATTCCTCCCTCCCCTCTAAAACCAAACAAAAAAAATTCTGAAGATACTGGATACTTAATATGATAAAGAAAAAAAATTTCACACTTTATAAGATTTCACTGGTGGCCTTTTCCCACTAGTGGCCTTTTTTCTGTTCCAAGATGTTTCATTGCATTTAATCATCTTGTCTCCTTATCTAGAAGTTTTGCAGTCGTTCCTTGTTTTTCATGACCTTGAAACTTTTGAGGCCAGGAATTTCGTAAAATTTCCCTCAACTTGAGTTTGTCTGATTTTTCTCATGATCAGCATGGCCTATGCATCATACCAATGCCAAGCATTTTTAACATTGATTTACGAACATTATCCCAAGCCTTAGCAACCATATTAATGCAACCTGAAGACTGAACTTTTCCAGGAAGTCTTTGATTCTGAGGCCCTTGGGAACTGCAGCAAGCAAGCACCTAGGACAATTTTTTTTTTAGGTGTCTTTGCTTGTTCTTTATGGGGGTTAAAATTTCACACTGGCATCACAAGAAGTTCAGGATAGGCATGTGGAGTACTTCTCCAGGGACAGTAAAACCTGTGTTTCCTAACTAGTCTGTTCACCCCAAAATCCAGCTACTGCAGTGAAATCCTTATCGACCATCACAGAATATTTCTCTGGCTACCCATGCTTCATTGGCATAGTAAAACCCGGGCAAGTTACATAAACCTTTCAAACATCTTAGGTATAGCTCTTTCAAATCACTGCCAATTTTAGCTAAAGTGGGCTACCAACACACCCAAACCTGAGGATTCTCACTCATTAGCAGTGTCAATTTGCTTAAGAATAAGGTTTTTATCAGATATAATTTTATCAAATTTATCAATATAATTTTCCAGTGCTTCCTGATCATTAGAAGGTTTTTCTACTCGATTTTCAGATTATTTTACACAATGATGCTTCTTCGATTTCTACAGCCAGACTAATGAATGTTCACCTACACCTTCAGGATTCTGTTCTTCATGCTATGTTATAGGTATACATTCATTACTTGTTGAATTCAACCAAAACATGGTCAAGATCTTAAAATTTTGTCCTATGCAATGTTTTCTTATTTTTATTGATTCTTGTTCATCATCATTATAAAACTTGCACAACTTCTGTTTAAGTTATATATAATAAGGATTCAACTCCATAATTTTCATTAAAATGCCTCATAGACATCACGATCCAGCTTCCATAATACCTTCACTTTCTATGCTATTGTTAATGAGATGCTTCTTCTTCTTCTTTTTTTTTTTCTGTCTTCTCACTGTTACCAGAGGTTACCTTTGACTCTATTTGACATTTTCATGGTTACAAAAGAAACAACAACAAAGCAACAGAACACCAGCACTCAGCTGATATTTGGGGAGGAAATGGGACAGCCAGGTTTTGCTGTAAAATAAGTTTTGTGCCAAACTTGTGGAATAACTTGGTTTTAAGAGCTCTTCAGACTTCAGAATTGAAAATAAGGATGTGGACCTATTTTTTTGGAAATAATTATTTATGTAATGAAAAAAGTATCAGTTCTCTGATACATTCACTAAGAAATATTTCCTGAGCACCTAGGACCGTGACTCTCTCTCTCTCTCTCTCTCTCTCTCTCTCTCTTTTTAAATCAGATAGCCCTTTAGCCTGGAAGCTATGTATATATAACTGCCAAATGGTTCCTGGTTGGCATGGATAATCAGCTTAACCACACTGAAATGATGTCATTTATAGGAACAATAAAGATGTTGACTTGTTTACCAATTCAGTTTATACATAAAATTTATTAGCTTAATGTATATTGTAGTTTAAATATATATACTGAAAATAGCACAGAATCCTTTTTTTAGTTTTACCAGAATTCCAAAGGCCTTAGATTACAAAATGCCACATGTGTCCCAGGCTCTGTGTATAAAAATAAATGTACAGTCCTTAAAAGTACATAAGTGAGCAACACGTGAATCCATACCTATGAAGATGAGCCATAGGTGTCCATGGTTCAGGACTCACTATTTAGAATGAGAGCTATGTAAGGTACACAGATCATGTACTCATAAGGCAAAAAGCAAGTAGAAGTAAAAGTGGGACTTCAGAGGAAAAAGTGATTAAGAGTCCACCTGGAAAGAATTAGGGAAGAAACAGGATGATCTAACAATAAGTGATGCCTATACTAGACTCTGTAGGATGAGTGGGATTTTAGTGGGTGGGTAGAGTTGTTAGGGACTTCTCCCTGATATCTGTGCTCTCTCTCTTTGTCAGTAACAGATCTCCTAATTTAGCTGAAATAGAACGAAATTTCCCTTTCTTCTTTGCAGCTAGGAGAGGCCACTGACTAAATTCTAGTCAGTGGGATATAAATAGAAATGGTGTGTACAATTTGGGCAGTGACGATAAGTGTAGTGAGTTTAAAGGTCATTGAGTAAGGGAAGTAGCAAGATGGTAGAGAAAAGAGAAGAAATGAAGCGTGCAGTTTCTTAGAGTCTGATAAAATGCTTTACCCTCTGTTGTTTCTCAATAGCAATTCAACTCTGAATCTGAGGTGGTCCCAACATAACAAATAACACAGAGGCAAGCCAGACCCTTGTCCTGTGGGATCAGTACCACCTAACAGCAAGAAACTACTTTAATAGAGCCATTGTCCACTAGTCTGAGGGGGAAAGGCCAGTGCCCTGCCTTTAACACCTCATAAATGACCCTTTTTACATCCCAGCTGTCATCCTGTCAGCCACTTAAGTTGATTTAGTGTGTACATTTAAAGAAATTACTACAGAGTCGGCTCAATTTTACCCATTATAAAACAAAGACAGCCACAAAGAATAAACTTAGAAGACAAATCACTGAACAGTGTTGTATCAACTTATAAGTTCCTATAATAAAAAGTAACCCACTATAATAACCTAAAGATTGCTGTCCTCCGGTTTCTGCCTGTGCCAGAATATCCTCCTGTGAGAGCTGCGGAGCCATTTACCAATACCTGGGGTAGTTTAACATACTGGAATTTCAAGTACGACACAGGCATTGCTATGGCATACAACTAGAATCACGTTTCCCAGTTTTCAGACTAATATATTTTCCCCCAACATAACAATTGAAAAACAGAAATGAAAGTAAGTTCTGCCAAAATGACAGTAAAATACATAAAGCTTTAGGTCTGAAACAAATTATTTTTGTGTAATGATCATATGGTTGAATTACCAATAAATGTACTGGCAATGGTACCCCCCAATACACTGGTTTTAAAATAGAAAATACAATCAGAAAGATTCTGTAAAAAGAAATTTAGTGCATCAGCACTATAGAGATTTTAGAAAACATCGAAAAAAATGTATAAATTCTATTTTTAAAAATAGGGCAAAAATTTTAGTTGAAACAAAACTAATATCTCACTTTTTGTCAAGTCTTCCCCTCAATGTTATGACCTCATGCATTAATGTTTTACCAATCCAATTTTATGACAAGGTATACAAGAAATGATTCTTAAGTTTATTCACTTTGCATTAGAAATATAAAATACGTCAGTGTTTTCATCATGTTGTTTCTTAAGTGCAAGAATATTAACAGAAGCCTCATTATGCTAGTAGTCTCTCAGGTATTTTGGGAGACCTCTGGGGCTGCGAAATGACATTTTCCAGCACATGTTGCCAAGTGCTGGTTCTGTCAGATGTTTTTGGATCGGTAAAAAGTTGTTCCTTAGTTCCAAGAATTTCTAACTTGCTCTGGATTTCTAGATAGATACATGTAATTTTTTTTCCAGAAAAATACTGCCTGACTTGTAAAACTCAGGAACTTCTAAGTGCACCGACCTAACTTGTTTGACTCCCTTTCTAGTCAGTGCCACTGACATAGTCCAGATGGTCAGGAGACTATGCCAGGTGCTCTTTGTGTCCTCTGGGATCAGGCTTGGATTTCAGAGGTAACAGTGACAGGGTAGGTCCCAGGAGGGTGGCCCAGAAATAAGCTGTCCACGTAAGCCACCACATCAAACTCTGTTATTGTATTTTAGAGGCTTTATTTATCATAGACAAAGCCTGGTCAGCTCTTTAATTATTAATTTATTTTTACCTTTACAAACTTCTCTACTTTTAGCCTATGAGAGAGCTGTATAAACTATCACTGCATTGATTTCTATGTTGCTATGACATAACTTGAATATAGTTGTCAAATGTTTGACAGGAATAATTTTACACCTATAATTCAGCATTGAGAACACTCTACATGGAAGAACATATTCTTTTTGTATTCCAAGTTTGCTCAAACTGAAAACCCGCCATCCTTCACTTCCCTCCTTCTCCCCCGGCCCCGCTGCCATCACATACATCACTTCTGTCTTCATAGGATCTCCAACTTCTTTCTCTCCAACCCATACCAATTGATAAAATTCATTTCCCTTTTTATTCCTTACATTTGGATATGAAATTAATTTACTTAAGTGTTAAATTGTTTAAAAACTTTAGGCCAGAAGTACTGAAATAACTTTGGGACACATTCTCTTTGGCCAAATCATTCAACAGCAAAAAAATCTTAACAAAAATTTTAAATTTTATTCATCAAATAAAGTAAATCCCTTACTTCTTTTAAGACTATCCTGGTATACATGTTTCTAGCTTACAGAACTTGAAAATAAAATAATCACCCCACTAGATGCGCCAATATAATTATTTGAATAGAAGATTATTTAAATGGCTATTTCTTCACTTCTTAATTGAATGTACCCATAATTACTGATTGTGATTCATTCTCTAGTAGGAAGTCAAACACTATGGGATCTCATTTTGTGTGATTCCCATGATTTGCTCCATCATTTTCAGAGGGACAAGGAATTCATAGCCTTGAAAGTACCCACCTACTTTTGGCTACACTTAGTCCATCCCAGGGAGAGAGGATCCTATAAGCCCTCCAGAGAGTGATGTCCCCTCTTTCCAGTGCACATTGGAAACCCCTGGTGGCACTCAACAGTAATATTCTGTCTCCCATAGGCCAACGTTCTGCTTCTGTAGCCATCCTGAATTCCAGGTGCTTTGTATCCTCTAAATTCACTATCTACAATCAATATTATAAACCAGTCAAGAGTTAGCAACAAAGCCTAAAACATAGCAGTGAACATTTAAGAAATCTGCACTTGGAACAATATATTAGAACCAAAAGTTTCTAAACAAAATAGAGTTGATTCAGGAAAGATCCATGGGCACGTCATATTATTTTACATACAATTTTCCATAGCCTTGTTCACTTTGGCAGGTCACATTTCATGTTAAAATATTGTTCTTAGAGGGTGTGTTCTTCAAATAAAACCTCAAAAAGCTAGAAAGGGCTGCTATTGGTAATAGTTTGATATTCAGTGATAAAGATATATATATGTGTGTGTATATATATATATATATATATATATATATACATACATATATAGTGACAAAACTATATATATGGTGATAACACCATAAAAAGAACCATCTGGCTAGAACTCAGGGTATGGTTTTGATCACCAACTATAAGAGCCTAACTAGGTGCTCCTTGTCAGGAGATAGTGCTATGTAGCAAAACTAAGGTCTGAGGTTCAAAGTCAGGACACAAATATTGTGTCTAGTTGTGTGACTGAGTCTGGGGCAGGTCTCAACTGCTCTGATGGCCATCCAGCATTGAAAGTAGGAATGGTAACGCAGCATTAGCCCATCTCCCAGGGTCATCTTAATGAGAGAAAGAGAATACAGGTTAACTCACTTTGTACACTGCCATGTGCTAAGAGGCACCTATGTTAGGTGAGTGGGTGAAATTCCCTGGCAGAAGCACCTGGGAACTTGTTAGAAGTGCACATTCTCAGGCCCCATTCCGTGGTTACTGAATTAGAAACTTTGGAGGTGGGGCCCAGCAATCTGTGTTTTAGCAAGCCCAAGTAATTCTAATGCGCACTACATACAGTTTAAGAACCATTGGGTTAGAGCTTTGCTGCTCAAAGAGTGACCTACAAACTAGCAGTATGGGCATCACCTGGCAGCTTGTTAGAAATGCAAATCTTCTCCACGCCCACCCCCACCCCGCACCCCAGGATATGCATTCTTAATAAGGTCTCTCAGGTAATTTGTTTGCGCATTAAGGTTTGATAGCACTAGATTAGGGATCTTGAAGTGACTAGAGAAGGGGCATTGTGTATCGTTGACCTGTGGCACTTGAGCTTGTACTCTCTAAGTGCCACATGGCCCCAATCCCACGATTGTGTGACTTCCTCCAGTACCTCTTAGGCAGTTCTAGAGTAGAAACAAAGTCCTGCATGCATGGGATTAGTAGAGCAAGTATGTCAGAAAAATAAAAGACTCAGAATTGAGCATGTGATCATGAGAATGGTCAAAATGATGCAGAATGGGGTCTGGGCTGGATAGAAAGGAGGGTGGCCATGAAGAAGGAGGGTGACAGCCTGAATATTTCTAATAACTTGAAGCAGGTAAAAAGGGAGAAAAAGCTACATGGCAGAGTCATGTTCTGACATTACTACATAGGAACTATGAAACTGTTGACAGGTCTAGAGAAAATTGTCTAATAGAACTTTCTGGATGCTAGAAATGTTCTATATCCAACTATCCAATACAATAGCACCTAGCCACATGTGGCTATTTAACACTTGAAATATGACCAGTATGACTGATGAATTGAATTTTAAATGTTATTTAATTAAAATTAAATTAAAATAGCCACATGTAACTACAGTACCACATTAGACAGTTCAGGTCTAGAGTTTACAGTCTTATGGGATCCTACATTGTAAATTCGGGTAGAAGTTTTATTTGAAATAGGGATTCCTCTGCAGAGGAAGGATATGTTAGTATTTTAAAGCTAAAATTAACTCAAGGACACAACTCAAGTCATATTCTCAACAGCATATAATCCATGATCTAATGAAATATCACTGAGGCAGCACTACTGAAGGAAAAAAGGAGATCAAGATAGGAGGGGACGGAAAACACAGGAAGCCAGCACACTTTTCATGAGAACCAAGAAGGAATTATGATCAATGGCTAGTACCTTCTATTTCCAGAAAGACAATGCGAACCAGCAGCTGTCAAGATCCAGGGCCCATGGCTCCCTGTACCCAACCAACTTGTGCCTGAGTTGAGAGGTAAGGAGAGGGGTGACTGGGTTCTGTATCAAGGAATTCCTAACACTCTGCCTGCTGACTTCCCCCTTCTGACACCCTACCCACTAACCAGGTGTTCTCAATGTTAGCTGCTTAAAAATTACGTGGGGAGCTTGTTGAAGAATCTAGATTCCCAGGCCATCCTCTGAGATTCTGATTCAGTAAGTCTGGTCTAGAGCTGAGGAACTGAAAAAAATTTTATTTAGCATTATTTAAATAGCATTAAATACAAATAAATATATACAATGATAAGTGTCCCTTTTTCCAATCCTAGATCCTAGACCCCAATTCTCTCTAGAGGAAGTTTAATGTCTATTCTTTAAGAAGTATTAATCCATAAGTGTGTGTATCTGTCTCTTAAAAACATGAAATATTCATTCGTATATGAGAATGTATGAAACATATCTGCCGTCTAAAGAATAAGTATAATGTGACACTCAGGTAGCCAAGTCCTAGGCTAAGAGATAGGACAGGGCCGGGACTGTAGGAGCCCTGCCTTGGACCGTGCCACGTCTGATCACACCCTCCTCCCCCCTGCCTGGTAGCCGCCATCCTAACTTGGGTGATAATCCCTTGCTTTTTACATTGCTATAGCTATGTTTGCTCTCCCAAAAAGCTATCAAGTAGCTCAGACTACTTTTGAATATTATATAGTTGAAATCATGTTGCAAATATTCTTTCTTTTTTTGCATATTTTAAGAAGTATCAGTATTGATGTATATGGCTACAGGTTGTTCATTTTCATTGTTATATGGCAGTCTACTGTATGAATGTACCACAATTTATCCAGTCTACCGTTGATGCACATTTGGGTTGTTTCCAGCTTCTGGTTATTGAAAAAAAATGCTGTGATGAAAGTTCTCATATGTGTGTCCTAGTGCACAGAAGCACATGTTTCTGCATGGTGTACACCTGGAATGGAATTGCAAGGTCAGGGGTGTGCATATCAACAGTAAAAGAACATCCGTGCTTGGTGTTGTCAGTCTTTAATTTTTGCCAATCACGTGAATATAGAATGGTATTTTATTGTTTTAATTTGCATTCTTGTGATTAGTGATGAGGTTTAGCATTTTTTCAAATATTAATTGGCCATTTGATTTTCCTCCATTGCAAGTTGTGTGTTCAAGGTTTTCCCCCATTTTTCTATTAGATTTTGGAATTATTTTTACTATTGTGTCAGATTTCTCTATATATTCTCAATACTAGTCTGTTGATTATGTGTTGTGAACATCTACTTTGTGCCTTGTGTCTTTATTCATTGGAGCCTTTCTTATTTTGAAATAATTTTAGACTTAATAGAAAAGTTGCAAAGATAATACCCTTCATCTAGATTCCCCTCGTGTTAACAAGTTTTATAACCACATTACAATTACCATAATCGGGGCATAAACATTAATATCATGTTACTAAGATTGTAGACCATTTGAATTTCACTTAATGTCCTTTTCCTATTCCAGGATCCAAACCAGGACCCCATGTTGCATTTAGTTTTTGGATCTACTTAATTATCTGACAATCTATGGTAGTTCCTCATTTTTTCCTTATTTTTCATGACCTTGATACTTATGAGTACTGGTCGGGTGTTTTGTAGAACGTCCCTCAGTTTGGACTAGTCCGTTTTCTCATGAATCAAATTTAGGCATCTTGATAAGACTGCTACAGGAGTGATGTGTTCTTCTCAGTGTATTAAAGGGTACATGACGTCAGCATCTTATTACTGGTAATGTTAACTTCGATGACTGGATTAATGTGATGGTATCTGCTGAGTTTCTCCACTATAGATTGCTATTTTTACTTTTGTAATTGAAAAATACGTTGGGGAAGATGCTTTGAGACTCTGATGCTATATTTCTCTTCAAATCTCTGCCCCAAATTTGTGACAATTATTACCATGGTGATTGCTTAAAGGTGATTTTGTATTTCCTTTGCTCCACTTGTTAATTGGAATTCTTCTATAAAGAAGAGTTCACTCTTCTCTTCCATTTATTTATTAATATCAATATAGAGTTATGGGTATTAATTTCATTCTATGAGTAATAATTCAATAATATTATTTTTGTCATTTAACTATTCCAGCTTTTCTCCATTAGAGCTAAATCATTGGCTCCTGTGTCTTTTTGACATGCCCCCATCCTTTTCAACTACTTGTTTATTTTCTGGCTCCATGAGATGTTCCAATATCATCTTATAGATTCATTGCACAGCCTTGGAATGAACCACTTCTTCATGGAGCTCTGGTTCCTCTTACTGGAGAAACAGTATTTAGCAACAAAGATCTAAGTGCTAGGGGTTATAATTGCTACTCTCATAGGTCCTCTCACTGAAGTGTGTGTGTATGTGTGTGTGTGTGTACTAATGCACACATGCACATCTATATTTATTTCTACATCTATCTGACAATATTAAAATTATATTCACCCTAGTGCCCCCCATTCCATTTTAACACCATACAACTCATTCTAGTTTTCCCCACTTCCTTAGTCGTAACTTCTCTGATAGTGTAATTAGTTTTGGATGCTCACAATAAGTTAGCACATGTTCAGTGGCTTAGAACTCTATTTGATTCTCTGTTAGTTTCTGTAGGTCAGAGTATGCACAGAACAGCTGAGTTCTCTGCTGCTTGACTGACCAGGATCTGCTGCCAAGCTCCCTCAGGTTGTGGGCAGATTCATTTCCTTGTGGCTATAAAGTCACTGTAGTTGGCTTTTCAAAATCTGGCTATGGAAAGAGTCTACTGCTTTAAGTCTAGACTGGCTCTAGACTCTTTCAAAGGCTTGCCTGACTGGTCAGTCCCATCCAGGAGAATTTCTCTTTTGATCTGAAAGTAACTGATTAGGGACCTTAATTACATATGCAAAATCCTCACCTTGGCCTTATAAAAGTAACCTAATCAAAGAGTGACATCCCATCACCTTTGCCATATTCTGTTTGTTAGAAGCAGTCACCGGGGCAGCCTTCACTGAAGGGAGAGAATCTGTGATTCACCAAGGGTCACTTTAGGGTATGTTGGCCACACACTGTGAGAAACCTGCCTCTTGTTATCACACATTCATTGTTCACACCTCGTGTACCCATAAAATGACATAGAATTGCTAACTTATAACTCTGTGATGCAGATTTACTAATTCGTGTATTTGCACCCAGTTCTTTTTGCCCTAGCCAGCCAACATACTGAGTTCTGGTTACTTAGGTTAGTTCTTTTCTTCCCCTTTCCTTTCAGTGTGCTTATGTACTCATTTGTAAGATATGTTCAACTGTTATTATTTCCCATATTTGGTCTTTCCTCCCCACCCCACTCTGGTTATTTATTTTGGGGGGTGTTGAAAGCTTTACTAGGGTTCTAAAAGTCAAAGCTACATAAAGAGGGGTGCTCAGAGAAATGTTGCTCCTTCCTCATCCCCAAGAACCTGTTCCAGTTCCTCTCTCCTTTCCAATTCTTTTTACCCATCCTCTGTAGGTAAACAATCTATAATTTGATTTATTCTTACTGTATTTTGCACAAATGAGCAGATAAATGTGTTTTCTTATATTCCCTTCTTACATGAAGGGCAGCTTACTATAGATACTCTTGGCCCTTTGCCTTTTTTTCACTTAAGGGTCTCAAAAACTTCTCCCAATTAACTCATAGTTTTCCTAGAGCTTGTCTTTTTTTTTTTTTGATGTGCATAGACCTCCATCGTGTGGATGTGCCATAATATTTTCAACCATTCTCTTCTCCATTTCAACTGGTTTGGTTTTTAGAAGTCCACCTAGAAAACAAATACTACAACTTCAGGCGAATACAGAAATTTTAAGCACTCAGGTTTCCAGTATTTCACATTTACAGACATTGCTGCAATGAATAACCTTCTGTCTACAGCCATGCCACCCTGAACACGCCCAATCGCGTATGATCTCGGAAGCTAAGCAGGGTCAGGACTGGTTAGTACTTGGATGGGAGACCACTGAGGAATACCAGGTGCTGTAGGCTTAAAAAAATAATAATAATAAAATAATAAATAAGTAAATAAATAAAAAAGAAACTTCTGGTCAGTCCAAATTCAGAGCTAGATATAGATAATCTTAGGCCACGTGTCAAACTGTGAAGCTGTGCTGTGCCCATCCCCACAGACCACCTTCGCTTCTGGCTCACCTGCTTTTAGACTCCATTCAGCCATTGCCCTTGCGACGTGATCAAGCTGCTAGCTTCCTCGGCCATTCCAGTCACCTTGTAATTAAGTCTGGTAAACATGCTTCTCAGAGAAATCATTCACCTGCCATTCCATGTCAAGCTGTCTCTTCCAAAGTCAACTTTCATGACCTTATTTTCATCTTTGGGGTGACCCACCTCACTCCTGCCCCCAATTTGTCAACTCAGCTGAGAGTCCCTGAGATGATAAAATCTGTCTTGAAACAGGTTATATAGTTCTAGCATGCTCATCTTCCCCAAGGATTCATTAACATGGGAGTTATTCTTTGAGCTTCCTATTCAAGCATTCTGAATATTTACTGGCCTATTTAAACCAGAGCTCCACAACAGGGGGCATTAAAGAGCACTGGAGAGGCCATACTGCCCTAAAATGTTTTTAAAGATTGTGTCTGCATTTATACGGGAAAAGAACCTTTGAGAATCCACCAATTTAGCTTTAAAAAGGCTAAGAATCAGTGTATTAAATTATTAAATTATATATTAGTGTGTATATACATATATTTTATATATTAAATTATATCTACTGGGAAAAAGTATTGGCTAGGAGTTACTCTCAAATTCACATTCACTTAAATGGTTATTTTAATGTACTAATTTTACACAAGTTTTTAAAAACATAATTAAAGTGCATATTAAACACATCTTTTGGACAAAACTAAACAGCAAACATTTTAAGACACACCTAGTTTTAAAACTAATGACTATAAAGAAAAAATGAGAGAATCTGACAAATGTGAAGTTAAAGGACATTTTATTTACTGACAGATTAAAAACCGTAACTCCAGGCAGTGCAAAATGCACCACTGAACCCAATTACAAAGAACTGGTGTTAATACACAATGTTTAAGCAATGCTACACTTATTTTTGGCAAAGTGCTGTATTGTTTAGTCTGTGTATAAAACTGACCAGCTATGAACTAATCAGTATAAAAAGTTCTATAAAAACAAAAAAATTAGACAGTGGCTCAAGAAAACAAGCTGCCATTTATGCATAGAATGATATACAGTATATAACCTAATCAAATGTCCCTTTTTAGTTTTCAAGTTGTTGGAAAAAATGTGTGTCCAGAAACACATCAAGAAGGCACACAGTACAATCTTCAATACTCTTCAGTCTCTATAACTGACACCCTGCCCTTGAAAAGCAAATGTGTTCACAATTTTACTTGAGGAAAAACCAAAGCCACTCTTTTCTTTAAATAACACACAAATAATTGATTAAAGTTCCAAACCTCTGAAGGAAAATACAACCAAAAAGCAAGCAAAATCACTCATACACATCAAGCCTGGAAACATACACATCTAACCTCCCCAAGTGCTGGTTTGGTTTTTAGAAGTCCATCTAGAAAACAAATACTAAAACTTCAGGCAAATACAGAGCAAAACTGGGCATTTAACAATTACACAATTTAAAAAAAGTGTTGTAAGGAAAATTCTCAACAATATACATTATCCAGTTAAGCTGCCCTCCTATGAATAGTAACTTCTCCCCCATAAAAGGTACTGTTGCAAACAGAAAAAGAAACCTTCATCTGAATGCTTTCCAGTACCTCTTTCCCTACCCCACACCACTGTAATTGGTGTCAAATTTCAAGTGAAATTGGTGCATGGCAAGGCTGACACCATTGCATTATGTTGGTTTTCTAAATAAAGCATTTTAAATAAAATTTTAAGCATTAAAGTAAGTGGATAAGGAAGCCATTTACAATGCATCGACATGGTTGATGGCAATAAAACCATCCATGATAGTAACTCAACTTTTAGAAGAATTTAAATCAGTATGTATGGGCCTTATAAAATAAAAAGATAATTTTAAGGTAACATTACAAACATATGCTAGTATCTCCAGGACAAGGAGCGGTCTCTTAACTGATTCTAAAAACAAAAACTAATACTTGGAAACTCTTATTAAACTTTCTCCACTAATCTATTTAAATTTAAATATCTACTGGCAGGAGTCCTTCACTTTCTTTTTTTGTTTCTAACTCAGAGAAAATGAGGATAAGATTTTCTTCTTTGCTCTTTTAAGAGGATATAAAGACAATATATTTTCTTAAAGAGGAAGGGAAATAGCAAAGACAGATTTGACAAAGATACAAAGATTACAAACCAGTGTACTACACAAATTTGAGAAGTAAAAACAATAGGCAATGCTGAACGGCCCTCTCAGGTTTTAAGTACACCGTCTTCTCACTAGAACCACGGTACTGATACAACAGAGAAGGTATGTAAACAGGAACAGTTTGCATGGGAACTAGAAAAATTAACAGAAAATTAATATAAAAAAAGCTCCCTGGAATAGGAAGTTAAAAATCCAATCACTTTGCACCTTCTGTAAAAAATCTCCCAACCAACCATATAAATGCATTGCCACAAAAGATAAAATAATGGATTGTTAACCTTCAACTTACAGTGCAGTACATAATTCAATTAGTTGAGGAAGAAAAATAAGCATAAACATTATAAAATGTTTTATTAACAAAAATACAAACTTTGAGAAACATGGTGCATTATAAAAACTAAGAAACTCATTCATGAGCACTGCTTGTGTGCACCACATATTCCAGACATTTTCCAAATAACATTCTATATTATCAGTTTAGAAACAATCAGAGCACTAAATTCAGAGGGGTCTTATTTCTCACTGCCTGAATTTTTAAGGATATGCACTAAGCACATTGTAAACCACTAATGTTTATAACAGCAAAAGTAATAATTAACTTAGAATAAGTTGCATTTTGGCTGTGTTTCAAAGAATACTTAACAGGTCAACATCATTCTGTGTTACTACTGGTCTGAGACATAGTAGATGCCTAACAAACATCTAATGTCCAAGAACTTCAAATGAACTATGCAACCACTTTCTTCAATTCTTGCATGTGCCAAGTAAGACAGAAACCACAGTATGATATCACAGACAGTGTGGTAGCCCTTACCCTGAAAAAGCATCCCAAAGACTGAAAATCATTTGTCTTCCAGGAACAAAACATAAAAAACTAGGTCTAGATAGGGAAAACAAAAAGGCAATAACTGATGCAGAGATATAAATGTATTTAAGGTATCATGAAATCTGAAAAAAAATAGTACGAAAGGATCACTGCAGTTTTATATAGAAATCTGTTCATGCTGCCAAATTCTCATGACTGAACTTTTGTAGCTCGTGAGGTACTAAAAACTTCCATGTAATATATGAAAAAAGAGACTCCTATGTATTCAGAGGCATATATCCAGAAAACACTTAGCTGGTCTATTTTCAAGTTACCAACATATGGCCCTATAACAGACGTGATGTAAAACATACACACCTTCATGAAAACTCTACCTTACCTCCCAACTCAGGTAAACACAAACAGTAACAAAATAACTTCTAGCTTAGTTTGACAAAACTTTACAGACTTGGCCCTTAATTAGAAGCAAATAAATAAAGGGGTAGTTGAAATGGAAGGGGAATAAGGAGAGAAGGGGTATCTAGACTCTTGTTCTAAAGAGATATTTCCTGGCACTTCATCAATGCCAGTGGAAGAACCACCTAACACCACCATCTAACTACGCTATCTGACCTCTTCTGACTCCAACATCCCAGTCTAGTTAGAAAAGAGCACAGCTCTTCATTTAATAAAAGGTCTCTCATGGTTCCCTGCACCAAGCTGCTGCAGGGTTACTGAGAAATAGAATAATACTTCACACAACTATATGCTGCTTTTCCTTTGAAACATTGTAGAGATGTGTACTTATTTAATTAGGGTTTCAGAGGAGACAGAAGAATAAGCTATTTGATTATGAAGGTGATGCTACTGCTCTGTCAGTACAATGTGCTTTGGATTGTAAATGTGCTTAACTAAATCTCTGAGGAAACTGGTGAGTGTGGATGGCTCAGCAAAACCTATCACAACTGCTAAAAAATAAAGTGACTGGCTAGAGGTTAAGAAACCGATTTTTTTCTGTGTCGCGTTAACTAGCCCGTGCGTGCAGCGCATGCTGCGCTCTGGCCCCATTAGCACCAACACTGAAGAACAGCTGTGGCAGAAAAACTGTCACAGGCCGAACCTCCAACACTGGGTTCAGTGGAGAGGCCCTTGGAATTTCACTCAAGGTTCAGTTCTGGATAGCCCCACTTCAAATCGGGATTCAGCCTTCACGACTGTGCGGAAGGTGACTAGAACTGCTCCCCTGTTGGTGAGAGTAACAGAGGCCAAAGTGGTTACAGATTCTGCCTGAAACCCTACTTAAAACAAAAAATGAAAACTCAAGGAAGCCAACCTGCCACTCTTCATGCAGATACCATGAAAAGGATTTCCTCTCATCTTTGCCTGCCACTTGACAGGGCTGGCTCCAAGGCAGAGGATTTATTACTGCATCAGAAATACAAAGCCTATTGCTTTTCCCTTGAGCAGATATACATATGAAGTCGCTCAAGTGCCTGGACAAGTACTTCTGAATTTATAGCTAATGTGAGGTGGTGAGTGGGCAGAGTTGGCAGGAAAGAATCCAAACAACTTAAATAATGGACTAATGGGTTAGTTATGGACATACATTTTTTCAAATACAATTTCACAGGTCAAATTTAATCCCTCTGCACAAGACAAGAGCTTTTGTCCCACAATACCTGTATTGTCTGTACCACGTCACACAGCCATGTAGGAATTACTGAATGCACTGTTCATTAACACTTAATGTACCTGAATTCCAAAATGAACTGCATGGCTAATGTGGAAAAAAAAACCCATACACACAGAAATATGTCAAGTTTTCTTTCAACAGCCATAATTCCATTATATCCATGGCAACTATAACCTGTTAATGCTCATGTTAGTGTGTAAAAATGTATTCATTATATACAGAAAAGATTATCAAGTACTGGTCAATAAAGTGTATGGCTGACCCTGAGAATAAACTTCTGTTTACTCAAAAGATTGATTAAGTAATACAAAATAAAACGAAACTGAAAGATGCCTATTCTTGTACTTGGGAAGAAACGTCTTTAGAATGCTAACTCATGTACACCTTAATAGATTTGAAGACATCCCCAAACATCAAACACTGTAACTGTATTGATATGTTTCCAAAAATATTCTGAAAAAATTTACAAAAAAAGTAAATGTTAAGAGCAAGGCATTATGTGATACACAGCATGTAAATCTGGTTTTTCAAGATAGTGTCTAAACACACTAATACAACTATGTGATTGGTCACCAACTGGCTGTAAAGAGACAGCATCTTCAGCATCCAAACACGCATATCTACACACATGTACACAAACCAAGAGAAACCAACCAACTGAACTTGAAATTCTTAGTAATTGTACTGACGTGGGCAGGGCTGGTGGACAGCCCAGCCATTGTGCTTGACTTGCCGAGAGTGACAATCCCTGGTAAGATTTTGGCGACGAAGGCTATTTCTGTTCAGAGACTGTCTTTCACTATGTTCCTTTATCCATTGGGAAGGGTGAAAGCTCTTGGGTTGTTCCAGAAAAGCAGTATGAGCAGCAACAGTTGCAACATAGCAGTGAATGTGCTGCCCAATTTCATTTTGAGCTTCCACTCTGAAACAGAAAAAAAATGAGGATGTATTAAATAACAGAGTATGTTATTAATGAAATTGAAAGTTAATTAGCAATTCAATTTGACATACTAATTTCTTTATAGTTGCTTAGGGTTTCATGGCTGACTATTTTGTGACCATAATGACTGATAATGGTAGAAAGAAGCCAACTTTCAACAGAAATATGCTATATAATCCACAGGTGGTTAATTAAGTCTACCATTTTTTTTTTTTAATGCTCTACACTTAGAGTAACTTTCAATTACAAAGCAAACACATTTATATATAGTTTTCTGGGAGCAAAACTAACATTTATTGAATATCTGCATTTGCCAACTGTTTTTGCAAATATTATGTATTTTGATTCTTACTATATCTTAAAAGAAAGTTTTACTAATCAGAAAGCAAAGGTTCAGAGATGTTAAGGTCACAATTATTGACTGACTCAACCAGGATTCTATCACAGGCCTTGCTCCAAGGACCATGGTTCTGAATCAGGGTGAATACTGATGCACTGTGCCAGCAGCACCTTCATAAACATTTGCTGTCTTTAAGCAAAATGGTCTAGGAAACAAGGTTTACTTTACATCTGTATTCAACAGAACATGTATAAGAAAATTCTACTCATTTAATAACATTTTTCTAGTAAGAAGCTACCTAATTATTACTTATATCACAACAAGACACATTTTTAGAATGGCATTTTGCATAGCAATGTTATAAAGATCCCTGAAGAATACATAATCTTAAAATATGGCTGCAAACCATATGATTACTATGTTTTCCATATTAAAAGTTAATCAAATAGGATAGACCTAAACTATAAAAACACATTACATGAAGAGTTTTAAGATTTTTAAGAGTTATTTTACACAGGAAGGGTGGTTATATAGTTTGCCTATAATCACTAGGAAAAAACACTATTCTTTTAAAAACTATAGTGTTTTTAAAATAGTAAAATTAAAGCAGGTCATATTAAGAAACTAATAAAGAGAAGTTAAAGTAAAGACAGTGGTTTTTAAAAGGTGGGCACTTGAGTCCTTAGCCTCCCTGCTCGGATTGATAACACATATCACACGGTCTCAAAGGGAATATACTTACTCTGTGCCAGTGAGTCTTATAAGCAGCTTTTCCTGGCCCTACAAATGTTAAATGGTGAACTATTAAATCACTAGTAAAACTTAAAATGCTATTTAATTTTACCGTTAGGACGTGGTCAACTTCAACTGGTTTACTATGGGTCATTAAAGGCACATGTATTACTTAAGATTATGATAGCACAGAAACCATCACAAACAATATTTATTAAGGCTAAAATGCAATAAAACGCACATTCTGAAGCTCATCTGTAATTATGAAGCACCTTTTTTTTATGTGTTTTGTGGTCATATCTCTAAGAATAGACAGGATAGAAATGATCTAATATTTGAAAGACATGATTTATTCACTGCTCAGAAAATACAGACATTTACTACATAGCCATCCTCCTAATCTGGATAACACCTAATTTCTAACATGATTGATTTGAGTGGGCCTTATTTGTAAGAATTTCAAATCCAAAAACAAGGATGTTAAAAAAATCCTAGTTATTATAAAACTATAATTTGCAGTACTTTATGTCCAAAAAGAATTCAGATAAAGTTAAATGTGATCTTTTGATCCATTATATATGTATTCAACTGCCCTACATATCAAAACACATAACAAGATACAAAAACAAACGAGATATAAGAAATGACATTCTCACTGCATCAAAACTGCAAACACATAACCAGATGTAGTGCAAGGTTCTGGACTGGATGCTGGTTTGGACAAACTAGATGAAATATTCTGGGCTCCACTGAGGAAATCTGAGTATCGTTTCTATAGTAGATGAAGTGAAATTTTACTTAAAAAAAAAAAAAGTGGACATCATTGCCTAAAAAGGCAGATTATAAAGTAGTACATGCAGCTTGATTCCATTTAGGTTGAAAATGGTGTGTGTGTAGGTGTCACGCACATACACACATACAGAAAAACCCATCTGGAATGATATGCTTTACGGTCTTAAAGAGCATTCGGCTCTGGGTAGAGAGAACGTCACTTAAAACTTTTGCATATTTGTATTTTCTAATTTTCTGCAATGCATATGCACTGCTTCTATAAAAATGTTATTTACAAAGCTGCTGAATCTATGTATATATATACACACACTTTACTGAAAAGAAAATACACAAATGCCAGTAAGTTTAAAGTGACTATTAATCACGCTAAATTTTTGTACAGAATTCCTCAGAGGTGAGAATCAGGAAGAATTTTTAAAACTGCAGAAACTGATTTGAATCAACTATAAAGCAATTAAATCAATATCACCTCTAAAATACTGTATCGTAAATTTTTGTTGAAATGCCTGAAACACTGACCTCTTGATAAACTTACAGTGCTGAATAAAGTGCCAGTTTACCTAACATTTCCCATCAAAAATCTTACCCAGTAGAAAGCCTGGGTAACTATATAAGCAAATTATTTTTCTATTTGGTACAAGCGGATGTTTATCTTCATTCAAGATAATCTACAAATTGAGACTTCAGAGTGTAGTAAATTCTGATATGTTAACAAATGAATGAACTGCCTTGGCCTTCGTTTATATTTGGCAAACAGAAAATAGTAGAAGATAAACACAATGGTTTAGTGAGTACAGTTAGAGCCTAGACAATCCAAAAAGAGGCCCTTTAGATGACAGCACTAACAGCACCAACCATAGGAATATTCTGAAACACTCCAAAGAACTGAATTCATCTGTATTCTTGATAGGTAGTAAGGGAATTAAGGCAGTGCCAGCATCCCCCAAATGCTTAAACACCACAGGGAATCTTCCACTAATGTGCCTCATGTACTAGGAAGACTTTGAACTAATTAACACGGCCATGGGCTTTATCTGAGTGAGTGGGAGCAATCTTGAACACATTCCCTGGATAAAGGCCACAGAATGTCTCTAAGTTTGCTTTGGAACATATCAAACTTCACTGACCAGGCCCTTTCCCTGAGGCCCTCAACCCATTTGCCATTGAAACAGAGCCTTTCAGACCACTTGGGAGGCCAATATAACAAAACATATTTTGCATGTGAAATCTTTGCTCTGTAAGGCAGAAAACAACTTTCTGAGCAAAATGCTTTGGTGAAACTGCCATTTTACTTCATGCTTAAGAACTCTCAAGTTTTTCAAGGTTAAGCGCCATTTGATGTGGCACAGCTAAGACTACTCGGAAAAAAATACGAGTTTTCTTTTAAACCGGACAATTCTTTTCAAATTTGATACACTCAAATAATCCCATCTGTAAAGTGCCAGCTATATTCTAAGATACTTAGCAGAAATGCCAGTCTTTTCTTTCCATTCAGGAGAATATTATAAATGAGATGGCTCTCCATTATGTAACTGGAGTGTGCTACAAGTTTTCAGTCAGTATCTTATATTTGCATGTCATTTGTTTCCTACAAAATCATCCTCTTCCCTTAAGTGTTTACCATTTGAAAATCACTCAGCTACCTGCTTTTAAAAGGTACTGCAAAATGATAATATATGTGTATTTATATATACATATATATGTATACAGAGAGATTAAATGTGGTTAAATGTTAACAAGTGCTTTGAAGACAGTAATAGAACATGTTAAGAAGATACAGAACTTTTTTGAAAATCTAAAATGAACGAGTTTTTTATACCATCAACTGCCTTGTGCACTATGCATATACTTTTATAAATCTCTTTAACAAGATGACTTTTGCATCTTCCAAAAAATTAGTTTTGAATTATAGTAGAAATAAATAAAATGCAGCTAAACAGACTGCCTGTGGAGAGAGTAAAATACTTGTGACGTACCTGGTACTACTTGGGTTATGAAATTCATCTGTCCCACAGCTAGCCTCATTGAGACCAGAGCAGGAGTTATGTACGGCATAGACAGACATGCTAGGATGTTCGATGAGAAGGTTTTCCATAGGACTGGTTTCCACCTTGATAGTGGTTAATCCACCTGCAGTGAAACATGGGGGAGGGGTGATAAACCAGCTCTCCTCCATCGGACAGGATTCAAACTGGAGGAAGCAGGAATCACTTGTATCAGCCAAGCACTCAAGAGATGCAGGTAAACAGGAAAAGACAGAAGGATGCTTGGTAGGTGACCCTTCACTGATGTCTTCTTCTTCCTCGTCTTCTGCTGCTGACAAACCAGTGCAAGTGTCTAGATTGGAGTCCACGTGCGTTGCTGATGTCCCACAAGAGGATGAGTATCACATTCAGAGTACAGAAAAAGAGACAGTATTGTTAGTTAATGCTCACATACCTCCCTTTATTTACGTCAGAAACAAAACCATTTATATTCACTCATAATGATTATAAAATAATTTCTGAGCATTGCGTGTGTATGGTATATAACCGTAGGGGATGGATTACACTGGCTTTTTCAGGAATCATTTTCAGACTGTTCCCATTCTACTGAGAAAACATATAACAAGCCATATGGGTTATTGCTTATCTAGTATGAGAGTTGTCTAGTAAAGTGCCCCTGATTTGATCAGGGAGTAAGTTGCAAAACTGAGAAGTCTGACGTCAATCAATTTCACTGACTGGTCATCTGGCACAGGATGTTTCCTTCCATTTTTTTAAGATAAATTCTTGTTTATTTACTTTTAAGGCTTAAAAACCTTCAAAGTTACTGATTTACTTATGCAAAACTGAGATGCAAGAGTTTCCACTTTTGCTCTGACGTTTAATGGCAGAGAATACCTTACCTATGAAGTCAACAAGAATCCATTCATCATCTTCTTTCTCACTAAATTCTGGTTCTTGGTTGGAAGAAGTATTGACTTCACCCACAAACAGTTTATTCAGTCTCTGGAACATTGTTAAGGCAAGATTGAGACTTTGGCTGGATGTCTTTATAGCTGAGATTTCAAAACCCTGTCTTCAGTCAGCCTGATGGCACTGACAGGAGATTAAAGTGCACAAGGTGCTTATTCGACTTAGGGGAGAAGAGGAGTCATTATCCCTAAAAAAACAAAAACAAAAACAAAAAAAAACAGAAAAAGTTTATTTCAAATCAGCATCTTAGATAATGTGTGTGTGGTTTTAAAAGTACACACACAGACTCTTAGAAGAATGCACATGCCTTAGCCTCCAGCTACGGCTGTTCTCTTCCTCTAAGAGTTGAACATAAGAAATGCAATATCTGTTATTTACAAAATATTATGAGTACTCAAACGCAACCTGTAAATATCTGAAAATGAAATAAAAGGGAAAGAGTTGGTTCTCTTTCACATTCGTGCTTTTATAATAAGTGATAAATTTGAATATTTCAAACTGAAATACTGCTTTTCTGTAAGTAGAGGAGCAAAAACTAGATATTAAAAGACTTACTATATGATATTCAACTGCCCAGAAGCTGCCAAATGAACCCGGCAATAGTGCCCAGTGACCACCATTATGTTAGACCATCATCTTTCCCTGGCTCATTTTCTCTTGTGCTCTGTGTTTCTTGTAAATGACTAAAAGCATACCTAATTGCATTTAAAATTTTTAAGTACAGCATACTCTGACCTTCAAAACAACTCCTACAGCTGGCATGGAGTAATTTACACTGCAGAAAACTAAGGTGGACAGTGGCTAGAACTGGAAATAATCATTTACTGTGTAGTGGCCAGCAGTTGGTGCTACAGTCATTGTGTCTGGGTTCAATGCTGGCTCTGCTGCTTATGCCCTCTATGAATTAGAAAGTTAAACCACTTTAGCTGATAGCAGTTCCACCTCATGGAGTTCTGGTTAGTTCTATATGAGAAACTCCAGTCTTGTCTGATCTTATTCCAGAGTTCCAGATTTATATATCCATGTCACCCTGATTACCGATGGGCATATCAAACCTAACACATACCAAAGAGAACTTTTAATTTTTTCCCAAACACTCATACACAGTGTCCTTCATCCCCCTGCAGTGAGAAGCAGCAGCATCCAGTAGTTATTCAAGCCCGAAACTTAGCAGTTACTCTTGACTTCTTTTGAGCAATACCACCTCCTGTTGCTCCTCACCCAACCCCTCATCCAAACTATTAGCAAGTCCTGTTAACTCTAGCTGAACATGTGGGTCAAATCCACTTACTTCTCTCCACCACTACCTTCCTAGTTGAAGCTAACCTGGTGTTTCTCCAGACCCTGCTGATCACTTCCTAGAAGTCTCCCTGATTCTGTTCTTGAGATAATGCAGGCAACCTACTTGGCAAGGCACTTGGCACAAAGTTCTCAGTCGATGTCAACTATTGCATCAGGTGTAGTGCTAAGCTCAGGGGAGACAGCAGTGAATAAGACCCTCCCAGGGCAAGTGGAACAACCCAGTGTGATATATGTCATGGAAGGAGAAGTACTGGGTATTCCCCAGATCTACACAGGTAGAAGTCAGGGAAGGACTCCTGCAATAAGTGACTTTAATCTTGAGTGGATAGAAGACCAAGACTGGAGGAAGGGGGAGGAGCACTGGAAACTTGCAGTTGAGTGAGAATGTGGCACTTTCACTACGGCTCAAGATGAGATGGACAGCCGTGAGAACAGGCTGGGACACGAAGCAGGAAGCCAGAAGTTAAGAGGAGAGAAAAGTTAAGGATGGCCCAGGTTTATGGCCTGGCAAACTGGGAGGATGGTGAGACCACTTAGTGGAAAAGGATTACTGAAGAAAGTACAGGTTGGGCATTTTGGACAGGCCGAATTTGGGAAGTCTGCAAGTTGTATATTAATAGGTGGCTGAAAACAGGGCTTTGGAGTTCAAGGGCATGGTCTCCGCTGGGGGCAGATTTGGGAGCTGTCAACATAAAGGGGATGACGTAAACCATAAGAATAGATGAGACCATCCAGGGATGATGAAAAGTATCTTGCTAAAGACACTTCTTTTTCTCATGAGCATCAGCCTTGAAACTATAACTTCAGACTCTGACATTTCACTTTCAAAATGATCATCTTTAGCTGTTAATGTAGGTAGAATCTGTAGCTGATGTGACTCTTGGTTTAATTCTTTATGTGCAAATTGGACTGCTACAGTTGTGTGACATGATACTATGACTGTGTAGTACCACAAATGTGGGTTCCAATCAATGATATCTGAACACTTTTGTGGTTGCAATCTGTCATCCTCAGCCATTAAATATTAAAAATGGGTAAACAGGAAGTATCTCTTTTATAACCAGTATTCCTGAAACCCTCTGGAAAGCACCATGGCCAAATCATGAAGGCTGGAGCTCTAGCATGAGAATTCAAATTTAGCTTTTATGTTGCATGTAAGAGAAATTAGAAAAGTGGGCTGTATAGTTTGCTTGACCTGCTGTGGTGTGACAGTTATATCCCAAAAGATGAACTATCATAAGGTCTGATTCAATAAATGTTTTGAACATATAAGCTAGAAGAGAAAAAAGAAGTTATTTTCAAAATCTTTTCTCCATTTCGCTTAAATTATGGAGGCAGATATAGGTCTCAAATACATTTCTGTCTTCTGAATCAGCTGAGATTAATCCCAGTTGTCCAGAGCACAGAGCTGGATGCAGACCCTGCACCAGCTAGAGATGGAGCTCAGAATGGTAGGGGGCCACCCTTCAGGGGAACCCTTGTTTGTCTTGAATGAGCACCTTGTTCCCCCAACTGTATTGCCACATGAGGGTAAGTCACTGGGGCCCAGTCCAGGTAAGTGGAAGCTACAAGGCAGAAAACATTGCTGGGGCAACTGAGGTTGGGGCCACTGCCCCCTCTAGCTACAGCTCCAAACCCACACAATGAAAGCCAGCTTATCCTGGAACATACACAACTCTGTCACAGGAAAGGTGTCTCCAGAGGAGCTTTCCATGGGGCAGCACAAGTCAATCTTCTTTTGGTTTTCTGCAGTCAGCAGCTGTTTCCAGATGTCCCATGTCTCCTACAAAGACAACCAACCTTGGGTGCACAGTGTTCAGGAACCCAGCTAGGCAAGAGAGGACCACATCCTCATCTTTCCTGAGTCACTGGTGGTATTTACATGACACATCTGTTGAAGCGCCATGGGAAAGATGCAAAATGAGTCATTCTGCCAATGACCCAGGGACTGTTCCTACCCAGTTACTGCTACTCTTGACCTTAGCTCCAACCAAGGAACGGGAGGCTCTCCATGGGGCTGGTTCCATGGGAAGCTAAAAGGCAAAGCAGAAAAGACTGCTCCTCACCACTGACTCTAGGGCAATGATAAAACTAAAGTGAAAATTCCTAAGAGGACAAATTTACAAATACAACTATGGAATTTAGCAAAGAGGCAGAGGCAAAGAAGTGTAGGTAGGGTAGCGCAGCTGTATTTTGGTGCACCTGCAAGCTCTCAGTGGTAACCCATCTCAGCTGGGCAGTCTCAGTGGAGGAAAGCAACAAAGTGTCTGTCTGAGCCCAAGCATTTCAAAAAGGCAGTTTCCATGGCATATCTCCTGGCTCCAAATACCTCTACCCCTCCCCTAAAAAAATGTCTTTTTCATTATAAAATGAATGAAACCACATTATAGAAAGATTAGAAAATAAGAAAAATAGCTATTAGTCCATGTCTTGTTGCAACCATTGCTACTATATTGTACATTTTTCTCTAGCTTTTTCTTCTATATATAAAGTTTCATCATTAGTTTAGTGAATGCAAAATTTTGTATCCTTTGTTATTTAACATTTTACCCTCAATGTTTTGCATTTAATTAGTTGAGTAGAAAGGCTAAGGAGTAAGGTGGATGAGTTGAAAATTTATGGGGAAAAGCATTCTAGTTTGAGAATTTACAAAGGGAGTTGCTAGTCGGGAAGCACTTGTTAATACAAATTAGCTTCACATTTTTGAGACAGTACTAACCTAGAGGCAGCCTGGCTCTGGCATTATCTTGTTGTGCTTAAAATCTTGGCTCTGCTACTTGCAGCTTGTGTGAACTTAGGATATTTAGTAACTTCTTGGTGCCTCAGTTTTCTCACCCCTAAAATGGGATGGTAGTACCAACATTTAAGGATTAAGCATATATCACAGAATAGTGCGGGGCACGTATCAGCACCCAGTAAATATTAACCACAGTTCATTCCAAGCCAGTTGTTGACTAAATCATGAAGCATCTTTGGGTCTGAATGTCTTTATCCGCAAAATGTTTATATATTAGAGCTACAATTTACTGAATACTTATTGTATGGGATAGGGACTTCAGGTACTTATTTGTCCCACCGTACTAATGAGGAAACTGAGGCTCAGAAATTTTAAAACTTGCTCAAAAGTGACAGAGCCGCTCAGGGGTGGAGCCGGCATTAGAGCTTAAGTCTGACTTGTTCCAAGTACCTTGCTTTTTCCTGAATATGATCTCTCAGGTTCCTTCTAGCCTCGACTCCTGCTCTATAAACTTCAGAAAACAGTGCTTTTCAGTTGGGTTTGGCTGCCAGTAGGCGGCTCCAAAAACATTAAAAAATAAAAAAAAAAATCCCACAACTTTGATGATCTAACTTCTATGTATACAGCTGTGGCTTCTTGACAGTTTTGAAATATCAGGTGGCTAAACAAACATATCTTCGTTGAAAAGAGTCCTCAAAATGACCTTTCTCTTTATAGCCCACCCTCTTTTACTAGTTTAGAAAAATATGCTGATTTGAGTAATTTACAATCATTTTTAAACTGCAAAACAAAAACAAAAAAAAAAACAAAAAAAATGCAAGAAAGTTGTCTTTGCTTGTTCTGCCTGGATGTTTAGCTAGCTACAAGAGGGTTATTCTCCCTGGGGCCCACAACTGTCGGCTCTGAGGCTGAATAACAGTGGACAAAGACAGCAATAGGTGGTAATTTATAGCCTGTTAACCCTGAATTTTGAAAGTAGGGCCATTCCCAAGAGAAATATGAGGGAGCACTCACAGAAAAGAACAAATGATAGGATGAAAAAATAAAAGATCTTGGTCACAGAAATTAGTAAGGTTCTGGTTCCGGGCTAGGGCCTTTAAAAATTATGCTGCCAGTTCAGAATTATAGTGGCTGCGACTGACAATCAAAAGCTTCCCAAGTGCTTTACACATATACAATAAAAATGTATTTCAATTACCAAGCAAGTGATTTCTGGATCTTAGGGCGCACCTCATTATTACTTCTGTTCAATGATCCCATGGGTCACTTTTTCCTTCTCCGAAACTTTGTGTTCGGAAAAGGCTCTTTTAGCAACGGTTGCCCAAGTCCTTAGAAGTTACATTTGGAAAGGGGCTCTTCCTCAATCTACTCTAAATTGGAATTAACACAAAAGATAATAAGCAGACATAAGTAGAAACTACAATAAAAACGAGGAACCCCCCACGTGAAATTCATCTCCATTTTGAAAGAGAAAACACCATTTCCTTTTAATTGGCTATGTGGCCTTGAGTAAGTTAGTTACTCAAGCTCTTTAGGCCTCGGGTTTCCTATTTATAAGGTAATAGGATGAAGCCCTCAGCATCGTATATGCACATCGTAAGCGCCCAATCAACGTGGTTAAAATGATTCGGATTTTAATTACGATGGGCAAGCAAAGCGCTCTTTTCACAGGTACAACTTCAAATAGTGATGTGTAAGATCCAGCAGGGTCAAGGAACATGCCACGGACAGGTGGACACTTAGGACACTGAGGCGCCGGTCGCCGAGGTCCCGGGTGCCGCGGGCGCCGCAGGGTCCCCAGTGCGACGGTGCGCGACCCAGGCCCAGGAGCGCTTGCGGACCCCGCGAGGATCGCGGGGCCGCGGACTAGGACAGCCGCGTCCCCGGGCAGTGGCCAGGAGCCCCCGACCAACGGCCGACCGCCGGAGGAGGAGGAGGAGGTCTCGCCGCGGCGAAGAAAACAGGCCACGCTCGGGGGAGGAGGCAGAAACCAAACACTCAACCGCCGCCCGGCGCCGGAGATCGGCCCGGCCCAGGTCCACGCCCGGGGCCGCTGGGCCCGCCGAAGGGGTGCGCGGCCCGGCGGCGGCGCGGGGAGGACGCGGGGGGCAGCGGAGCGCACGGACTGCGGCCGGAGGGCAGGGCGCGCGGGTCGGGGCAGCGCCCCCGCGCCGGCCGGGACGAGCGGATGCGGCCCGGCCCCACCCGCACTTACGTGGGCCCGACCTGCGGCGCGGACGGCACGAAACAGCAGGCGGCAGGCGCGGCGGGCGGCGCGGGGCTGCTGAGGTAGCTGCGGCTCCCGGGACGGCGGGCACGGGGCCGGGCCGGCCCTCCTGTCGCTGCGCGGCTGGCCGCCGCCGGCCGTCTCGCTGCCTTTGTTGTTGTGCAGCGCTCGGAACAGCTGATCCGCCGCTCCGCCCGCCCGGCCGCCCCGCCCCGGGGCCGCGCCAGGCCCGGCCCCACCAATCCGTGGCGTCGCGGGCCCGGGGCCGCCCTGCGAGAGGTTGTCACCAACGCACGTGACCTGGCGCCGAGCCCGGCGACTCTCAAGTTAGAAACAAGCCCGGGCAACAAAAGCTGGTTGCTGAGGCGAGAAGAGTTGGGCGAGCTGAAGGAAGGAAGAGTTGGGTGTGGGGACCCTGGCACTGGGGCGACTGGGCGACAGGAGAGGAGGGGCTGGGGGAATAGAAATGGGAACCCGCAGGAGAATGAGGAAGAACGCGAAGGGTGAGAGAAAGATCCCTGACCCCATTGGTCCCTTTGGCCAAGGATTTGGGGCACCAAGGGACTCACTTTTTGTTGTGAGAAGAAAATTAAGGGCATTGGGGAGTGACGGAGCCTAAAGACCGCAACAGGACCATTCAGGCCAGCGCAGGGGTAAAACCTAGACGTGGCTGTCTGGCAGGTTCACTTCTTGGCTTTCTTGGAAAGAAAGTGTGGGTTCCAGATATAGAGGATGCCGGCCCACCACACATCCTTTTTAAGAGAGGGAGCCAGGCCCCGCTTTGCCGTTTTAACTAACTACGGGAGCTGACTGAACTTGCCCACAGACTCGGGATTCAACTCACAGGAGGAGGGCGAGTCAGACCAGGCCTAAAAGCAGAGAGGCCGAGAGCCTGGAGGGGCCTCTGCTCCAGGGACGGAAGAGAAGAACCCTGAAGGGAGAAACTGCCTTTCCAGGCTCTGCATCTGAGCTCTCATATGGTCTCTGTTCTATTGTTTACATACATACAATCTGTGGGAATTCACACAGGGCCTATCTGTTCACCCACTTATTTATAGTGAGAAGAAAATGAGACTGGGCTTGAAAATGCTTTCCAAACCCATACTCTATGTATACAGATGGATTAGCTGTGTCTGCTAAAGGCAAGTAAGTCCTGTTGATGTATATCTGTTCTCATGTGGATCCTATTTGGACTGAGATGCAGTTCTCTGACACAGGATGGAATAAAGCAACCCTCAACAGGTATACATCGCAGTATCTGAAAGACTCTCACAAGAATCCTGTGGTCAGTCCATTTCCAATAATACTGGTTTTAAAAGATGTAAGTCAAAGTACAGGAAATTGTCTGACACCCAGCAATAATAACCAAAAATATGGTGGCCGTTTGACTTTTTTTCAGGAGGTAGACCAAGGCTATAACTTGTGGACTGGACAGTCTCATGGAATTGAGCATGCTTTGGATGTTAGGTTTCGGCAAATCGGGCTCATCCTAATATTTTGTCTCAAATGTCATTGCTACAATCTTGTTTCTTAGGAATCCATGAAGAAAGCATCTTCCCATTCAGAACCAAAGTATGATGATAATTATAAGGGTTTAATTTTTTTAAAGTCAGATTTAGACTTACTTTTTCCAACTTGATAAGGTTTATCACCATTAAAGGCAAAATGCAAAAACACACAGACTTGTTATGGTTGAGGAAACAATGTGAGGTAGATGATGTTTCCAAAGGTGGTCACGACAGTATCTCCTTCATCATGAAAATAGAGTCTATTTTTCTTCCCCTTGAACCTGAGCTGGTCCTGTCACTGCTTTGACCAATAGAATGTGGCAGAAATAATATTCCAGGACTTCCAAGACCAGGCATTAAACAAGCCTGTCAACTGCTTTGCACTCTGCTAAAACCCAGCTGCCACATAAGAAGAGACCACCATGCTCTGAGGAAGCCCAGCCTAGCTATGTGCAAAGGCCACGTGGAAAGAATGAGATACTTGGCCAGCCTCTAGATATTCAGCCCATTTCAGTTGAGGTACCAGACATGTGTGTGACAAAACCTACCAGGAAATACTAACCCTAGCATGAAACAGAGATGAGCCATCTTCAGCCCTGCCAAAATTGCAGAATCTCAAGCAAATAAATGATTGTTGCTTTAAGGCACTAAATGTTGGGGGCATTTTAAAAGCAGCAACAGGTAACCGAAACATAAAGCGAAGCAACGGAAAGGCCCATAGCACAAAGTGGATAAAAATATCTTTTGTCTTATCTTAGGAGTCATTTGCTTTCTGTTTACTCTCTTGCTGATTTATAATCTTCCCACCTAATGCTCGTGTATCCCAGTGGTATATGAAGTGGGGGCAAGTGGAAGAAGTCTGCCCCTTCAAGGGAGGAACATTTTATCACTAACATTATTCCAAACTGTTGGAGCATGAAAATAATAAAAAACAAACTGACTTTTAGTCAGTTTTACTGTTTTTAAAAGTCTCTATAGATACACACACAAAAATTCACTGCTTATTGCCCTCCCTGGGGTGGGTTATTTCACTGACTTGCTTCTTAGTCTGCCACTGGTTTACGTACACACAAGCAGTGAGACTCAGGAGTGATGTCATCTCCATAGCAGAGAGCTGTCTAAACACAACCAAACTGTCAAATCACACAGCTGCAAACCAGCCTCTCATCTCTGTTGGTTGACAAAGACCCAGCCAGGTTTCCTGCCTGGACGGATACAGTGAACCCGACCATCTTTTAATTTGCAGGATAATTCTCAGTGAGTTGCTATAGTACCCACTTTCAGGCTGACACCCTGCTGTGGGGGTGACCCTTTCCCCATCTGTCAGAGTCCTGTCTCTTTTCCATGGAGCTCAGTACACTCCCTTAGCTACCCTAACAAAATGGATTCAACCTCAAGTTTTGTTCTGAAGGACAAGAGAGCAGGACCACATTTTTTGCCAATATCCGGAAACAATACAGCTAATGCCCCTGCCTCCTACTTACAAAGGCAGGCTGTGGCCATTGCCCTACCAATCGCATTGAGGCCGCTAAAGAATGTCGTTTCCTACCAAGCTACAGATGGAGAACCCCATAGGATGGCTACTTGGGGTTAACCTTGGAACAACAATGCAACAAGTCGTCCAGTCTGTACTAAGGAGAACATGAAAATGAAGTCTTCCCAGGCAATTCTGAATCTATCTGTACATAAATATGGTCTTCCGAGTTTCTACCGTCCAGCCAACATATTGTCAAGTGTCTAGGAGAGATGGAAAATTTTTTTTTTCAATTAGATTTTAGAAAAACATTAACTTGGAATTTCAGTGACATTTATTGTCCTAAGAGAAGGGAAGAAATAGTCTGTCTTTGACTCCAGAAAGCCTAGAACAGAAGGAAGAGAAAAGTCTGACGAACCCCACTTTCTGAAATAAAAACAGATAACAAGTATAGCTGGGTTGCTAGTTACCATCTCCAGAAAAAGTCAGAAATGATACTAGAGCCATAAATGATACCTGGGACCTTTGTAACTCCCACATATTAGTTTCCTTAACCTTATGTCCACGTGGTGATTAGAAATAAAATCCTTAAAATGAAGAGGGTCTGTGTTCTGGTTAAAGCACCAAAAAGGAAAAGAGAGGTAGGACCACCTCATACAGCAGCCAAGGTGTGAGACAAGAGCCCTCAGGAGCTGTGGTAGCATATGCTGGATTGTGAGTGATCCATAATGATCCCCCAGACCTAGAGTGCTTTCTCTAATTTCTGTAAAGTACTGACTTTAAAGACTTTTTAGTTGCTAGGTGAATGCACAGCAAGTATCCAATTATTTAAAATTATATTAAAACCTATCCTTACAGCAGAGCAGAAAGTGAGTCACCCATAAATGGATATGGCCTAGATACATGATACAGGATGTCCCTCCATACACCACCCCAGTGCCAAGGAGCCATGAAGCTTGAAGAGACCCATGGTATGAGGAAGGCCCACTTGGTCCTGGGGAAATTGCAGTGTTATCTCAAGTGTATGAGCAAAGGTCTTTTATAGCTCCCACTACCAAAGCTACCTCTTCACTCATATGGCCACTTCTGGGTCACTGCCCAGTAGTCTGCAGATGCCAGAGTCAGCCTCAGGTGGGATCCGTAACCATGAATCCCTCTATTATGGGGACAACTTTATTAGAATGTGTCTTTCTACCTTTCACAAAAGGGTGATGCAGACAATATGATTGTAGCTACTCACATAAGCTACGCACTGCCTAAATGGTTTGCCTATGTAAGGAAAACTTGTATAAACTTGGGTTCTTCTATTTGCTGGAATTAACCATCCTAAGCATCCATTACATTTTGCAAGATTAATTGTGTTCTTAAATGCCCAGGTTTTTCATGGCTTTGGCAAAGCCATATCTAAGCATGTTGATAATCTGAGGCAGGAGAGTTTTTGATATCTGTTCTTTTGGGGCCTCTTCTCCTGCTTTACTCTTCTTTGGTAGGAATAATAATTTCTTTCCCTCTGTAGATCAGCCAGAAAGAGGATATGAATAGCATAGCCCTGTAAAGGTTGAATGTCATCCAGTCATTTATTCAGGCCTGCTATGTTCACAGTATCCATTCATTCATTCAATAATTATTTAATGAGCACCTACTCTATGCCAGGCACCAGAGATATAGCAGTGAACGAAACAGACAAAGTCTCAGCCTTCAAGAAGCTTCCATCTGGTGGAGGAGGTATAATAAGCAAGAAAACATATAATGTAGAAAGTACTGTGAAGAAAAAAAAAAGATGGGTAAAGGGTTAGAGAGGGGCTGGTGGGGAGGTAGGATGGTTAGGAGGACTTCTCTGAGGAGGGGCCACTTGAGCAGCAAGAATACAAGAGCAGGAAAGAAGCAGCAGCCCAGGCAGCCAGAAGAGTCAGTGCAAAGGCCAGAGGCAGAAGAGTCCTTGTGCTAAAGGATTAACGCTGTTCTGTTAAAGTGTCACTGAAAATTTGGAGCAATCAGGTATCTGATGGTTATCTGAGCAAACCCATAGTTCTACAAGTTGAAGACAACTAGCTGTAGAACTTTAAATTCTTTTGCAGTCTTTTGGGTATATGCAACACTTCTAGAAAGGCATATAGGTCCCTAAGAAGTAACTTTTTATGTTTATCATTGTACCACGGAACTAAATTTCAGAGGCCTGAGAACAGTTGTCCCAGAATGGACCTCACATAATCAATGCTGCATGATGGGAAGGCAAAACCACTTTGGAGCATGTGCTATCTGGTAAGGAAGGAAGGAACAGGATATTGTGGATTTTTTGCTCTATAATGAGTACAGTTGCTTTTACTCTGAGTGCCTCAGTTTCTTCAACTGCAAAAGAGGGAAAATAATACCAACTCAGGGAGACAATGAAAGCAGAAAAATGCCTGGGACGCATAGGTGTTCAATAAATGTTTGTTCTCACCAGCACATAGACCTATGTCTAAGGATTTTATTTTAAGGATTTTTATTTTTAATCATCTTGTGGAAATAGAATTTCTTTAAAAAGAAAAAAAAAATCCTAAAGCTTAAAAGCTTTAATAACTTCTGAGAATGTGACCTCCAAAAACAACAAGGTTAAGAGCAAAATAGTCTCATCTTTAATAAGTCTATATACACAAGAACCACAGAGGTAGTCTAGACACATATTTGAATATGTCCCTACCTAACTTATATTTTGTTTGGAAAATACATACCACACACTGATACATCTGAGTTACTTTACCTGCTCAAAATCAAATCCAGTAGAAACCAATCAATCCTGAAAAGTAAACTCCTGAAAGCCATGTTGTTCATAATTAAAAATAGCATTAAAAGTGAGAAACAGCAGAATCTAATGGTTAAGAGCACTAGTTCTGGAATAAGACCTTAGTGAAAGCTACATAGCCTTCAGTTTGACCTCTCTTAGCCTCATCTTCCTTATCTGTAAAATGAGGATAATAAGAATGCCTCATTAGGTTGTTCTGAGGATTAAATGAGATCATGCACATAACAGACTTAATATAGTGCTTGGCACTATAGTATAGAGGGATATCTTGGCTGTGGAGATCCAGTGCCAAGAAGAGAAGTCCCCATAACTTCCGGCTGTGAAAACCAGTGGAGATTGTGGCTGAATGAGAAGGAGGGTGGCTGGAGTCCCAGGCGTTTTTCTTAAAGGGCCTGAGTATGGATTTACTCACTGAGGGATTCACTTGTTCTGAGCTCCAGTGTTGGAGCAGCAGCTTAAAGGCACCAAGAACATACAGGAAAGAAAGAAATTATCTGGCTTCAAGATGAGGCTTTGAAGGCAGCTTTCTCTCAGAAGTGCTGGCAGAAGCCACTGTTCCTTTATTGAGCCCTCCCATCACCTAGCCTGCACGTGCAGGTGGGTGACATAGCTGAATCTCCATCAGCCTGACTAATACTGGTTGCCCTGCCCTGGTGATTCCCTGAGACCCTGCCCCACTCAACTTTTGGGCCCACTCAAACCACTTCCAGTGGCTTCTCCATACAAATGACCTGTCTTGGCTCCTGCTGTGGACTTTCCTAAAACCTCTCAAAGGTTCACAAAACCCAAACAAATAGCACCTCAGTGTGCCCTGTACCTTTTGCTAAGCCACCCAAGCCCAGGACTAGTGGCAGCTGGCCTCAGTTTGCAGCTTACCCTCTCCCCGGCTACCTCCTGGCCGAATATAAGTGGCAAGCATCTGTAGGTCATACCAAGTGGCCCCTGGAAAGACACAGGAAGTGGCTGAACTTAGCCTGCAACAGAAACCTTCCCAAGAGGCCCCAGAATTAAATCACTCAGTGGCCAGCTTCAGACCATACCAGAGCACTTAACCACCTCCACAAATGACGCACCCAAAGGGCAGACTCGGCATGCAGTAGAGCCCAACTAAAGCAAATCTTGCTCCATATGGTCAGCCCCTGAATAACAGCTCCTGCGCTGTAGTCACCAGCTAGTCCTCATGACCAATCGGCCCAAAGGTCAACCCCTTCCTTTGATATGCAAACAGCAGCCAAGTTCAACTACAACAGGAGGGTACACCCAAACCATACAAAGGACACACATGGAGCATCCAGCTTAGGAGACCAGGGAGACTGTGCCACTGGGGTCCACAGGACACTTACAACATAGGGCCACTCTACTAAGACTGGTAAACATAGCAGCCCTACCTAATACATAGAAACAGACACAAGGAGGCAGTCACAACTGGAAGACAAGTAAATGTGTCCCAAATGAAAGAACAGAACAAAACTCCAGAAAAAGAATTAAGCAAAATAGAGGTAAGCAATCTAACAGATGTAAAGTTCGAAACACTGGTTATAAGAATGCTCAATGACCTCAGTGAGAACGTCAACAAAGAGATAGTAAACATTAAAAAGGACCAGTCAGAAATAAAGACGACAATAACTGAGATAAAGAATACCTTAGGAGGAATTAACAGTAGATTAGATGCGGTAGAGGTTTGAATCAGCGATTAAGACAATAAAGTAGCAGAAAACACTCAATCAGAACAGCGAAAAGAAGAAAGAATCCAAAAACATGACCTCATCATGGGGGTATCAGAAGAAGAGAGAGGGGGAGAGAGAGAGAGACAGACAGACAGACAGACAGACAGACAGACAGACAGAGACAGAGAGAGAGACAGAGACAGAGACAGAGACAGAGACAGAGAGAGAGAGCACGCGTGCAATGAAATGAAAACCTATTTCAAGAAATATTGACAGAAAACTTCCTTAACCTGGCAAAGGAAATAGATATACAAGCCCAGGAAGCACAGAAAAATCCCAAACAAGATGACCCAAAGAAGCCCACACCAAGACAAATTATATTTAAAACGTTAAAGTTAAAAGACAAAGAGAGAACCTTAAAAGCAGCCAGAGAAAAGCAATTAGTTACCTACAAGGGAGCTGTCATAATACTGTCAGCTAATTTCTCAACAGAAACTTTGCAGGCCAGAAGGGATTAGCATGAAATATTCAATGGGCTGAAAAGCCAGGACCTACAAACAAGATTACTCGACCCAACAAAACTATCATTTAGAACGGAAGGACAGATAAAGAGCTTCCCAGATAAGAAAAAGCTAAAGAACTTCATCACCACCAAACAAGTATTATAAGAACTGTTAAAGGGGCTTCTTTAAGAAGAAGAAGAAAAAAAATCAAAAATGTAAATAATAAGATGACAATAACTACATACCTATCAACAATGACTATAAATGTAAATGGATTAAATGCTCCAATCAAAAAACATAGAGTGACTGAATGGATAAGAAAACAAGATCCTTACATATGCTACCTACAAGAGACTCACTTGAGATAGAAAGATAATACAGACTGAAAGTAAAGGGATGGAAAATATATATATATATACACACACATATATATTTTCATATTTTTACTTATTTTAACAACTTTATTTTAGCATAATTGACACATAATAAGCCATATATATTTAGAGTGCACAATTTAAGTTTTGACATATGTATAAATCTACGAAGTCACCACATCAAGATAATGAACAAATCCAGCACCTTCAAGAGTTCTCGTCATGGAAAAGAAAAAAAAAAAAACTTGGGTAGCAATACTTAAACCAGACAAAATAGACTTTAAAACAAAGGCTATAACAAGAGACAAAGAAGAAACTAGCAATTCCACTTCTGGGTATTTAGCTGAAGAAACTCAAATTCAAAAAGACACAAACATCCATATGTTCATTGCAGCATCATTTACAATAGTCAAGATATGGAGGCAACCTGGGTATCCATCATCTATAGATGAATGGATAAAGAAGAAGTGATAGATATATACAATGGAATATTACTCAGCCATAAAAAGGAATAAAATCTTGCCATCTGCAACAACATAGATGGATCTAGAGAGTATTAGGCTAAATGAAATAAGTCAGACAAAGACAAATACCATATGATTTCACTTATATGTAGAATTTAAAAACAAACAAACAAACAAACAAAATGAACAAACTCATAGATACAGAGACTATTTTGATAGTTTCCAGGTCGGTGGTGATTAGGGGGATGAGTGAAGTGGGAAGGGATTAAGAAGTACTAATTGGCAGTCACAAAATAGTTATGGGAATGTAAAGTACAGCAAAGGGAACATAGCCAATAATATTGTAATAACTATATGGTGTCAGATGGGTACTAGATTTATTGGGATGATCACTTAGTAAGTTATAGTAATGCTTAATCACTATGTTGTACACCTAAACTAATGTAATACTGTATGTCAACTGTAATTGAAAAATAAGAAATCATTTAAAAAATAAAATAAAATCAAGTTAGAAGTGCAGCCTGAGTGTACTGAATTCTATGACCTTTCAAGAAAGTGGTATGTGATATGTGGCACGGGAGGTCAAAGAAGGCCTTTCCAGAAGGCGAATTTTGAGCCAAGCCCTGAATGATGTAAGGGAGCAAGCAGGGTCTGTGAAGCTCTAATCAGTGACTCTGGGAGAGGCAGGAATAGTAAAGTGTGCACTAGAGGGCCAGCAATGTGGCTGGATGGCAGTGAGGGAGGGGGCAGATAAAGTCAGAAAGATGGGCAGGGCCCAGGTCACAAGGGAGCTTACAAGCAGGGTGGGATATTTGGATTTCATTCTAAATGTGATGGGAAATTGAAGCCAGTAGCCTGGAGTTTCAGACATGCTGAGGTTGTAATGCTTTTTGAATAACCATGTTCAGGCAATCGAATATTTGAGTCTGGAGCTCAAAGGACAGGTGGGGGCTGGTGATGTAAATTTGCTACTTATCAATTTTTAAATAATATTTAAAACCATAGTACTGGATGAAACGACCTAGGGAGAGACTGTGGATGGAGAAGATGCTGAGGCCTGGAGCTGGGGCTCTGACATTTAGAAGAAAGATGGATGAGGAAAATTCAACCAAGCAGTCTGAGAAGTAGCAGCTGATGAGGTGAGTGAAAACTTAGTGTGATAACAAAATCCAAGTGCTAAAAATGCTTCCAGAAGAGAAGTGTGACCAACTGTGGAGAAGCTGAATGTGATGAGGCCAGCAAAGTGGCCACTGGACCTGGCAAGATGGTGATCAGCAGTAACCTTAGATGAGCAGTTCTGGTGGGTAGGTGACTACAAAACCCTGACTAGAATAGGTTAACAGGAGAAAGGAAAATCACAAGAAAGAAAGACTAGGAGGTGAGGGAATAGAGAAAATCTAAGTATGTCAGTTTGCTAAAGCTGCCATAACAAAATGCCACAGACTGGGTGGCTTCAACAGCAGACATTTATTTTCTTACAGTTTTGGAGGCTGGAAGTCCAAGATCAAGTTGTTGGCAGGATTGGTTTCCCCTGATACTCCCTTGGCTTGTAGATGGCTGTCTTCTCTCTGTGTCCACACATGGCCTTCTCTCTGTGTTGTCTGTGTCCTAATGTCTTCTGAAAAGGACACCAGTCATGCTAGATTAGGGCCCACTCAAACTGCCTCAGTTTTACTTAGTTACCCCTTTAAGGGCCCTGTCTTCAAATACAATCACATTTTCTGAGGTGCTGTGGTTGGGGCTTTAACATATGAATTTGGGGGGGACACATTTCAGCCCATACACTAAGCAATTTTTTGTTAGGAATTTTGCTGTGAAGGAGAGCAAAGGATTGAGGTGGAACTAGAGAGGCAAACTAGAGAGACAGAGAGATTTTGTCTTTATTTTGGACTTTTGCTGGGGGAGAAATTTCAGCTGCTGATATTGCTGGTGAGAATGGCATGGTAGAGAAGCTGAAACTGTGGCTGTAGGAGAGAGAGGGGTCATTACAGTACCATAGTCCTTGAAAACCAGCGAGGGGATGGGATCAAGAGGTGTTAAATGACTTACAGGGATCACTAACTCATGAGTGGTGGAGTTTATACTTGACCTCAGGAATTGTAGACTCTGTCCCACCAACTACATTTCAACACCTGTCATTGGGATCAGCAGTAACCATAACAATTTCCCAGGAAGGAAGCAGAGGAAACACATTCATATATGGAATTATAGCCATCCTGGCTGCTTACTACCACTGCACTCAGGGTTTAGTAGGGGTGAGGGTGAGAAAGGTAGGTCATGGATTGATGGAAAGCAAAGGAGGAGAAATAGATGAGACTCTATGTGACTGATTGATGAACTATGCCCCGCCACCCCAAGAAGTCCAGTTTCGAAAGTGGTTAATATTTGGAAACCGTAACCCAGCATTGGCCTATTTATGTGAACTGAGATAAGCTTCAGGTCACCACCAGTTTCAGATTCCTACCCTCTTTCAACAGTGCCAAGGAGCATGTGGCTTTGTGATTTTGCTTCTACAAACTCCCTTATCATAGCACTTGTATGTCAGAGCCCAAATGTTAAACAAATCGATCAATAAATAAATTTTGGCTTCACATTTTGTACAGAAAAATTTAATGGACACACACGCCCAACCTCTTAACTTTGCACAGCCTCTGTGTCATAGGGTCTTTTTTTTTTTTTGGTAACAGCTTTATTCGGATATAATTCACATGTCATAAAATCTACCCACTTATTGTACAATTTATTGATTTTTAGTATATTTATAGAGTTGTCAACACTTCCTTCTTAATGCCATGGTTTTTACCTGAGTAGACAGGTAAATTTCCCAACATTGGTATGGCTCTATTTCAGTCATGGCAATTTTCAAACCTGAGAGGTTATCTGAAAGCTAATGCAGATCTGACTGTGACTTCCCTGGTGCCTAGTGATTGCCCGATGAATTGTCCAAGTTCACCAGTGAAAAACTTCTCAATGCCTGTTATATGGGTGACAGTTATGAAATGAATAAACACAGAATTGCTAGAGTATGTTTTACTACAGTGAAGGACGGACTCTCTACTCAGACAATGGCATTTCAGTATTTTTAATACAAATGGCAGAACACCCAATCCCTTCCATTTGTTTCACATCTTCTTACTAATCCTTTCCCCTAAATGCTCCTCCTCATTATCCTCTAAAGTGTTTGTTTTGAAACCACATATGTCCTCTTTCCTCTCATGGAAACCACCTGTAGCAGCAACCACTGGGGCTGCTGCAAACATTTGTTTTTGATAACAGTGTATTTTGAACGTCTGTGGTTTCAATTTCTATTTTCGTCCCTTATTGTTGTAACTTTTCTATCTCTTTATACCTTTTACGGGTAGTTTTGCTTTCCCAGGCATTCAACTCTACTGAATACATCAGCTACATAAATTGTGACAAGACTATTGCAAGATTCTTCTATCATTATTACCCCCAGAAAACATCTTGTGAAAGATATCAAGACCCTAGGAGGCAAACACATGGACATTTTTAGTCTTATGTAGATTATATACAGTCATCTCCAAACACTGGAAACTATGCCAAGACAGTATCCCTTTTCTGAAATGTTGACCTACAAATACAGAAGAGCACAATAAAGTAAAGCACTCGGCCCCAATTAGAGTCCTGGGAAATTAGAAAATTTCCTCTCTGTATTAGTCAGTTTTCTCCATTGACACATAAAATTAACCATCACGCTCTCTTAAGTTTTATTTTGTCTCTGAAGTCCAGGAACTCCCTCGTGCAGAATTTCTCCTTTCTTTGCACCAGCCACCTTTTCATTTATTCAAGAAGAATTTTTACAATTTTAAAATCAGCACAATTATCCAAAGACTTGCAGTTTTCAAAATGTTTTCATCTACCTTACTTCAATTGGTCCTCAAGGCAATTCAGTCAACAAAAGGCAACAATTATTATTCTCATTTCATAAATCAGAAAACTAGATTTTCTAGCTAGCAAGTAACAGAACTTGTAGTAAAAAAAATTGGTGATTTGAATTCTAGTCTAGGATTTTTTCCTCCCATAAAACTGGCTGTTATATATGACTATGGTTCTCCAACTTTAGCTGAATCAGAATTGTTTAGAGGACTTGTTTCAACAAAGATCGCTGGGCCCCACCCCCAGCATTTCTGATTCAGTAGATCTAGAGTGGGGTCCAAGAATATTCTCATTCATATTCAGGCTCCACCACTTTCTCCCTTGCCTTCTCCTTTGCAGCTTTCTGTGCACCTAAAGATCATGTGACAGAGTTCTGGCCAATGAGATGTAGTCTTCTGGTAAAACCTGTGCTTTCCTGATGAAAAGGAAGGGACATGGCTCTACACCATTCCTACTTCTTCCTGCCTAGAACTTATATGTACATAAAAGTACATGAATTAACTTGGAGGTATAGCAGCCATCTTATGACCAACACTTTAAAGTTGGCAAGATAGAAAGATAGGAAGAGGCTGGGTCTCTGATAGCCCTGGTTGCCTACCTCCAAACTCTATGTGTAGGAATAATGTCTCTATTTAAGCCATTGTAGTCAGATTCTTTGTTAATTGCAGCTAAATGCATCCCTACCTGAAACAGAGAAAAAGAAGGATAGAATGGTGCATGAGAGTCTGGAGGACTGTGTGAGAAATAGCATTTAATAAGCATTTGTGAGTCACCTATTCTGTAGCTGACATTGTGCCAGGTGAATGAGACATGGTTCTTGCCCCCAAGGAGTTCATAGTCAAGATGAAAAAGCTACCATGTAAATATGTAAATAATAATATATTGTGATAAGCATAGAAATGTAAGCAAAATGTTGTGGAAACACAGAGAAATAACTCTGCCTAGGGAAGTCAGGAAAGCTTTCAGGAGGTGACATTTGGGAAAGGTCTTAAAGGATGAATAAAGGCTATCAGGTAAAGAAGAGTTAAAAAAAAAAAAAAAAGCTTTTTGCGCTTGTATTTCTTCTCACCTCTACCTTGGGGGCTAGAAGCTGGCCCAGCAGGGAGTGTGTTGGGACAAGGGCTGTAGCAGGATTTCTAAATTCAGACAATGGAGGGCTCCAAAACCCAAACTGCCAGCATAGTGAACAGCTCTGCAGGAAACTCAAAGTCCAAGGAAGCAGGAGAGAAGTTGTGAGGGTTGACACAACATCCTAACAGCAGGCCTAAGGAGCCAGAAACCTGTGGCCAAAAGAGAAGAGCAAGAAATCAGAGGTCACATGAAACGGGGCATGTAGGAGCCAGACAAGATGGGTGGAGGCTTGCTTCTCAATCAGGTAAGAAACTCAGTGGACTAAATACCCCATTTTACCATTTCTTCTCATTCAGCTTCATTTTCACTCTCAGCCCTCATCCTGTTAGGCTTGTAGGAAATTCAGTCTTAGTCCTTCCTGGGGCTTCCCCTTGCACTCAAGGCTGTGCTAAAACCCCAGTGTGTTACTCAACCTGCAGAGCACTTCAGTCCCCTGAGCTGCTTTTTCTGTGACACAGGGACCCTGGCTATAGGATCCCATCTCCCTATGTATCATGGGTATTTCCACCAAGTACCTGCTACATCCTTTGGCGCTTCTAGAAAGCAGGACACAGGTCCCTGCTGCTGGTGGGTCCCAGAGACCGCTCTTTCCCTCACACATCTCTTGATTGGGGGAAAATCCCTCCCTCTAGACCTGTGTCAACCTTAGACACACTCTCTCACTCAAGCTGTCTCCAGCTCAACAGGCTTAGGGTTTGGGATATATGAGCCAGAAAGAGAAGTATCTCCAAGCTAACTCTGCTGTCCACCTGCCTAACCTCCTCTGAGACTAAACAGATCCTTTTAGAATGGGTGGAGGAAAAAGAAGAAATGCAGCGAGAAAACAGTTTTAGCTTTCAAATACTTAATGGGCCACATATTGATGGTGATTGTGTGGTTTAGACTGGGGCCAGAACACAAATATCCCAAAAGGTATGGAGACGTAATCAGGAAGGGGTCTGATGTGTTTGAAGAATGATGAGTACCTGGGGAAGGAGGAGCAAGAGGCGGGGGGAATCGGAATAGCCTTGAATGATCATTTGTGGGATTTGGCAACAGAATTCAGGAAAGGTCAATAAGCTATATTGAGACAAGATCCTGTTTTCTTATGGGGAAACTCTGATAGAAGGGTGGGAGATTAAGTTGTGAAGAGCCTGTGGTTGGCCATAGAAATAAGCCAGAACAGTGCTAGTATGAGTTTAAACCAGGGAGTAATAATAGAGATAGAAAAGCATGGTCATAGTTCTGGGATAAAATAAATAGAATTTGGTCATTGATTGGCTAAGGAGAATGATGAGGAATGACAGCGAGAAGTTCAAGCAGATTCCAAGATTTCTAGCTTGTCGGACTGGGTAGTTGGTAAAGCCATTTATTTATCTGAAGGTGAGAAGACAAAAGACATCTGTAGAGGGTGGTGATGGGTAATGGGGAGGAGAGAACTGAATATATTTAACACTGGTTGTATGCCAGGCACTGTTTTATGTATATTTTTATCATGAAAAACCTATGGAGTAGTATTATTATATTCTTGTCACAGATAAGAAAACTAAGATGCTGTTGCTCACCCAGAGTTACCCAGAAAGTAATGGAGTCAGGGTTGGAAACGATATCTACCTGACTCCACAATCCATGGGATCCTCTAGTATGCTTCTAAGTATTATCCAGTGGGGATATCTAGGAATCATTTGGGACTCTGAGTCTGGAGCTTGGGAGATAGGCAGGAGGAGCAGGAATCAATCTTTATTGTGTAGATGATTCCTGAAGTCCTAGGAGTAGCTGAAATCAGCTGGAAAAAGTGTGTGGCCTAAGAAGAGAAGACAAAGACAGTCGCTGGGGAAGTTCATATTTAAGGTACAGTGGTTATGTTACAGATAATAGAAAAGACAAGGAACAAGGTTAGGATTTGTATTTCTCTTATCACAGAAGTTCTGAGGTGGGGTGCTTGGGTTAGTAAGTTGGCTTCATTAGAAAACAAGGCCCCCTCTTTTTCTTTCACCATACTTAGTGTATGTGTTTCATCCTCAATTTGCTTCAATCACAAATAGCCAGTTTAGGTCCCACCATCATATTTCAGGCAGTGGGAAAGTGGAAGGGACCAAGGGGATAATGTGTCTGCCAGCCAAATGAGACTGATTTTGAGGAAGTCTTAGCAGAAGACCCATCTCATAATTTCTGCTTATATTGACCAGAACTTAGTCACATGACTTATCTTCAAGGGTGGCTGGGAAATGTAGTGCTTTAGCTCAGCCTCTTATTTCTCTAACTAACTTGGGGTTCTCTGATAGAGCAAAAGGCAGAATGAAAACTAGGTAGACAAGTGTAATCTCTGCCATAAGGAGGTGGACATAAAGGAAAAAAAGGTAGAGAATAACATTTGGGGCTGGAGAGAGAATGATGTCATAAAAACTGTAATAGTTAGGATGCTTTTATTTATTTATTATTTATTTTATTTTATTTTAACACTACATTTTTTTAAATTTATTTTTATTATGGTGACATTGGTTAACAAAATCTGGTAATTTTCAGGTGTACAATTCAACAGTAAGGCATATATATATATTGCATTGTGTGTTCACTGCCCATGGTTTGAGTTCTTTCTGTCACCACATATTTGACCCTTTTACCCCATATACCTGCCCCACCCCCGGTAACCACTAGTCTATTATCCATGTCCATGAGTCTCTGTCTGTCCTGTTCATTTGTTGCTTTTAGGTTTATATCCCACATATAAGTGATATTATGTGGTTTTCAACTTTTTCTGTCTGGCTTATTGTGCTTAGCATGATTATCTCAAGGTCCATTCATGTTGTCGCAAATGGCAGTATTTCATCTCTTCTTATGGCTGAGTAATATTCCATTGTACCACAGCTTTTTTAGCCAATCATTTATTGTAGGACATTTTGGTTGCTTCCATGTCCTGGCCACCATGAATAATGCTGCTGTGAACGTTGGTGTACAAATATCTTTTTGGATATGAGTTTTCAAGTCTCTGGGATAAATACCCAGTAGAGGGATTGCTGCATCATATAGATCAATTCTTAGTTTTTTGAGGAATCTCCATACTGTTTTCCATAGTGGCTGCACCAATTTGCAGTCCCACCAGCAGTGTACGAGGGTTCCTTTTTCTCCGCATCCTCTTCGACACTTGTTATTATTTGTCCTGTTGATTATAGCTATTCTAACAAGTGTAAGATGGTATCTCATTGTGATTTTGATTTGCTTTTCCCTAATAGCTAGCGATGATGAGCATCTTTTCATATGTTTGATGGCCATTCGTATGTCTTCTTAGGAGAAGTGTCTGTTCAGGTCCTCTGCTCATTTTTTAACTGGATTATTTGTTTTTTGTTATTATTGAATTGTATGAATTCTTTGTATATTTTGGATATTAGGCCTTTATCGGAGGCATTACTTGCAAATGTATTTTTCTATTTGGGTGGTTGTCTCTTTATCTTGTTGATTAGGATGCTTTTAGTTTCAAGTTACTGAAACTCAGCCCAAGCTAGCTTGAAATTTGCTCAAGTAACCAAAAAAATTTACGGGTAGGTCAGATGTGCTTGTTTGGGCTCTAGCTTTGCAATTTTGCTATTTTCTTGGCTCTGCCCCTTCTATGTTGACTTTATATTTAGGCTGATTTCACACATGGTAATAAAATGGCTGAAGTAGTTCCAAGACTCATATATACACAACACATTGTCCATATCAAGACAGAACATCTTCTTAGCACAAGTCCTAAAATTTATCCATCCATCCATCCATCCATCCATCCATCCATCCATCCATCTATCCGTCCATCTATCCATTCATTCATTCAGAAATATTATTGAGTTACTACTGTGTATGCTTTTCTAGATGCTGGGGATAATGAGAATAAAACAAATAGAGATCTTGCCCCTTTGGACCTCGTTTTAGCCACCTATTGCTGTGTAACAAATTACTCCAAAACAGAGAGGTTTAAAACAATAAATATTTATATTTCACAGTTTCTGTAGGTCAGGGAATATGGGCATGGCCTGACCTGTGGACTCTGGGTACCTCTGACCTGGGGTCTCTCATAAGGCTGTAATCAAGTGATAAGCTAGGGCTGCCATCATCTCAAGGCCTATAGGGGAAGGGTCTGTTTCCCAGCTCACCTATGTGGGCTGTTAGCCTCAAGTCTTCACTAGTTGTTGGCCATGCAATGCGGGCCTGTCCATTAGGCTGGGGGTAGGGAGAAAAGCAGGATAGAAGTCAGGTTTTTTGTAATCTCATCTTGGAAGTGACATCCATCACTTTTTCAATATTCTATTCTTCTCTTGTCCATTGAGGCATTTTATTTGAATGTATGTATTACATCCCTAGAAAAATAATCCCAGGATTTTCCCTCCTATGTGTTTTCGTCTTGCTTTTTCATGGTCCATGATGCCCACTGAAGTTGTCAGTACAAAGAAACCAAACTGACAGGATGGGAGCAGGTTGTTCTGCCATTTTTCTAGATCTTTGAATTGCACACCGAATCTGGGGCTGATCACTCCACACTTGTTTAATCTGCCTATGAAGTTCACAACAATTTTCCCAGCTTTGTGATCATCAATGATTTCAAATTCGCCAATGTAAACGTGCTTCATCATTACAGTCAGAAACCGGACGATGACTTTGGAGCATGGCCTAATAAGAAACTGGCATTTGCCTCCCTTTTCAGCATTGTTGACGCTCTTGAGTGCATCAGCCAGGACATTCATGTGCACCATTATGGCGGCACGGAAAGATAGCAGAAAGAGCAATATCTTATTAGTTTTGAAGTAAATCTCTAGGTTCAGCTCACAGTCAAGGGGAGAGGATTACATAAGGGCATGAATACCATGAGGTGGGGATCATGGAAAACCATTTTAAGGCTCTCTGCCACAGAGCTATATCCTAGTCAGTAGAGACAGACAATGAACAATAGAAATGTCTTATGTGGGTGGCAACAAAATCTATAAGAAAAATAAACAGAGTAAGGAAAGGCCTCTCTCCAGAGATGACTTTTGAGTAGATCCTGAAGCAGATGAGGCAGCAAGCCATGGGGGTATCTGTGGAAGAGCACTCCGAGTAGAGTGAAGAACAGATGCAAACTCCCTGAGGCAGAAGCATGCTTGATGTCTTTAACAAATCACACAATCGACGAGGTTGGAGCCAAGTAAGCAAGGGAGGACATACCGTCAGAGAGGTGGGGTGGGAGACAGATTACACACAGACTTATAGGACATAGTAATGGCTTTATCGGGAGGATCTGAGCCATGGGTGACATGATCTACCTTACTCTGAAAAGGTTGTGGTGTGGGGAACAAATGATACAAGGGCCAAGAATGAAAGCAGGAAGACCAGTTGGGATTCCACAGCAGTGGCTCAGGTGAGGGTTGATGGAGTCTTGGATTGGGTGAAAGTGAGGAGAAATGATTGGATTCTAGAGATATTTGATAAGATTTGCTGATAGATTGGATTTAGGGTATGGCAGAGAAGAGTCAACATAACTTTAAGGCTTTTAGTATGAGCATCTGTCGAAGTCACCATTTGCTGGGATGGGGAGGACAAGCCTGGTAGAGTAAATTTGAGATTTGACTGGTCTTGTGACCATGTTAAATTTGAAATGCCTTTTAGATATCCAAGTGCAGGTATTGCAGAGGAAGTTGGAATCGGAGTTCAGGGATGAGGCCCAGGTTGGCAATAGAAACTTGGGAGTCATAAGCATTGAGTTGTCATTTAAAGCCACAGGATTAGATCAGCTTAATCACCTAGGAAATAAGTCTCAATGGACAAAGGAAGACACCTCTTGGAATCTTTGGAAATGGTAGGACGAGAAGGACTGGAGAAATGTAATTGATAAGGAACAGCTGTTGATAAAGGGTGGATGGTGGTGGTGAGACAATTAGCAGAGTCCACATTGGAGGCCATGGGGAGAGGTGCTCTCCACCTTCCAGATACCTCCAGGGCGTCAGATGAATCATGGAATTTGAAAGGTAGTAGAAGGTCATTGGTGGCTTTAGAGAGAGCAGCTTGTGAAGAGTACTCAAATCAACAACTGGATAATGGTGAATTTTGGAGGGAGTGGAGTTTAGAAGAGACCTAATATGTATGGGCTTCTTTTTCAAGAATTTTGTTGTTACAAAGCACTAGGGAAAACACTTACAAAGTTATTAAAATTAGAAAATATTATTATCAATAAACAAACACTATAACATTAAAGCCTAGGCCTCAGAAAGAGGAAAATTGTTTTCAGTAAATATGACAAGGGTTAGAATCTTTATAATGTCAAAAAAACCCTCAAGCAAATCAATAAGAAAAATACTAATACCGTAATAGATAAATGGACAAAGGACATGAACAAACAATTCACAAAGGAGGAAATATAGCTAGTAAACAAAGATAAAGAAAAATGTTTGGCACCATTAGTAAGAAAAGAAATACAGATTAAACCCCAAGATGACGTGTTTTAAACTGTCAAATTAGCAAAAAGCCGTGCATATCCTTTAACCCAGTAATTCCATTTCAGGGAATCCTAAGAAACAAATCTAAAATGCAAATAAAAGAGCTGGCCACAGTTTTATTTATAAAAGTCAATAAGAGGAAATAATCCAAATGCTGACATCAAATAAATGGCCTAGAAAATTTTGGTACATTTATACAATAGAATATTAATCAACGATATATATACATATATATACACATCCCCAGTTGAGAAGAATTTATGATAATACAGTGTCTTAGTCCATTTGGACTAACAAAACATCAGAGAGCAGGATGCCAGTATGGTTGGGTGAGGGCTCCCTTCCAGTCGCAGACTTCTCGTGGTTTCCTCACATGGGGAAAAAAGGGACAAGGGAGCTCTCTGAGGTGTTTCACAAAGGCACTAATCCCATTCAAAAGGCCTCCACTCTCATGGCCTAATCACCTCCCAAAGTCTCCACCTCCTAACACTATCACCTAGGACATTAGGTTCAACATATGAATTTTGGGGGGACACAAACATTCAAACTAGCACCTAGGAAAATGTCTATATAGTGTTAATTTTCTAAAATGTAGGATTATAAATTACACACACCTTATATTCTCACCTATGGGAGAAATATTTATAGAGAAAAGGAAACCCATAAAAATGTTCCCTCCAGGTCACACAGGAAGTCTGGGCTATCTTTCTTTCATGCAGCACACCCTTGTTGAGTTCCGTACCTGCCTCTCTGTGCCAAGTCCTGGGATTACAAAGATCATTCAGAAAGTTCTGCCCTTGAATTTTCATCTAATAAAAATTTGAAAAGCTGTTCTGTGGGAGTAAATAATAGTCTCAAAAGATATAAACATAATTGGTATCTAAACATATCACAGCAAAAATGAGCCCCGCCACAAAGTGAATGTCAGCCACACAGCTGAGCCTTCGATGGGCCTACCCAGATCTGCAGTCCCAGGCCAAAGGTGATAGGGCATTGAGTGGGTAGACTTAGCTGTCTGCTGAGTTCTTCTTGGAGACCTCAGTGCTGGAACTGAGGTGGCTTTGATGCCACAGAATGAAAGTCAAAGAATAGCTAATGGAATTGGAGGATAAAGCTGATGCTCCCAAATGATATGTTATCTAACTTCTTGAGTAAGTGGTTTGGTGCAACCGTGCCTGCTTCTGCTGGCCTGCTCTCAGAAGCACTCGAGTGACAGGTGAGTCGTTGTCTCCTTCCTTCTGAGGTTTGCTTCTCTATCCTGCCTCTTTGGCAAAGACCAGCTTTGAGGTTTCTGCTGTGGTGTTGGGGTCAGGCTGGTGGGAATGCTCTGTCTTTAGGTTTCTCACTAACAGAGATGACAGAATCATAGCTTCTGTTTCTAGAGTTCTTTACATATATATTTCTACATACGTATATTTTAAAAAATATATAGAGTCCTGTATATTTCTAAAAATTCTAGCTCACCTGCAAATTGAAGAATGATGCTGTTGGTTATGAAACCAACACATGATCATAAGAAAGAATCAGTTAAAGATACTGAAACCAGCACATGATCATAAGATTATTTTTTGTCAGTGACATCTCAATCTGGCATCCTTCACCTAAAAAACTGCAGTAATTTCACAATTGCTAAATAAGAAAAATAATGATGCTGATAGCATCAGAGAGAAAGCTCTCTTGGAAAGCTGTTTTCTGAAAAGTTGAAAGAGATTATTTTCAAAATGGTTGTATTTTAGTCAGTGGTATAGCAAGACAGATTTAGAGAGCAAAGATGGGATCTTTAAAATAGATCACAAAGGTGATCTATTAAAGGAAATGAGTTTCTGATTGTAAAAATAAGTACATTAAAAAATTCATTTCTCAAGAACTCTAAGTAATTATCATGCAATTTGGACTATAATGTCTTCCAACGAACTACCTGGGTTCAAATCCTGCCACTTATTAGCTGTGTGACCTTGAGCAAGTTACTTAATTTCTCTCTCAGTTTTTTCCTCATCAGTAAAATAGGAATAATGATAGGACCTACTATATAAGGCTGTTATAAAACTAAATGAATTAATATTTATAAACAGCTCTGAGCAGTACCTGATACTAGCTATAAAAGTACTTATTAAATAAAAATATTAATAAAAAAGTAAATGCTAATTTTTTCTTGCTATCATTTGTTACTAAAGCAATCATCTCAAGTAAAAATAAGCACATAAAATAGTTCTGTGACAATATATTGAAGTATTTGTTTTTGTTTCTTCTTCCTCTAGTTGTCCTTCCCTCCCCTTTCAAGCAGGTAGCCGTGCTCTCTTGTGCTGTGGCTTGACGGATCCTTTTGGTGTGGGAAGCCCATGGGAGAAGAAGGAGCCTGAAGTCTGCGGCTCTTCTAGTTTTTAAGGAAAGCCTAAGCCCACTGAAGTGATAGGTGATTCTGAGTGTCCCAGGAGAGGTGGCAGCGGGTGAGACTTGTAGGTACAAGAAGAGTGGAAAGAGGAGAGTTCTTGGAAAAAATTCTAGAAGCTGGGGGCCTGTGCAGGGGCCCATGGTGGCACCCCCTCAGGGTCTGGCCGTGCTGTGTGCTGAGGAAGGCAGCCTCATGGCCTAGAAGTAAGGAGCTCCAGACTCCTGGAGTCTCCTGAGGTCTTGGACTAAGAAGACCTCAGCTTTGACCATGAGAGCTCAGTGGTTAGAGCAGTGCTGACCAATAGAAATATAATGTGAGCCACATATGTACTTAATTTCAAATTTTCTAGCTACTAGAATCAAGTAGCCACATTAAAAATCATAAAAGGACATGGGTAAAATCAATTTTAATAATATACTTTATATCTAAAATATAACAATTCAATATGTAAATAATATAAAATATTACTGAGATAGTTTACTTTTTTGGACTAAGACTATGAAATATGGTATGTAGTTTATACATACAGCATATCTCAATTCAGACTTGGCCTCATTTCCACGTACTCAAAAGCCACAAGTGGCCAGCGGCTACTGTATTGAACAGCCTAAGACTAAAGACTCTTTTTCCTCATTCCACATTAGCATTCTAGTGTGACCCTGAAAGGGAAAGGGTACCCCAAATTGCTTACACAACAAATATTTACGGAATGTCTACCATATGCCAGGTCCATGTTTCCCACATCGTGTGTGACGTGCCCTAATGTGCTGTAGCGAAGTCACAGAAGCTCCAAGAGGTGGTGTACATTTTCAAGGGAGGCATGTATTGGATACCACATGCAGTTCTATCTCAAGGAGGGTCGCAGTTTCGACATTGGATTGCGCTATGTTCCTCTCTGGATGCCATCCATCTTTGTGAAGCTGGGTTTTCAGCAGCTTCTGTGATAAAAATGCAAGGACTCCAAGAAAATCAATGGGAACAGGAAGAGAGGGGAGCAATGTTTAATCTAATTCCAAGGCTGGAGAAGTTGGCAGTATCATCAGGGCACATTGATAAGCCATGATGGTCAAGAATAAAAGATAATGTTATCTTTCTTTCAGTCTTTGTTCTTTACATTTTCAAATAACTCCTAAGTGGTTAGGACACAAATACTTGTAGTTTGGACCAAACTACTCTTGGGTATTTCTTTTGGCCTGAGGGCTCCATGAAAAACCTTCTGAAACACCTGTATAAGGCGCTCAACTTGGCGCTCAGGATGGTGGGCAATCAAAATAAAGATATCACTGTGTGGAGCTTACATGGAGAGACAGACAGGAAGGAACCTGGTGACAAGCAAAGCTTGAATTGGGATTTTCTCTCAGCTCACAGGATAGGCTTTGGGAATCAGAATTAGGTTGATTTAAAGGGAATAAAGAGAGTGGTATTTCTTACACACTAGACTTTGTAGACATTGATTTATTACATATACACCTGTGCTGGGCTGTGTGCAGTTATTTTAATAGAAGGTTTATTTTAACAGTGTTCGTGGAAGTGAGGAAAACAGATATCTTCATGGGAACTCTGGAAAGCCACTCCGCCACTCCTTAGGGTCAGAACGGGGCCGCTGGTGTCCTGCACCCCTGAAGACTGCTCAGAACAAGAGGGTCAATCGAGACAATGCTCAGCTGTCTTGACTACGTTTTCACCTCACCCATTTGCACCAGGAGCATATTGGTATCTACCTACAGCAAAATCTGTTTTTGTGTGTCTTTTGCATTCTGTTCTCAGTACCAACTGCTTTCCCCCACGTCTGCCTCCTAGCTTCTACTTCCTTACAGCTTCGGCTTTCTTTCTTCGTGTGTTTCTTCGTTTCTGCCTCTACTATTGCCTGCTAACTCTTTCTGTATATCTCCGGGTTACATTTAAGAGAGAAAGAATCTAATTTCTCCATTAATAAATGTTCTTACTGGGCAAAGCTCTTGTTGGTGTCCAGCTTGTGAGCCATTAGTCAGAGAAGGGATTGGCAGTACTCGTGTCTTCCCTGACCTGGTCATCTGTGGCCACAGTTGTGAGCAGCATGTGGGAACCATCTAAAAACTCTTTCTCAATAGAGCTGTGGCTAGAACATTGCAAACATGCAATGTCTGAGCCGTATGTTCTCAGAACAGACAGTAAGATTTGGTTTCATTTTAGAAAAAAAAATTACTCAAATTATTCACAAAAATTAAAAATACAATATATCATTTACAACTACTCCAAAAAAAGAAATACCTAGGTGAAAATCTAATAAAACCTGTGTAGGACTTATATGCTGAAAACTATACAATATTGATGAAAGAAATCAAAAAACATCTAAATAACTAGAGACATGTCATATTCATGGATTGAAAGACTAAGCATAGTAAAGATGTCAATTCTCCCCAAATTGATGAATGTAACTTCTATCAGGATAACAGCAAGAGGTTTTATAGATACAGATAAGATTATTCTAAAATTTGTATGGAAAAGCAAAAGGAACTAGAGTAGCTAATGATTTTGAAAAAGAAAAATCAAATAGGAGGATTCAGTCTACTCCATTTCAGGATGCAGAGATCGATGAAACAGAACAGAGAACCCAGAAACAGAGCCACACGAATAGGGCCAACTGATTTTTTGATGAGAAAGCAATTCGATTGACAAAAGATAACCCTTTCAACAAATGGTGCTAGAGCAATTAGGCATCATGGATGGGAAAAAAATAACTTGAAATAATGTCTCATACTTTGTACAAAAGTAACTCAGAATAGATCATGGACTTAAATGTGTAACTACGAAACTTTCAGAAAGAAACATGGGAGAAAAATCTTCAAAATCTAGCATTAGGCAAAGAGTTCTTGGATTTAACACTAGAAATATGATACATAAAGGGAAAAATGAACAAATAATACTTCACCAAAATTACAAACTTGCTCTAAGAAAGGCCCTGTTAAAAGAATGAAGAAAGAGGCCACAAAAGGAAAATATTTGCAAACTATATATCCCACAAAGGACTAGTATCTAGAATATACAAAGGACTCTCAACTCTCATCAATAAAAATATATAATTTAAAAATGGGCAAAACACATGAAGAAACATTTCAAGAAAGAGAATATATAGATGGCAGATAAGCACATTAAAAACTGTTCAACATCATTGGTCACTAGGGAAATTCAAGTTAAAACCATAATGTGATATCACTAAACATCTATCAGAATGGTTAAAATAAAAAATTGTGACAAAAATTCTGGTAAAGATGCAGAGAAACTGTACTATTCATATATAGCTATGGTTGCAGTGGATGGTTCCTTCAGAAGGGCAGACTGACCCTTTGCTGAGTACCTCCCCTGTGCTAGGGGCTTTACATTACTCTGTTTAATCATTAGCCCAATACTGGGAGGTGAGTAATGTTACCCCCAGAGTAGACACTGAGTCACTGAATGCCTCAGTGAAGACATTTGCCTCAAGCATTGACCTGTGATTTAAATCTAAGGCATTCTAGGCCCCAAACGAGTAAGCGGCAGCCAGAGAGTCAAACCCAGGTCTCTCTGCCTCCGGAATGCGAGCTCCTCGCTACTGCCCTTCCCAGGCTACCAAGGTCATTACTTGGGGCGGCTTTGTACTGTGTGTTTGCCAGCCTCATCTGTGTCATGCAAATGCCGAGCTGTCCCTAGGATAGAGTAGGTCTTTCTTTGTTCCCCACCCACAGCTGCTGGGGCCAGGCAGAGACAGAAAGGGGGCGTGGATGGGATGGAGGACCTCCTTTCATTCACACCCTGCAGGTGGCTTTCTTCAGTCTATTTTTCCCTTTCAAGCTGCCCTTGAAAGGGAATTGTTCATTTGAACTAGATTTTAATGTCCTAGGAAGAAGATGAGGGAGGAGAAAAGAGAAGATGGCACAGTGAGATGTCTACTGAACTATTCCTTCTTCCAAGGCCTCTTTATGCATACTCTCACTGAAAGTTCCAGGTGTGTCTCCTCAAGTTCAGATCCTGCCAAGGCTCACTCAGGCAGGGGTGGGCTGGGACCGTCAGGAAAAGCATATTTGCAGAACTCCCATGACCTGCAGCGCTATTCTCCTGGAAATGTTCTCTGTTTCTCTTATTTGCTAGACCTCTGTCTTATGCTCTTTTGACTATGGTTACAGAACCTAGGATTGGGAATAAGAGATGGAGGGAGGGGGGTCGGGTAGATAGGAGGAAAGAAGCAAAACTAATACTGGGAAGTGACTCCTCTGAAGAGACTGACATCAAGGTCATGTCCAGTCTGATATCAGACCATTATCAATTTTTTTTGGCTGTCAGTAATGATATATATTTTATTTTCAGCATCTTTAGCTGATTCTTTCTTATGATCATGTGTTGTGTTACAGTCTCTTTTTCTCATTTCCTAGATGGGATTCCCTACTGAATACCTAAAATCAACCTGTGAGATGTGGCTACACATTGGAATCACCTGGGAACTTTAAAAATACTGATATTTGGCTCCCATCACAAGAAATTCTGGCTTAACTGAGGGGCAGTGAAGTCTGGGAAGCAGTTAAGCCTTGTCCAGGAGCAGCGTGCATCCAGGTCCTAGAAGCCGCCAGGTGATTCCAGCAGACAGGAAGCCTGAGCACATTGTTTCTGAGGATCTCTAATTTTCAAGTCCTCATTGTTCTGCTAGCTGTTTTCTCATGTGCAACTTCCTCTTTTTGTTGAAATTTTGTCTCTTTTGGGTGGTACTGGCCTTTGTCAGAGGCTGAGTGAGCTCATTTTCTATCACCTGGGCTGCACCTCTGCCTTCACCCTGAGCTTCCTCTGTGGCCTGGCCGCAGTGGTTCCCACGTGTGGTTTCCCATCTCTACTTCCTTCAGGAATGCTACTCAGCACTGTTAGAGATGGCCCTTTCTTATTTTCAAGGATGGCTATATTGTTGTTCCCTATCCTCCCTCCCTCTCTCTTTTCCTTCCTTCTTTTCCTCCTTCCTTCCCTCCTTCTTTCCTTCCTTCCCTCCTTCTTTCTTCCTTCCTCCCCTTTTTGTATATTTAAAATATCGTCTCAGAGTCTTATATAAACGTGAAGATTTCGGCATGAGTTAAGTTCACATCCTTAAAACGTGGTAATTTTAATTTTTAACTTTATATTCTTCTGCGTTAATTGAATTATTTCCCCACAAATGTCTTACTACTGTAATAATTTTTTAAAATATTTTTATGAAAAGTTACATTCATAAAGTCCATATAATAATCTTTAAAAAGCTTATGATATAATGCCAAGGAAATAAGCAGAAATATGTGCAGGAGGATGATAACAGTGTAAAACAAGACGATATCAAAAAAAACAAATTTTATCCATGGAAGACAGACTGAGATGAAATATGTAAGAACTAGTGGTTATGCCTTACATAGCAAGAATGTGGATGGGTTATTTGTCCTTAATATATTTTTATATTTTCTATATTTTTAGAAGAGTATATTCTCTTTTTATAATGGGTGGGGAAGTTGAACCACTCATTTTAAAGGAGTTTAGTCAACTGGTAAGAAATGGTTTGTGAGACAACTGAGCTCAAAGAAGCTGACTGGGGCACATCGTAAGGGAGGTGTACCTGGATGTGCTTATGGTCAGAAGCAAACTAACATTGTCAACTGTACTCTCACGTATGGGGCATGAAGCCATAGTTTAGTTGACAGTTGACCTCTATCCCCATTTTTCCAGCAAGAGTGTCTTTAACTGTTTGAGCATCCACCCCTCAACAACCTGTAAAGTGTCTGGGGCTCCACCTTTGCCTCAAAGGGAATAACACATGATCCAGGCCAATCACTGAATCACATTCTTCTTGCCTCATGATTGGTTCAAAAGTGAGCAAGTAATTTAAGCAAATTAAATTGAAGCCACTACCAAAGAGGCTCTTGCCCACCCCTGCCATGTTGAATCTGAAACTTGTGGCTGTAGCAGCTGCAGCCATCTTGCTTCGATGTGGAGCCTGAAAATTAAGTAACACATGGAGAGGAGCAAATCGTGTGACCGCCCAATCTGGACAGGGCTTGAGGCCAGGTCTTTGGCCCTTAGACTTTTCAGTTATGTGAACCAACACATTTTCTAAGTCAGGTTGAATCAAGCTTTTAGACACTTATAGCCAAAATAGTTCTACAAACTCTGCATATAGAGATTTGCTTTAAAGGAAGACCAGAGCCTCAGAATGTGTTGCCTTTTATCCAATGCTTTCTTAAGAGAGCTAATGCTCTGATTCCTGACTTCCGCTGCTAATCATTAGACCAATGTGTCTCTCCCCTGGAGAAACACACATTCGTTCAGTTAACCTAGCATGATGAAAACGTCTCATCATGGCATCCGACTTCTATTTCTGATTTTGGATTTACCAAACTGTCTTCTGACCTATGATTTGACCCTTTCGCTGGATTGATAATCAGGAAGGTGCCCTCACATTGTCCATGAACACATGTGCTCAGTCAGACTCCAGTGAGTTGGGTTAAACGATTGATTACTAGAGTTTACATGAACTGGAATCCTTGAGATTTTGGCTACAAAACTGACAACAATCCCTGCTCTGTGGTGACCCACCATAATACAGAGGGGCTAACCAACTTCAGACACTTCACATGTCTCTTTAGCTTTGACAAGGTCGTCATATAAAAAGAGGATGAATAAAGACAGAGTGTGCATATTCAGTATATAGTCCAGATAACACTAGTTGGCTCTGGGATATGATAGATCTGGGTTTGTCACTGTTTTTGGTATAGTCTTGGGCAGGCCACCTTCTCCCTTAGCCTCTGTTTTGATTCTTCTATTATAAAGTGGAGATAATAACATTGTTCTCATGGGGTTATTGCAAGAACTAAATGGAACAGTATATACGAAGCCTGAGCCCAATAAAATAACAGCCACTTAGCAGTGGATTTTCTATGAAGCTAATGAAACTTCAGGGCCCTGGCAATGTGTTCACACAGTCACACGGTTTTGTAAAATTTTTAAATTTAAGATATTTTGTAACTTTTTTCTTAAATCGGATACCCCAATTCTTGTACCAGTATTATCTCTTTTAAACCTCACCACAATGCTAAGAAATAGGAACTGTTATTATCATTTTACAAATGGGAAAACTCAGGCTTATATGTATTAAGTAACTTTTCTAAGACTACACTGCTAGTGGTAGAGCCAGGATTCAAACCCAGGCAGTCTGCATCCATCAAGGGGTGTCCAGAGCCCATGACTTAATCATTCACCCTGGTTTCCCAAACTTACCTGGGCTGAAGGATAACTAGGGAGGCCTTTTTAAAGAGCAGATTCAGGACTAACCTTGGAGCTACCAAATTAGGATCTCTAGGGGACAAATTTGGGAGTCTATTTGTAATACTCTTCCCAAATAAATTCGATGAGTAGGCAGGTAATTGCGCTTCAAACTGTTGTCTCTGTATAATGAGTTCAGTACAAGTTGTCTAAATTGTAATAAAAATTGTATTTATTATCATAGGAACCTCAATCTCGAGGATTTCACAGAGGAGGCAGAATTTAAACTAAGCCAGAAGAACAGACAGAACTTTGCAAAGAGGAAACAAGAGTGGAAACTCCACTGTTTACATCTTGTACAAAAAATGTTATAAAATTCAACCTCTATAGTTCCTTGTTTATGAACTGAAACAGACATTTACTGAGATCACTCAAACAGTGAAGTTGTTATCTCACTGAAAGAATTTTTGCTTAGTTTTGCTCTTGGTTAACTGTTGCCAAAATTCGGTGTCAGTGGAGTCAAAGTTATTATTATTTTTTAAATGAAAGTTCTCTAGCTTATTTGAGCAAACATGAAATCATCACATTTAGAACCCACCTGACAAAGACCCAACAGGCCATAGATGTATCCAAATTTATTATTGAAATAAAACAAGTGCATGTTAACAATTAAGAACTTTAACACACCAATGAACTAGTATACACAATACATTGGCACCTTTTTATCAGAAGCAAATGGAAGAACAAAGCTTCATGACTCATTGAATCTGGAGAAGCAAAGAAAAAAACTCAACCACAGGGCTGGCAGATTTTGTGTGAATTGGCATACTGGAAACTAATTTTCCATGTGTAACATCTGAATTTCTACTGTACTTTCTCTTAAAACCATAGTCATAGGCTTCAAAGGTTCTGAAACATGGAGAAGCAATTTGTTTTTAATTTTTTTATGGTAATTCTTAACACACACAAAGGTAGTATAATGAATTTCCATGTATCTACCACCCAGATTCAACAATTATTAACATTTTACTAATTTAGAGGGAAAGTTTAAAAATCCATGGAGACCAGTGTTTAGTAGTTAAAGAATTTGAAAGGGTTAAAAAGTCATTCAGTAGTTTGAGAGAGGAAAATACATGCTTTTTGGTAAATTTCCTAAATGATTTGGACAAAGAACAACATTTGTTGTTGTTGTTAAAACAGAGTATAAAACAGAAAAAGATAAATAACCTTTGGAGTTGCTCTTTTGTGTAATATCACTTCACTCAAATTGCTCCAAATACTATATGATATGAAGAGAAACCTGTTTGTTATTACTTTCTTCTGCACCCCAGAGACAAAACAGTTCAATTTAATTCCCCAGATTTGTTGAGCCTTTGCATACCCTGGGCTAGACCTCGTGGGGAGTGCTATGGGAGACCAGAGGGAAGTGTTGCAAAGTTTGACCAGTTATTTGGAAGGCTTTGCTGAGACAGTGGTGTTTGAGTGGCATCTCCAAGAGTGAACTCTATGTCTAGAAGCAGATGTGAAAGGGGACAGAATCCCAAGTTGAGAGAAGTGCAAAGATGGGAGGCAGAAAGGTATAGTGTGAAGTTTGGGGTGTAGTTACATTATATCGTTTGTGAAGGAAAGGCAATTTAAGAGCTAGAAGAACCTTAAAAATGACACTATGGAGCAGAGGTTAAAGGCATAGGGTCTGTCAGACAGACCTGTCTGGTTACCTACCGCCTTGGCTGACTGCGCTGTCTGCGAACCCAAGAGCCATTCCCTATGTGTTTTCCTTGCTGGTAGAGCTGTCTCCCTCTACAAAGGCTAAAAAGGCCAGATTCTCATTTATTAGCCTCTCTTACAGCTAGGGCATGGCCATGTGATCCAATTCTGGCCAAAGGGACCTGAAATGGAATCTGCAGGGGTACTTCTGGAAAGAGTTTTCTCCCTAAAACAAACAAACAAATAAACACCTCTAAACCTAAAACTTCTTTTTGTCTTTGAACACAGGTGTATGACAGCGTGAATATTGGAGCTATGGCAGCCATCTTGTGACCATGAGGGCACAAGCTAAGGATGAAAGCCAAGGTGCTGAGAATGTTAGAAGAGAAAGATGGAAGGTGATTCAGTCCTTGAAGACATCATTATGGCACTCCACATAGGCCATGTATATTTGGAACTTTACATTATGTGAAATGATACATTTTCCTTATCGTAAGCCATTTTGATTTGCCTAATTCCTGGATTAATATCAGTCCAGAAAACATAAAATAAAATACATAAATAAATCTCCTACTTTTGTTATTTCTCCTTTGTAGCCTTTTCTTAATTTTTAAATTAAATATTTAGAACATACAAGTATATGTTCAATCTAGAGGTAGCTTTCTTTAATCACTTTATTTGAACATAGGACAAGTGTCTCATAACTTCTTATCTGTAGTCTCAACTTCCCCTGGTAGCTTAATATAGTCAAAAATATAGAGATTCTTGAAGCCACTAAATTAGCCACCACATTCACTAAAGGAGGACACTTCCATGGGATTTTCAGTTTTTTCCTTAGGGTCCACAAATATGGCATGTTTTATGTTATATGTATTTTAAATGCATAACACATATATTTTTAAGTTTGCCACAATGAAAAAAAAAAAAAGACTAAGCAGGCACATGAAACAAATTTAGTACCGAAAAGAGCTCTTGTTTCTGTGGGTTATATTTATCAATGTTTATTAGTCATTAAAACTGATAAATTAAAAAACAAACAGTGTTGTGAATAGTCAGTGTTAACATCAGTCAGCTTCAGAAATAAAACTCCTAATATCATTGATTCCCCTGTGTGTCTCTCCCTGAATGCATTGCTTTTCTGTCACCCAGAAATAACAACTATCTAGGATTTTGTGTTTATCATTCCCATATATTTCCTTATAGTTTTTCTAAATTTGAATATATCTCTGGAGGACATATAGTTTTAAGATTTTAAGCCAATGCAATCATACTGCATGTAGTATTCTGCAACTTTCATCGTTTATTTTTGGTTCATTCATCCATACAGGTGACCTTAATCACCCACTCCCACCCAAATCAGGGGTGTTCTCCTCAGCAATTTATGAGTATGCCTTTATGTCTTGCTCTTATTTGCTTTTAGAAGTTATGAGGGGACACTGTGAGATAACAGAAAATATATATTGATTTCTGGCCTGATTTCTGACGTAGCACTCCTGAAACTTTTGGGGCGATTGGAGTGTCTTTTGTCCTCATGAGGTGACTCTGGGTGGGCTCCTTGGTCCCTGGGAAGACCAAGCCATGATTAGAAACTTGGAATTTTCAGTCCTGCCCCCATTGTCTTGCTAAAGGAGAAGGGCTGAAAATGCAGTTAATAATCCATTGGGCCTACGTGATGAAGCCTCCATAATTTCCCAGTAGTATGGGATTCAGTGAGCTCCCAGGTTGGTGAACACATCCACACAGGGAGGGTGCGCACTCCAGCTCCACAGTGACAGAAGCTTCTGCACTGTAGTCTCTCCCAGACTTTGCCCTAAATCTCTTCATCTGGCTGTTCATCTGGATCTTTTTTCATATCCTTTAATAAACTGGTAAATGTAAGTGTTTCCCTGAGTTCTGTAAGCCACTCTAGTAAATTAATCAAACTCAAGGAGATCATTGCAACCTCCAATCTATAGCCGGTTGGTCAGAAGCATACGTGATAATCTAGGCTTGAGACTAGTGTCTGGTGTGTACATGGATGTGGGGGGACGAGGGTGGGAGGGCAGTGTTCTGGGACTGAGCCCTTAACCTGTGGGATTTGTTGCTATCTCTGGGTAGATAGAGTCAGAATTGAGTTAAATTGCAGGATACTCAGCTGGTGTTGGAGACTTGCTTCTTATTGTGGGGAAAACCCTCCGCCTACCTGGTGACCAGAGTATCAGAATTAAAGTGTTTTTATGAGTAGTAAAAGAAACTCAGGTGATAGAATGAACTGAAAATTTCCCCTACAATAGGAGGGAAGATTGGGTTTTTCATTTTGGATGCTCACCAACCCTCACAAGTGCCTTTCTCTCCTCCTCCTTGGAGCTCCCCTCCCCTGAAGGAGGGAGGTCCAATGTCCAGATGTGGTCATTTGCAGAACTCAGTGTATCCCCAGCTATGACAGAACAGAACATCATATTACAGCAGGAGATGCATGGGAATCAGAACAGGTTTACAATTAGATCTTAGTGCACAAATATTCATAGGAGGAGCAGCAGCCACCATTGACCAGAACAGCCCTAGACTGGTTAGTTTAACTAGGGTCCTAGAATAGGGAGCCCCAATCCCTCCAAGTGGAGAGGAAATCTGGAGGCAAAAGAAGGAGTGAGAGATGATTGTAAGAAGCTCACTGAGGTTGAACCCTCAACCTCATATGCTGCCTCATACGGTCTGACAATATGTTCTTGTTTATATCAGCCTCCTTCTCTTAGCTTGAGTTACTAGGCTGGATTTAATTTTGATACTTCTGAGTTGATTTATTCAACTTTATTATCCTTACTTGTAAAACTCAAATGATCTAGTCCATATGCTATGGACTAGACCTTGAGTCCCCTCCAAAATTCATATGTTGAAATCCTAATCCCAATGCGATGATATTTAGATGTGCGGCCTTTGGAAGGTGATCAGGTCATGAAGGTAGAGCCCTCATAAAGGGGATAAGGGCCCTTATAAGAGACCCCAGAGATCTGCCTTGCCCTCGTCTGCCATCTGAAGACACGGTGAGAAGACGGCCATCTATGAGCCAGGAGTGAGCCTGTACCGGACACCAAATCTGCCAGCACCTTGATCTTGGATTTTCTAGACTCTAGAACTGTGAGAAATAAATTTCTGTTGTTTATAAGCCACCCAGGCTATGGTGTTCTGTTACGCAACCTAAACAGATCTTCATAGTGCTATGATTAATGCATCCTAGTATTTCCAGTAATTGTTTCATTTGCATATAGATTGGTTTCCATAACATAGAGCATCAGTTGGCTGTTTACAGAAGACTCATTACCAGGATAAACATTGCTGTATATTACAGTAAAGCTATCTGAAAAGAATACAAAAATGATTTTGGCATACTATTAGAGAAACCATTTGTAAAACTCAAATGATCACATAAAGCTTGTCAAGGAGTCTAGATTGCTTTTTTTATACGATATGGGATGAAGAAAACAGAACTATCAATAGAGCTCATTAAGGGTCCTCTTGCCAGCTGCTGGAAACTAGAAATTGGCTGCTCTTAGAATCTGGTTTAAAGATGGACAGACTTACATTGCTATAGAGTCAAAGCTTTGTCTAAAATCATCATTTTCTTTTCAAATTAAATAAAATCTCTGTATACAGGAAAGAATTATATATTACATTAACTTGTACAAGGATATCTCTCCACTAAGGGCCTAATCTAAATGTATAAATTTATTATGGAGACAAGAGTAATCAGATGAATTTCATAGTACTTGCATATGGCCTATGGATTCTGGAACTTGTGCTTTGGTAACTAAAGTTTAATGGTGATGGTTGTCGACCAGTGATGTCCTCATTTTCAATCAGGAACTTTCTCTCTCTTGCTCAGCTCCCACAGGCCCTTTCTAATGACCTATGACTTGTCCACAGGCAACAAGAGAGAAGAGAGGCACCGAATCAGAGAAGGGGCAGTGGTGAGAACTATGTTCTACAAATAACCATTTTTTATTGACTTCTGTTTCACCCCGGAAATTCTTTTTTTCCCTGGAAAGTGGGGAAAAACCTTAAATAACTACAGCAAATAATGAGGAGGCTGCCTAGACTGCCGAGGAGGCAGTCTTAGAAGCTATGTTGCATTTCTTGGCTTCATTCCCTGTTACAGAATTTTTTAGGTATGTGTTTTGAAAGTAGACATGAACATGCACTTTTAAGTTATGGGACCTAATGGAATTAATGTGGTGAGCACTGGAGATCTGGCTTTGAATGGTCCCAACCTAGTCATTTATTTGCTTTAGTTTCTTCACATATAAAATGAAATATACCATCTACTAATAATTAGATAATTAAGATCTGAAATATCCACATAACAGAATATTACTCAGCCATAAAAAGGAATGAAGTACTGACACATGCCTCAACATGGATGAGCCATAAAAACATTATGCTAATTGAAGAAGCTGGACACAAAAGATTATGCATTATATGATTTCATTTTTGTGAATTTTACAGAATAGCTAAATATATAAGAACAGAAAGTTGATTAATATATTAGTTAATGGGTATGGGGTTTCTTTCTGGGGTGATGAAATGTTCTAAAATTGATTGCGGTGATGGCTATATTTACAACTCTGAATATACTAAAACCCACTGAATTGTACACTTTAAATAGTAAGTTGTATGGTAAGTGAATTATATCTCAGTTAAGATGTTACTTCAAAAAAAGAAACATTATGAAATGTAAATGAGTTGTTTTTCAAATAAGAGAATTATTTCAAACCCTAGAATGATCACCACTTTTAGACTTCATTATCTCCTTAAGTTGGAAGCTGATGTACTCTGAACTCTCCAGTGACTATGGGCATTTAACATAGACCAGAGAGGCAGAGCTACTGACAGCTCTGTGCATGATGGTTAGGTAAAAGGGGGCATTTTAAAGTTCATGAGAGTTATGAGGGGAGAGAAAAATAGCTGGACTGCCAGCTCCTTGAGGTCAGGGATTGTTTCTGTCTCGTTCTCTTTTATAATCTTAGTGCCTAATACAAAGTCTGCCTCCATAAGTGTGAACGAATAAGTAAATGAATAATGAATGAATAAATGCTGAAACAAATGAACTGAGGGTTGACCAATTTAAATGATGAGACGCCATCATCCAGCCAATAAATCATTTTACCAGACAACGTAATCAGGTCTTGCTTTGATGCTGACAGTGACTGGGGGTTTGGGTGTTATACTTGCTCCACTGCCAAAGAAGTGCTAATGTCTTTGAGGTGTCCCAGATCATAATGGTTCTTGTTTCTCCTTAAGAGTGCAAAGAGAGAAAGTTTTACTCTGTATTGGCTTTATCAAGTGTCATGGCTTCATTTTCTATTAGTTGTGATGAGCTGAAGAGAGGGTTAGTCTTCAGAATAAAAGCACCATCCATAAGATCTGGCCGGGTCATGCTGAGAGCACTGAGGGCTTCTGAGGCAAGCTGGGAGATCAGCTTTGCTGCAAGACAAAGGCAAAACATTCATAAGTGGTTTGAAATTAGGGTGACAATTTTGTGACGTTCTGGCATTGTAGGTCACTGTGATGGGGACAGGAGTCACCAGCCTCAGGAAGAAGTGACTTTCTCTATTTTTCCATTTTTACCAGCTGAGAAAAGACCCAGGAGTTTGGCCCAGCTTGGCATCATGGCAAACCAGTGCCATGCAGCTGAAATCTACAGGAGAGTAATCCAAGGAGAGGACTTTCTACTATGGGTTCTTGAGATTCCCCTCTCTCTTTTACTAAATTTTAAATCCTTACCATCCATAGAGCTCTAATTAGAACCCCTCTGAAGGACATATAAGTAACAACCGCGAATATGTAACTGATGGACTTTGGGATCTAGACTGCTCAGAGCAAGAGCTATTTCATTCAACAGATATTTCCATTTAGAAAATAAATCTGGCTTAAAAGAGATTTCTTTATGACAGAGAAAAACATAGCTAGTTAAGAAAAGATATAGAACATCCAGTGTAACTTAACTGGGTGCCAAAGCCTTCTTGCAGATGGATGAACTCAAGATTTTTCTGTTTTCAGATGGGAAGTCCTTCCTATCCAGGATACTTGGCAACAGTGATAGCAGAAGGCTTATCCAGGAAGGGACTTCTCTTCACTTTTTGTTTCCGTTCCTATATCTCTAATTACTTTCTTGAACAACATGTCTTGGATTTAAATCAGAATAAACCCTAAACTTCAAAAGCCTCAACAAAAAATTACTTGCTTAAGGGAACTGTATGTACCACATGAAGTAGATCATCTTTCTATCCCCTCCTCCACTTATTTCTTCCAAAGCAGACATCTAAAAAGCCAGGAAGTCAGCAAAGGAACAAATAAACAAACACAAAAATACTGCCAGTAAAACCAGCCGACTTAATAAAAAATGTCTCCCAATCTCTAGCCCCTCGTATTTGTATAAACACCTTAAAATACCTTAGGCTATGACTTTTGATTATTCTGCCTTTGATGTTATTTATTTTAGATCATAAATCTGAAGACCAGGAGCCAGTTTATTCAGGGGACAATTTGAATAAAGTTACAGATGGAATTTGGAGTTAGGCACAGTGAGGCTGGAATCAGGCTCCATATTTACCAACTGTGTAAGTTGGTAAACCGGACAAGTAAGTGACTTAGTCTTTCTAATCTTCATCTGTAAAATGGGGATAATACTTGCCTCAGATTTGCTATAATGATCTAATGATACTGTGTATGTAAATGAAAAAATAATCTAGAATAATCTCACCTTTGACCAGATAACCAATTCTATTTGTTTCTTATCCCTCTAGTTTATTTATGCAAATATAAGCGAGTTAAAAACATATATGCATTATACTCATATGTATACTTATATGTATAAGTGTGTTCTTTTGCCTCCTTGTTTACATAAAAGGAGTATACAACTGCTCAAGTACCTTGTTTTTTTTCACTTAATCTGTCTTGGAAATCTTTCCATTTCAGTACAAGGAAAGCTTCCTCATTCTTTTTTTTTTTTTAAACAGTAGCACAAGATTCCATTGTGTGGTTGTAGCACAATTTATTTAACCAACCCTAATTAGAAGACACTTGGATTATTTCCAGACTTTTTCTATAACAAATAAAGCTGCAGCAAATATCCTTGTACATTGTGTCATTTTACATATGTGTGAGTATATCTAAAGGGTTTATGCATTTGTAATAATCTTTAAATAACTTTATTGGAGTACAATTTACCACATTTGTAGTGTTGATGGTTTTTTCCCCAAATTTCCCACTAATTTTGCACTTCCCAGCAACAAATGAGAATGTGTACTAAACTCCTAAAAGTTGGTACTTCCGAAAGGCAGTGGTGGAGGGCTCAAAGAGGACTGTGACTTTCTTTCTTTAAAAATTACTATATCTTAAAATTTACATTTGGATATATTATTATGGTAAAATATTTCAAGCAGAAGAAATACATGGTGAGAGTGTAAAGATCTCCTTGACCAACACTCTTTTCTTCCCTACCATCAATCCCAGGCCCTTCCGCATTGTGAACTGTGTGGTGTGTCAATTACCACTGTCAAATCCAGTGGCCATTTCTCAGTCTCCATCCTCCTCGAGATCTGACATTCCCAAAGATCTCTTCCCAAGATTCTCTCTTCCTTTGGCTTCCGTGGCACAAACATACACTGATTTTCATACTTCCCTGATCTTTCACCATCTTCTCTGGTATCTCTTTCTTCTCTTGCCTTGAAAAACAGGCCTAAAGTCTTGAGGGTGTGGCAGATTGTAGGAAAAGGTAGCTGCAACAATTCCTCCCATCCCTCTAAGTGTAGTTAGTCTGCTTGGACCATAACAAAGTACCACAGACTGAGTGGCTTAAACAACAGAATTTTTTCTCTCAAAATTCTGGAGGCTATAAGACCAAGATCAAGGTACTGGCAGGGTTAGTTTCTTCTGAGGCCCCTCCCCTCTCCTTGGCTTGTAAACAGCTGTCTTCATGGTCATAGGGAGCCCTCTCTCTGTGTCTGGGTCCTAATCCTCTCTTCTTATAAGGACACCAGTTATATTGGGTTGTGCTCACCTCAATGGGAAGGATAGCAAAGTCATATTGTAAAGGAGCATATTTAGTGTTATGGGCTGAATAGTCTCCCCCCAGCCCAACTCATACATTGAAGTCCTAACCCCCAGTACCTCAGAATGTAACTGTATTTGGAGATGAGGTCTTTAAAGAGGTAATTCAGTTAAAATGAGGTCATTAGGATGGGCCCTTAATCCAACACGATTTGTGTCCTTATAAGAAGAAGAAATTAGGACACAGACATAAACAGAGGGAAGACCATGTGAAGACACAGGGAGAAGATGGTGTGGGGGCTTCAGAACCAGTCATCCCAAGATGTGCCTCTGTGGTATGAGAATTATTTTGAGTTTAAGGTAACTTTAGCTGCGGACTCAAGTGAAATTTCTGCCCCTCCTTCAACTGCCTAGAACTTGAATTTGGTGCCTTGCTCATACTAAGAGATTATCAGAGAAAACCTTTTTTGACCTATGTGAATGGCAGGGCAAACTACTAATCACTTAGCGTGTGCTCTCTTTGCAATAACCTTCTGAAGCCCCAAGGTGCATTATCTCATTCCCAGCTTGGGATCTCTTATATACCCATGTTATTTTCTCTAATTTGTCTCATGTCTATTTGCTTATTAGACCAGCTGAAAGAACCCTGAGGGTAGAGAGAAATTACTCCTCCCCTACAATTGCCATCTAAAAGTCAAAGAGAGAGGCTTCAGAAGAAACCAACCCTGCCAACACCTTGATCTTGGGCTTCTGGCCTCCAGAATTGTGAGAAAATAAATTTCTGTTGTTTAAGCCAACCAGTGTCTGGTACTTTGTTATGGCAGCCCCAGCAAACTAATACAAAAGATTTTGCCATTTGCTTTACAGTAAGTCAAGAACTAATTTCGAAAAAGAACTTATGTCCAAAAACATGAATCAGGAAGGGCCCATCTCAGAGCTCCCTTCTTAGAGCTTACCCTCCATTCCGAGGAGAGGAACATGGAAGATGCAGCAGAAGGGGCAAGTCCCCTGTGCTTTCATAGGCAGCCACAGGGCAGGCCCTGGCCTGGGGCCAAGATCACTCTGGGCCAGGATTCTAGCAAGCAGCAAAGCTAGAGAGAGAGAGAAAATTCAAGACAGATTTGAGCATATAATGTGAAAGAGAAAATGATCTTTTCATTCACTAACAGCTATGTTTTGAACATCCTGATGATAATCCTAAAGTAGCCACAAATATTTTTTTGGCTCAAAACCATTTCGGTGACTTTTTGCTGGGTTTTTCAGTTTGCAGATCTCCTCGGCCATTCTTGTTACAACATGTACAGTAGCTGACTCTCAATGAGTTGTTTTATTAAAGGTTTCACAGGGCCGCCTATTATTACTGTATATTATTTTTCTCAATGCTTCAGACAATTTGGCATTTATTTTACTGTTGCCATAGAAACCCAGGTCTGTAATAAGCAGCTCTTTTAATTCTAACAATTAGGATTATATAAAAGAATATTTTAATGAAGTGAAGACTTTGGAGTGCCCAGCCAGAGGACTGGAGAGAGAAGAATCTTGTTCTCCAAACGGTTACAAAATTAGCTTACATTATCCTTTGTTACAATTGCCTTCTTTGACAACTGCAGAGTGCTCATTAGTCAGGCCTTCCCAATGACCTGTGGTTTTCCATAAAGCCTGGACATTTGCTTATGTCTTACAAACTGCAATTCTATACACTCTCATCTTCTCATACCCAGGCTGCTCTCCTGGTTAGAAGGAGATGCCACATCTCCTTTTTGCTGTAAATCAGAAAAAGTCTATGTTTCCTTTAAGGTTCATAGACAGTAAAGGTCTTTTTAAAAATCAGTCAATAGGAAACAATTATGCCTTTCTACATTATGGGATATATGGAAGCCACAAATCTTCTTTCTTATATCCATTGCTTACGAAAATATTTTGGAGGAATATTAATTAACGTTGGTGATAGGTAACCCATGCACATAGCACAAAAATCAAGACGCAGATAGTGATATTTTAATCTCCTTCCTAAGCCTGTCCCAGGTGGCAAGCACTGTTACCAGTTTCCTTTGTGTTCTTCCAAAGCTATTCCCAGTGATCAAGCACACACACACACACAATGGCAGCATATTGTGCATCTACCGTACCTCACCTTGCTGTTTTTCACTTACTGCTGAAAAATTTGAATGCTCAAATTTAGATGCTATTATAGGTCATCACATAAAGAGTTGCTTTCTTCATATAAAGGCTTCTCCCTGTAGTTATTTAACAGTCATGCATGGAGTGCTACAGGCATCATGTGGGGCCTGGCAATATCAAGGAGAGGACCACAAAGTCCCTGCTATCAGGAGCCACACTGGTAGAAGAGGCAGCCACCTGTGGAAGTGACAACTGTCCAGTGCATAGTACTGTGATGAATCAGGTAGAAGGGGAGGTGTAAGCACAAAGGAGGGAATCTAGCTTTGCTCAGAAGGGTCATGGAGGGTTCATAGACAAGGCATTTGAGCGACATCTTGAAGAGTAAGCTCGGGGCCCCCAGTAGACAAAAAGGAAAAGTACATTTCAGCATTTCTAGAAAAAGAGAACAATAAATGCCAAGTCCTCCAGAGTAGAAAATGGCATGGTATTCTGTGGAACTGAAAGTGGTTTGTTATATGGCTGGAGAGCCTGCAGGTGTGGCAGGTGTGGTGTGCTGATAAGATTCTGCCGTTTTCGACCAACCCTTGAGTTAAGAAATATATTTACATTACCGTTATAGGCGCAAAACGAAACAAAATTCCCCATGAAAAATAACATCCCATTTAATGCAATTTTTATTTTTCACCGAATAACTTAATTTTCTTTTAGTGCTGGGCCAAATATAATCTTACTAAGACTGATTCTGTCAAACACTTGGAGAGGTAATTATTCTGCAGGTTGGGAAATTATGGCTCTACGTGAATGTTTCATAGTAGTGAAAAGATCTCCGATGGTCCGGAACGCAAAGCAAAACCTTCCACCTTGCCTGTGAAATGAGGATTTTATATTGACTGTGACCAATTACTAAAGTTAGAATAGATTGATAAAAGACACCCCTTCTGATATTTCAACCAGTACCTGATAATAAGTTTCGATTAATTTGTGCTGGGAGCAGGCTGCTTAGAGGGGGTACAGTAATGGTGGCAAAACAAACATAGTCCCTACCCTTAGAACTAACAATTAGTCCTTACATAGATGAATTATTCATAATATTAGTAAGTCGGTATATTTTATTATAAAATATAATTTAATGTAAAAATCTAAATTATGTAAGAGAATATAATATATTTATTCCCTCTTTCTAAGTAAAAAAAAAAAAAATCCCTTACCTTTTTGTGTATAAAGTTTCTGTGTTTATTTCATTAGGACAGAAGGACTGAATTTCAGGTTAGTTGAATCTCTGACCTTTGGGAAGTGTTTTGGGAGGAGTGCAACTCAGTTTCCTGGAGTTTGATCGCCTCTAGTATGACAGCTAATTTTGTGTATCAACCTGACTGGGCTAAGGGATGCCCAGATACCTGGTAGAACATTATTTCTGGGTGTGCATGTGAGAGCACTCTGGAAGTGCCCTCTGGAAGAGATTAGCATTTGAGTCTGTAGGCTGAATAAAGAAGATCACCTTCACCAATGTGGTGGGCATCATCCAATCTGTCGAAGGCCTGAATAGAATAAAAAGGTGGAGGATATGTGAATTTGCTCTCTCAGCTGGAGCTGAGACATCCACCTCTTCTTGCCTTGATAGTGAGGATACTGGTTCTTATGCTTTCTGATTCAGATGGGGACTTATGCCATCACTCCCCCTCCCCCATTCTCAGGGCTCTGGACTCAGAATTCCACCAACAGCTTTTCTGGTTCTCCAGCTTGCATATTATAGGACTTCTCGGCCTCCATAGCCACATGAGCCAATTCCTCTTATATATCTCTATATATCCTGTTGGTTCTGTTTCTCTGGAGAATCCTGACTAATACACCTATCATGAGAGAGTAGGTCTAATCAAGTTTCTGATCCAGAAAAGTGGAGGATCTAATCCTTTTGGTGCCTCACCCTGGATATGCTACTTTGAGATGACATCCTACTGAGCAGCTAGCTAGCTGATCTCTTCATATCTTAACTGCAACAGAAAAGCTTTCAGGTGACCAGAGACACTGAACAACGCTATTAGGGCTGAGATGACATAATCAGTTTGGGCATATCTGCCTGGATGGCTTTTGCCTGATTCCCCCAAGGCTGCCAGAGATTAGATGAAGATTCCAGGATTCTAGCATAAACTTTTGTTTCAGTTTGGCTGTCCAGGGAGGGAGTGAAACTTCTGAAGGGGACTGAAAAGGAAACAATCTGAGGAATTTGGATATGATCACACCTTCGGGTAGAAGATCTGATTTGAGTCCTTCACCATTCATTCAACAGATATTCCCAGAAAATCTGCAGATGCCAAGTTTCTTTGTGAGTGGCTACGGGGGCCTCAGAGTTGAACAAAGTTCTCCCACCATATTTAACATACAGTGAGAACAGTTGGAACAACGTGAGCTTCACTGAGTGTTCTCTGGAGAAGCTGGGCATTTTATAGCCATTGTGTTTACCCAGGGTTGGACATACACAGAGGATCGGATTAACCTACTCTTATTTAGTTGGAAAGGAGTTTGGAGACAAGGAAAAGAGGATTTAGTGACTCCTAAAGTTGCTAAATTATGTTCAGGAAAATGATGCTTTTGACTTTATTCATGAGGGGTTTTATATTTCCAGTATATTTGTTTTCTGATCTGTTTATAAAATGTTTCTGAGCTTGTTCCGCATTCTTTTGACACTTCCTGATAAAAAATCTTTTGCTGTCAGTCTAGAGCTTTGTTTCTCCATAAGAGATATGTATTACTTTCTTCTGTATTCATTTTCTATTCAGGTTAAGGCAATTCACAACTTGTTGAACATATGCTGCAAACACCTTAAGAACAGAAACTGAATCTCACCTATCTTTTTTCCCCTCTGCACAACTGGCACACAGGAATGCAATTTAGAACAGTTAACTTCTATTGAACACCTACCACACAGACTTAAGCCTTGCATCCAACTTATTATCTGGCCATGAACATAACCAACTAAAATGAGAAGCGAAATCTATACAGTGCCACCAGGAGTCACAGGCAATTGCTTTAGGGTCTGAGAATGATCCTAATGGGTTTGGGGTTTCAGTAAAATTATTATAGAAGTAAATGAAACTTGAATTGGACCTGGAGTGATTGTTAGGATTTCAAATTTTATTTCACATTATCGAGTACCCATTATACTAGATGCTGGGCTGCAAAGTCTCTGCGTCTAGTTAAGGACTTAAGAGTCTCGCAGAGGAGACAAGTGTTTTCACCGAGACACTTTCAAGGACAAGTAAACAAAACCAGCTCATGCCAGCTTAAGCAAAAGAGCACTTGAATGGCTTGTACAATTGCGAGGTGCAGGAGGGAAGGCGGCATTAAGCCTAAGTGGATCTCAGAAGTCAATAACGTGATCTCTGCTTCGGTCTTCTCTTTTTTCCCCTTTCACCAGGGCTTCCTCTGTGTGGTAGTGGTTAGAAGTCATGGTGTGGAAAGTGACCACCGACAACTGACTTGCATCATCTCAGTTAGTAGACCTAAGAGAAGAGCGATCTTTTCCTGTTCCAGGTATACAGTCCTGAACGGACACACTGATTGGCCTGGTTTGAGTCATGTGCCCATAGTGATAGCCAGACAGTCCAGAAGCCACATTCGGGAGCCACACCAGATCTACGATGAGTGAAGGAGGGGCAATTTTCTAACTGTAGGGGGATCTGTTACTAAAGAAAGGGAGGGGCCATGGGGGAAGGGATGTTGAGCAGATAAATACAACAGATATCTCCTACAAGTGTAAACAAAAAATTACCACAACATGTGGCAAGGGCCATAAAGGAGATGTGCATTAAGTACCATAAGAACACAGGTAAAGGAGTGATTTATTTCACAGAGAGGGCATTCCTGAGGGAGCAAAATATATAAGCAATGTCACAAAATTGAGAAAGCAATGGAGATACTTATGGTCCATTCTGGTTTAGCACTAGGTAGGAATACCAAGAGGAACAGAAGGAGCAGAAGACAACAGAGAAGGTTTTGGATAGAGAAGGTTTGGGAGATATATCTAAACAGTGTCTCTGGGCCCTAGTGGGGAAGGCTTTTAATGCAAGCTCTGTCTATACTTAAACTGATGGGTTCAAAGGGAGGAACATGATTGTAATTGTACTTTGAAAAAGCTCCCCTGACAAGTGAGTGTGGCACACAGCAATGCTCTGTACTTCTTAGCCCCTGACACTGCCTGCCACTCCTCCCCCACCTATAGAACCCTGAGCCCCCTTAAACCTCCCTGTGGCCTCTGCCTCTTCAGCTTTAAACTCTCCTGCACTTTCAACTCCATACCATTGGGCCTGACCAGGGCGAGGCCCTCTTTCTGTGCTTTCTCCTTATCTGACTCCAGTAGCTGAGCTGTGCTGGAGAAAGTCATGCTCCAGGGCAGAGCAGTGCAAGATAAATTCAAGACGGCCATCTTTCAACAAGCTCTCAGCAGGCCTGACGACCTGCCTTCACTCCTCTGTTCACTTTCCCACATAATTTCAAACCTTTTCCACTCTTTAAACCTCTATCTTCCCTTGTCAATTCCCTGCTACATCCACCTGGTAGACTTTACTTCCCACTTTACAGAAACAAGTGAATCCCCTCAACTTTCCACTGCCCTCATCAATCCTTCTCTTCCTCTTGTTTAGGGATAAGTTCCAATTTCTCCACATCATCACCAACACTTTTTATTTTCCATTCTTTAAATGGTAGCCATTGCCTTAGTTTGCTTGGGCTGCCATAATACAATGACAGACTGGGTGGCTTAAACAACAGAAGTTTATGTTCTCACAGTTCTGGAGGCTGGAAGTCCAATACTGAGATGCCAGCAGGGTTGGTTTCAGAATAGACCTCTCTTCCTGGCTTGCAGATCTACTACTTGCCATGTCTTCGCATGGCCTTTCCTCTGTGCGTGCAGGTAGAGCGATCTCTGGTTTCTCTTCCTCTTCTTAAAAGAACATCAGCTCCCCCTCCTCCCCCACCCGCCTTATTCATCTAACTTTAATTACTTCCTTAAAGGCCCTATCTCCAAATACAATCACATTGGGTGTTAGGGCTTCAACATGTGAATTTTGGGGTAACACGAGTCAGTGCCTAACAGTCATCCTAGTACATGTGAGATGGTATCTCATTGTGGTTTTTCTCTAGCCGTTTTTCAATATCCTTTGATGAGTCAATCTCCTCTACCTGGCCATTAAATATCAAGACTGGGCCAGAAGGCCTCTCTTCTTTTCAACCACCTCTCTCCCTAGGCCATTGTTTTCTTCCCTATGGGATCAGTTATATCCCAGTGACTCTCAATTCTAAAATACAGAACTCTCTTCTGAATTCCAGGCACCTATAACCAACTCTGTTCAATACTTAGATACTTTATGTATTTGTCTATATTTAAATAAACCCTTCTACAGTGCTTACTATGTGCCAGGCACTGTTTTAAGTGCTTCACAATCAGCTTGTTTGCTCCTCCTAATAACTCAGGCCTACCTTTGCTCAGGCCACTCGTCCTTCCAGCACTCCCTGTTCCTCTGCATTGCACTTCTCTGTTCCTGGGATGAGCCTTGCTTCCTCTTACCACAGGCAGGCACTTTGCCCTCTGCTGCTCTCTGCTTAACTGTGCTCTCCAGTTCTTCCTCTCCTCCCTAATCTCTTCCTTCACTCTCAGCTCTTGTCCCTTTCTTGGGGAAGACTCCTCTGAATTCCAAAGTTGATTCTGTTTCCTTTATTAAACTCTTGTTGAACTGAGTTCTTTTTCTCAGCTCTTACTTTCAAGCGAATGAAGCTTATTAGTGTTTTATTTAATTTTTCTCAGTGGCTTCCCCCAAACTGTAAGCTCTGTGAAGATATGTTTCCTCACTATTGCAGCCACCATGCCTGTCATAGGCTACACATATTTGTTGAGTGAATGAATAGATAGCTGGTTATTCTCCATTTGCCCATACTTGATCCATTCTCCACTTCTCTGCACGTGGTGGCTGACCCCTGCAGATGACAGACCTAGGACTGACTAGCTTCTGAGTTGAGCAGAGTGTGGCACCAGAAGATGAGAAGGAAGGAGGAGAGAGGTTCCTAGCTGCTTCCCTCAGAGACTATAGCTCTTAAGTGGCAGCAGCTCTAGAACACCTAGGCTCTAGGCATGTTCGTGGCTTCCCACTGTTGCTAGTTTCTAGATGTCTCCCCATCACTTTTTAAGATTCTTCACCTTGCCCAAACTCTGTGAGTAGTTCTCCTATGACCCCAGCTAATATGAGTAGAGATCAGTTATAAGACTATTGTTCAACCAGCAGGCAGCGAGGGTCTGAGCCTAAAGGAGATACTCAGAAAAGAAAGGTGGGGATAGATGCATGATAAATGAACTCTATGAGATTTAATAACTGATTCCATGTATGAACTGTATGCTCTGAGAATAGACATTGTATTTCATTCATTCTTTAAGCCAAATGCCTAGCTCTTAGTAGGTGCTCAGTAAATATTTGTGGAATGGTTGATTAGAAAGTTCAAAGATATTCCAAGGTTTAAGCCTGGATGATTTCCCTTAAAGAAAGGGGAAGTCAGATTATTTTGCAAGCAATAGTTAAAATAATAAAAAGAATGAAATAATGATATTATAGAAATAGCATCATTTTTAGGGTCAGATGGATCTAAAGCCCAACTTTTCTACCCAATCTTGGGCAAATAACTTGACATCTCTTTTTGAGGTCAGTTTCCTTTATGAAATAGGAGTAAAAATCTCCAACCACTAGTGCTGCTATGAGGAATACTTGAGATTATATATGCAGAGCACATACCCACCTTGAGAGAGATCCTCACCAAGCCAGACATCTTGAGTTGTGACACAAAGATCAAGAGACATCATAGACCATTCACCAGGTTCTCCTTTTAAGTACATTTATCATGAAACAAGCCATTAGTTTACTGTGTCTGTTATACACCTTCCTGGAATACTATTGAGAATATTTAAATCTTCCTTCCACCTGCCTTTGTGGAATCCTAGAAAGTTACAACTTGTGCCATCATTACTCAATAAATTATATTTTAACTTTTAGAACTCTGAGCTCCTCAGGGTGAGGCTGATAATGTCAGCCTTCCTCTTTTATGGTGCTTTTATTTTAAGTATTTGAGTTAAGACCATTAGGAATACATTAATCTGGTAGCAGAGGTGGAATTCAGACACAAACCCTCTTTTCACCTTTGGTGCCCTTTGTAGTTTTTCTCCCATTCTTCTCTAAATGCCTTTAATCATACCAATTCCTATTAGTCTCGAAGGTATAATTTCCCCACCCCAACTGCTCAGTTGGCTTCATCTTTCAGTCTGTTAAGAGGAATGAAATAGTTGTCCCCAACATTCTGTACTGGGTTTGCTGGAATAACTATGAATGCTTCACCGGGAGACAGTGCAGTTGCGGGAACTGGGCAGACAAGAGGAAGAAGTTCCCTTTGAAGATATTTATAATTCAGATAATGACCTCTGTTGACCTGCTACCCAGAATTAAACCTCCCTTCTAACTCATGAGAGGTTAACTTTACTATCGTTTTAACTGTCACTCCTTTCTCCTTTAAAACATCTCTGTAAGACTCGTCTTTCAAAGAATCTCCGTGGGCTCTGCTGTCCTTCTGCCACCATCTTGGTTCTGTGCTTACTGCACGAGATGCAGGTGAAGCCACAGAAACCTCTGTTACAGGGCAGGAGCTGTCCCAGCCCCAGCCTGAGAAAGGGTCTGGAACAGAATATGACAGTGATGAAGCAGTACCAGGCCCCAGGAACAAGATTCCATACAGGCAATCACGCAACTAGCCCTGCTGGCGGCAGCAGCTGAAATCAATGAAAAACCAGTCAGTAAAGCAAAACAGAGCCACGTGAAAAGAAGGTACGGAAGGCTGTGTTTAAACTAGGTCTCTGACAGGTTACAGGGGTTACTCGGGTCATTATCCGGAAATCTAAGAATATCCTCTTTGTCATTACAAACCCAGATGTCCACAAGAGCCCAGCTTCAGATATCTGCACAGTTTTTGGGAAAGCCAAGATCGAAGATTTGTCTCAGGAAGCACAGCTAGCAGCTGCTGAGAAACTCGAAGTTCAAGGTGAAGCTGTCTCAAATATTGAAGACAACACAACTGCACAGAGCAGAGTAAAGAGGAAGAAGTTGATGAACTAGGTGTGGAAGTTAAAGACATAGAATTGGTCATGTCACAAGCAAATGTGTCAAGAGCAGAGGCAGTAGAGCTCTGAAGAATGACAGTAATGATATTGTGAATGCTATTATGGAGTTAACCATCGAAAAATGAGGATCTTTTTGTGTGTGTGTGTTTCATAACAGTAACTGCAGCTTGGTTTGAGATTTGTACTGTTTCTGTCATAAAGAAACTTATGGCTTTTTGTGGGGAGAAGAGAAAAAGGATCTATATTTCAGCTTTTATTTTAGCACTCCAGGCCTTGGGTATCCAAGAACCCTTGTTCATCATGTAGTTTATTCTGCTTGAACATTTACAACTTCACACACATGCTATTTCTATCACATTACCAAGGCAAGTAAGTGATCTCAGACTGAGAGAGCATGCTTTAAAGTTACATATATTGTGTATTTTAAATAGGTATTAACATTTTGGAACAGCGAGACTCCTTGAAGTCCATAAAATCCAATACAGAGAGGGGAAAAAAGGAATGCACAGAGTTTTCATTTGAAATATACAATTCATTCTTTCCTACAATTTCATTATTTTCAGACTTCTTAGTCTATAGTTCCTTACATGAAAACATTCCTGCTACCTCATGGAAATATTTGCATTCCAAACAAATAATGTCAGGGCTTTTCATAGGCTGAGAGATCCAGGCTGCCTCCATTATTTTTGAGGTTTCCAGTATATTAAACATTCTTTTAACACTAAAAGGAGGTTTAAAAATTGTGTTTTTTGCATGTTTACATTTCAACAATTGATACCTTTAATACAAGAAAATTACAACACGAAACAGTTGTGCTAGTCAGAAGATAATTAAAAGATTTAATTTTAAAAGTCCAGTGTATACTAAAGGTGATGCAGTTTAGTCATGGTTGTTAATTTTAAATTTGGATAGGGGTGTTTTCTTTCAATCCCATCAAAATATCTTTGTGTAACCTCCTTTGGAGGTAATGTCAAAAGCCTAAATTCAAGGCCCTTCATAAATTTTAAAGTCATTTTTTCTCTTTAACAAAATACAGAATGCTCCTCCACCCAAAAATATACTGAACTGAATTAATATGCTAGTAAATTCCCCAACACATAGACTAGAATGGCCAAGTGGCCTTCTGTGTTGCTTTTCTGAAAAAGAAAACTTAATTGTTCTTTTACGGAATACAATTTCTAAGTTGGAAACAATGAAAAGAAAGGTCTATCCAATTGAAAAAAATACTAGATCCTAAAGATCGAACTTTATCTTTAGCCTAATAACTTAAACATTAGTTTATCTAGGTGGGTGTTAACAACCTGGGACTACAGTAATTCTGAATAATGCATACCCAAGTTATAATTATTTGGAATGTTACTGTTTTTGCTAAGACAGTTGCAAAGGTTTTCCTTGTTTGTTCGCTTTTGTAACTGGAGATCTGTATTACAATTTTAAAGAGCTCTATGGACAAATGCTCCGATGCAAAGTGAAGGGCTTTAATAAGAATAAACCGCACTAACCTTTCTTTTTCTAAAATTAAGACTACTGCTCTTAATTTTAAAGTTTGAAAGTTTTATAGTTATATTTGCAGGCTCCCCCACTCCTCATAATTTCTTTCATACCTCTGTAACAACAAAAAAGAAAAATGGAGGAAATTTGTAATTGTTTGCTTACACAAAGCTAGTCATCATCTAAAGTTAAACGGTGACTGCAGGGCAGAAAACAAACTGGCAATTATTCAGCTTTAATTCCGGAACTTGAAAGTAAAATGAGAAATAGTTCCTTTTGGAGTCTTTCAAAAATTCCCACTAGTGTGAAAATTTGGTAGTTGCAAATGAGGAGTCTTTAGCCGTCCCAATTGGGCTCTCTGTGGAGCAGGTGCTAAGGCAGGGAAGGGGTGGACAGGTTCCTGGGGGAGTAAAAACTATGAAGACAAAGGGGAGGGAAGCCCACTTGGGCAGGGGGAGCCATCCGACCCAGGAAGACTGGACAAAGGCTTTGCCAAAACGAGGGGCACTCTGAGCCCAGCTTGTATGGTGAAGGAGTCCTCTATCTGGCAGAAATGTCTGGGCCTATCCACCACCTGCCCAGTCGTTGCTAGGGGCTGCCCCAGAAAGAGCAGGCCCTCTGCAGGTCCTCAAGGAGCTGTAAGCTGGACGTTCAGCCAATTACGCTGCTCCAGATGGGGAATAAACCCTGATGGAGCATCAGAGAAACTTCAGGGCTTCCAGTGCCACCTGCTAGCCTCACTTTCATTACATTTCTAGGAGAGTCTCCCCTTTCACTCTCATAACCCCTCAAGTTCTTCTTATTCTGTAAAATACCATATTCTTGATTTGTTAAAAATGGGTACCCGTGTCTTTCCTATACTGAAATTCTGGTGCCTTATTGGTATGTATCATTTTAAGGGCTGCTTTTTTTTACATGATAAATTTTTCAAATATAGGACTTTTAGGTCAAAATGTCAGTGTATTTTGAATTTGAACATATAGTTCCATACACTGTCCCATACCCAAAAGTATGAGAGTGTCTGATTATTCACACTCTCACCAACCTGGAAGTTATCAATCTTTTCCCTTTGCCAAGCAGTTGGACAAAAATTCAATTTTGTTATAATTTTAATTTGCATTTTCCTGGCTACTGGCAAGATTGGGCACTTTTTCATGTGTTTATACAGCATCTGTACTTTCTTTGATCCACTGGGTCATTTGTCTTCTTATTGATTTGTAAAAGCCTTAGGTAAAGGGATTGTAACTCTTTTGTGTGTGTGTGCTGCAAATATTTTCTTTTAAATTACCACTTGTTTTTTGACTGCCTGTGGGCTAGCAAAGACACAGCCCCCTGTCCCTCTGCTCATATTCTAATGGGGACATCAGATGAAAGACAGATAATGATAATACAACGTGATAAAGTTACACATAGATAATGTATCTCGATAAATGCCAGAGGGGTAACTTCTAATATCTGTATATATTCAAAAGGCAAAATTTGTTTGCACATTAAAAATGTTTTTTAATGGGTAATAAAAACAATGTAACCCCACTGAAGGCCACTGGTATACTTTTATCATGAAGTCAGGCAACAAGAATCACTACACGTAGATTTTGCCAGAGCTCGACCACTCTTAACCTCGCTCAACTTTTACCACTTCTCACATGTCCCCTTCTCAACCTGCCACTCCCAAACTCCATTCTTCCTCAGTGTTTCTATCCACTGTTCTATTTTCAAAGGAATGGTATTTGTTATTTCGTGATAGAGATTTCAAATAGATTTCCAGTGAGTCTTTAGACTCTGAGTATACATTAAAGACATCTGAGAAGACTTACTTTCTTCAAAAATATTTGACTATGCAAGTGGAAATTTCGGGCTTTAATATTTTAAAATAGGGGAGTCTTACTTGCCATGGTAAGTCCATCCGTAACCATTGGCTCCAGGGTGGCTTCCCGGGGCCTATGGTCTCTGCCAGCTGACTGACAACAGGGCTACGTTGAGACTTCTCACAAGACTTTCAGGATCAAGTGGTTCCTGGCCAAGAAACAAAAGCAGAATTGGCCCATTCCCCAATGGATTCGGATGAAAACTGGTAATAAAATTAGGTACAACTCCAAGAGGAGACAATGGAGAAGAACCAAACTGGGACTGTAAGAAATCACACATGAGATGGCACACATATTTCTGCTGTATCCAGGTTGCTTGGATCTTACTGAAGTACTGAGAAAATTACTACTATCTGGACAGTTTGGCATGTTTTATTGAGAAATTATTGGAAAAATAATTTTCTTCTTTGTATAATATGCTTCTGCACTAGTAGGTTGGTTCAGTAATAAATATGCAAAGCTTTTAAAAATATTTTAAAATAGGATAGTCTATTTTCTTGTTTAGCATTCACTCATTTAACACATATTTGAATATTATATCTACATGTTCATGGAACTTACATCCTAGTTGGGGGAGAGAGAGACATTAAATCGGTGAAAACATAAGTTTATAGTATGTCAGATAGTGATACATACTACAAAGAAAAATAAGACTGCATAAGGGGAGTGTTATGGAGAATTGTGTCCCCAAGAAATGTTGGAAGTCCCAGTACCTGTGAATATAACCTTACTTGGAAATAGTCAAGAGAAGCTCATTAGGGTGGGCCTTAATCCAATATGACTGGTGTCTTTATAAAAAGAAGAAATTTGGACACAGAGACAGACACACACACACACAGGGAGAACTCCATGTGAACATAAAGGCAGAGATCTGGATGATGCTTCTACAAGCCAAGGAATACCAAAGATGGACAGGAAACCAACCAGAAGCTGGTGAGAGGCATGAAACATATTCTCCCTCACAGCCTTTAGAACAACCAACTCTGCTAACACCTTCATCTCAGACTTCTAGCCTCTAATACTATGAGACGATATTTCTGTTGTGTAAGCCAACCTATGGTGGTATTTTGTTAAAGCAGCCATAGGAAACTAATACAGACAGGGAAAGTAAGATTTTAGGTGAGGTGATGAGGGAAGTTCACATATGGACAGAGAACTAAGTCAAGCAGGTAACCAGGGAAAGCATATATGAGGCAGAGGGAACAGCAAGTGCAAATACCCTCTGGTGGAAGTGTGTTTTGCAAGGGTAATCAAGGTTAGGGTTCCTGATACATAGGGAGCAAATGGGGGAAAGTGGGAGGGAATAAAGCCAGACAATGTAAGGGCCTATTGGCCATGAATAGACAGTTAGCTTTTTCTCTGGGTAAGATGAGAAGCCATTGGAGGGCTGTGGACAGAAAAATGATATCATCACTGTCAAAGTATTCAGTTTTCTGTTGAGCAGAAAGCAAGTTCCAAGCTCCTGATTTCTGGTTTTGCTTGAGCACCACTTTTAGCCAGGACTCTTGAGGTTGAAGAGACAAAGATCCAACTCAAACTCTCCTAAGCAGAAGATGAACATGGGGATCAACCCCTATCATCAAGAATCTGTCTCCTTTTCTCCTTCTTTCAGTTCTGCTTCCTCTATGTTGACTTCATTTGAAGGTAGACTTTTATTGTTATGTGGCAAAGTCTAGCAGCTCTAGCCGTTCATGCTTCTTAGTATTAGAAATCTCAGGATAGATTCTTTCTCTCCTACCATTCACATAATTCTCCTAAAGGGTGCTGAGTGGTTTCTTCAGGTCATGCGTGTGGATCTACAATAATCAATGATGATTTCTAGAAATCGTTGTCTGACTGACTTGGATCACATGTCTACTTCTGTGGCAAGGGAGCAGACCCATGTGTTGGATTATCTAGGTAGATAAGGAGTTTGCTAAAAAAGTTATGTATGTCAGGGTCACCATGTTGCACAGATTTGTAACTCTCATTCATGTTATGGTCTATGTGAATAAGACCTCCTGGAGTTGTACAGCACACAACTCTTGAGAGGCCATATGTGGTGGTCCTTGGTTCCATAACCTAAAGAAGGGGAAAAGGAAAGTGTACAGGCCGAAAGAGTAGGTATCTCCTAGAATATCTAATTACAAAGCTAGGCATTGGTAACTTTAAAAAAGGACTTATTTTTTTAAGACTATTTATGGCAAGATTTTGGCTGAACTTTTGGCTTCCTGGAACAAAATATGATTCATCAAATGGAAATCTACAGTAAATATATAAATACATTCATTTTATTTAGAAAACAGTATCCAATAGCCCTAACTGAGGTATCTTCTTAAACTTAGGCAAGCAAATAATTCATCTTTAATAACAGTAGTATAAATGAAGTTGCAATTCATAAATTCAATGGTTCTTCCTAAGACCTTCGTGCATCATTTATTTCATGATTATGGATTGGTCTCCTAATACTGATAGGCACTGTGTGAGATGGACATTGGATGACAAACACATTGAACAACGAACATGCAAATATATACTTGTATGAAGAAAAAAAACTGAGTTCTGTCGGGGAAAGCTAGGTTGTGACATTAAAGTAGAATGCTGAGGGATAAATAGGAATTAGCTAGATGAAGAGTGGGAGAGAGAGGGAGAGTATTCCAGGCAGTGAGAATGGTATGTGCGAAGGCCTTAAAGAATTTTGGATATCACCAGACATCTCTGGCCAGGTCCAGGAACATTATCTCAGACACTTTCCATTGTTGCTTTCCATAATATTTCAAATTAATAAATAACACACATTCCCTTTTCATCATTACATGATAGATTGACTGTTTAGATTTTCCCCTCTAATTATGATTTACACATATTAACATAATAATATATGAAGATCACAAAGTAAACAAAAGCGATCAAAAGGTGGAATTTATTAAAGGATGATTGTAATTATTTATTTCATGCTGACAATATGTTTTCAAGTGTTTTGTAGTCATTTACTATTCCTGTTTCTATACTTTCATGCAAGAAAGAAAGGATGAAAGAACTGAAAAAGAGCTGAAGACACCAAGTATAGGTAAGAGTTTAGTATTTAAAGGTAATTCTCTAAAGTTCTATTTAGGTATCTGCTAAGTGAAGGACAGAGGCCTGTGTGTGAACTACCGGTGAGGAGTTAAAACTTGGATATCGAGGTCAGGCCCTTGATCAATCAGAGTCCCAACAGGAAACAGATGGCACACTCAGAAGAGGCTAATTTGGGGTGTTTTATACAAAAGGACTGTTTTCAAAGGTGTATGTATGCTGGCATTTGGTGATTCTCAATACTTTAAAAAATATATATTTTAGTTTTTTCAATTACAGTTGACAAACAATATTCTATTAGTTTCAGGCGTACAACACAGTGATTAGACATTTACACAACTTATGAAGTGATCACTCTGATGTCTAGAACCCGACACCATACATAGTTATTACAGTATTATTGACTATATTCCCTGTGCTGTACATTACATCACTGTGTCTGTTTTTATATCTGGCAATACATATATCTTAATCTCTTCCCCTTTTTCACCCACCTCAACAACTCCCCTTCCATCTTGCAACCATCATTTCGTTCCCTGTATCTGTAAGTTAGTTTCTGTTGCATTTGTTCATTTATTTTGTTTAGATTCCACATATAAATGAAATCATATGGTATTTATCTTTCTCTGTATGACTTATTTCACTTAGCATAATACCCTATAAGTCCACCCATGTTGTCGTAAATGGTAATATTTCATTCTTTTTTATGGCTGAGTAATAGTCCATGGTACATATGTACCACTTCTTCTTTATCTAATCAGCTGTTGATGGGCACTTATGTTGCTACCATAATTTGGCTATTGTAAATAACACTGCAATGAACATAGAGATGCATATATCTTTTCAAATTAGTGTTTTGGATTTCTTCAGATAAATACCCAGAAGTGGAACTGCTAGGTCATAGAGCAGTTCTATTTTTTATTTTTTGGGAAACCTCCATAGTGGCTGCACCAACTTGCAATCCCAGCAGCAGTGCAGGAGGGTTTTCTTTTTACCACATTCTCACCAACACTTTTGTTGATTTATTGACGATGCCTATTCTGACAGGTGTGAGGTGATATCTCACTGGAGTTTTAATTTGAATATCTCTGACGATTAGTGGCATTGAACATCTTTTCATATACATATTGGCCATCTGTATGCCTTCTTTGGAGAAATGTCTATTCAGGCCCTCTATTTGTTAATTATTACTTTTTTTTTGGTGTTAAGTTGTATGAGTTCCTTATATATTTTGGGTATTGATGTATCATCAGTGAATATCTTCCTCTATTCAGTAGGTCATTTTTTCATTTTCTTAATGGTTTCCTTCACTGTGCAAAATCTCTTTAGTCTGATGTGATCCCATTTATTTTTGTTTTTGTTTCCCTTGCCCGAGGAGAAAAAAAATATTACTAAGAGCAGTGTCAGAGAGTTTACTATCTCTAGGATAGTAAAACTCTTTTAGGAGTTTTATGGTTTTGGTTCCTACACTTAAGTCTTTAATCCATTTTGAGTTTGCATGGTGTAAGAATGTGGTTTAGCTTTCCCGATACTATTTGTTGAATAGACTGTCTTTACCCCACTGTATATTCTTGCCTTCTTTGTCATAGATTAATTGACCATACAGATGCGGGTTTATTTCTGGGTTCTCTGTTCTGTTCCATTGATCTGTTTGTCTGTTTTTATGCCAGTACCATGCTGTTTTGATTGCTATAACCCTGTAGTACAGTTTGATAGCATGCATGATACCTCCAACTTTGTTCTTCTCTCAAGATTGCTTTGGCTATTTAGGGTCTTTTGTGGTTCCACATAAATTTTAGAATTATTTGTTCTAGTTCTGTGAAAAATGCCATTGGTATTTTAATAGGGATTGCACTGAATCTGTAGATTGCTTTGGGTAGTATAGACATTTTAACAATGTTAATTCTTCCTACTCATGACCATGGAATGTGCTTTCATTTATCTGTATCTTTTTTAGTTTCTTTCTTCAATATCTTATGTAGTTTTCTGAGTACAAATATTTTACCTCTTTCAATGAACTCTTAATACCCAGGCCCAAAGGGACGAGGAGAAAAGATGGTTACTGGACCCAAGAGACAGAGACAGAGAGAGAAAGAGAAGTACAAAGTCATGTAGAGTTACCATTCTTATGAGAGGGGTGCAATGACTTTCAGTTAAGGGACATAACCAACTGGAGGCAACTTTACAGGAAGGGAACAAAGGGATTAAGCAACATGACTACCTTCTTCTTCTCCCTTCCCTTTGACTTCTAGCTGAACCCAATTAGAAGCCAGAAGTCATGAGCATCCACTGATGTGGTCCTTACAGGTCTACCTTCCAGGAAAGTAGGATGGAGAAGAGGAAGAGGAGATTTGACTAGAAAGGTCAAACAGATATTATGCCACAGTTCTCTACAGAATTTCTACCAAATCCCAGGTATTTAGCTGGCCAGTACTATGATGTCTAGATCCATTCAGTTTTTCTTGACCATATTTCATATTTCAATGAGGTTGGATATATGCTTAAAAATACCCAAAGTGCTATTTGCCGATTCCTAGGCTACCCTGCAAACTAGACAAATAGTGTCAACTCCTGCTTTTCTAGTTTCAGAGTTATTTACTGCTTTCTTTATATCTAGCCAGTCAGCTCCTAAAAATGTACACTCCAATAGACTTCTGCAATCTTGTGTACTTGGAACAATTCCCTAAATAAATTGAGATTCTTAAGGAAAGGCATTTTTGTCATACTGCCATCACCTCCATCACTCATCTTGATTTTGAAATATTGTAAAAATTTTCAAACATGAAAAAATAGTATGGAGAATAAAATAATGTATACTTATATATCCAGCACCCTTAGAAAATGTTAATATTTTGACGTTTGTTTCAGAATTTTTAAATAAACTATCACAGATAGTGTTGAAGGCTTCTTTTCATCTCTCATTACCTCCTATTTATTCATTCATTAATGCCTTCATTCATTAACTTTCATTTAAGATATATTGAGCAACTATTATATTATGAAGCCAGGAGATACAAACAAAAAAAATTGAGATTTGTTTCCTTTCCTCAAGGTGCTCCCAGTCTAGTAGTATAGGGGCAGATAAGAAAACCTGGGAACAAGATGAGTGGGACTGGGAAAGAGGACATTCGAGACATTGGGATAATAACACATGTGTAAATATTCTCATTAAACACAAATTGTATTGAACTGATCTTAGAACAGCTGTGGATGGCAACCCAATGCAAGTGCCAAAAGAGGAAAGAGGAAAAGAACAAACAGGAGGAGATGAAGAAAAATGAAAAGAAAGAGAAGAAATGACATCATAAGCCCTTGGGCTCCTAACCATTTCCTCCTACAACACAGATGAGGGATGATGTTTATAGATATGCTATGCCTCCAGGGCACTTGAATTAGGAGCTGTGGTTTAGATAAGGTATTTGTAGTTTCTGGTACAACAGTATAATTCTACCCTTTTCTCTCCCATGTTGGAATTACATTATCAAAGGGATAACCTGGAATCGTCTCTAATATATATAAAAAGCAAACTGTTTGCAAACTTTGGTTCTTTAATTCTGACTCAGAAGAGTCTGTGCAGAGGCCATTCACATAACCACATGACAACTCTGACAGGTCTTGCTATTTTGTATAGGAGCCATCATGGATCTTCCTTCTTCATATGATATTTTGCACCAAATGTATGGAACATTTAGTAGTGATATCCCCAGAATGGTTGATGGTCTATCTTCAGTAGGTGGATGGTAATATAGAAAGGAAACAACAACAACAACAAAGAAATGACAGCGTCTGTATTGAAAAATTGGCAATATAAGACCACAATGAAAGCCAAGGAGTGAAATGGATAAAACTGCAGTTGTACTAACATAGTGACCACTTTGCCTCTTCTTGTTTCTGACAGAGTTATATGGCAGATGCCCTTTTAGTAAATGAAAAACCTGCCACTAAAGAGGTATTTGATGCTGGCCAATTTTATTATAGTTTCTAGTGCCTAGTCTATACTACATATGTAGACAGTATTAATGCTCAAATACCAGTAGATAATGTTCTTTTAGGTCTAACATTGTATAATTGTATTTATTTTTTAAAAATAGTAATTGACGATAAGTACACTATACTGAAAAGCATGATGCATTCAAGTTCCTCTTACTCATAAGTAACAAGGTAACTGTAGGGCCTATTAGATGCATGGTAGAAACTTTTCACAAGCTTGACTTTCTTCACATTCTGCCATTCTGCTGGGTCTGGTTTGCTCTTCCAATCAAGATGACTGAAAGCCTACATAGCATCTTGGTGTAAATTAGGAGGTGCCACCTCTGGACTCATGAAACCTTGCAACCTTGTGCTTTCCTGTGAAGAAGAAGGTTCCTTTTTCTCAGAGACCAGCTTCAAACCAGCCCACACTAGCCCCACTTGTCCCCTTGGCCAGGCACATTCGTGTAGTACACAAACTGCACAACCAGGTGCCTTGTTCCCAGTGCCAAAATAACATAGCTTTCAGAACAATACGACAAACACCTTCCAATGCTGGGCACTCAGCCAGGCACTGGAAATAAAAAGAGGAGTAGGACAGAGTCTACCTTTGGACTCTGGGAAGAAGGCCATGTAAACAGATTACCACAATAAGACCTAGTAAAGTGATCAACAATAAACACACAAATTGTTTATCACAAATAAAGGAACTATCCATTTTTCTTGGAGGGGGCTGTGGTCAAGGAAAGTTTAGGAAGGAAGAAGTATTTTAATTACGGTTCACAGAATGAGTAGAAATTCATGAGGTAGGAAAAGGGCATTAGGACTTTTGGTGACAAGAACAAGTTTAAGAGTCTCTTCCACACCACAAACCTTAGGAAAGCCTTGGGTTGCAGCTTCATCACTTTGATTTAGGTCTTGGGTCCCACAATTTTTATTGGGTTTGTCTTTCTATGTCACTTTTTATCTTTGAAGCTCAGCGGTGGGATTTGTATAAACAGTGTAATAAACAGTGTCCATTTGCCAGGACTGTTCCCCTGCGTAGCTCTCTTGGGAGTTTGTGGAGGCAGTAGGTGGCTGGTCAAAGGCCAGGGATTTGGGAGAGTGGCCAAATGGCCTCCTTGAAGATACAGCACACAAGGACATTCCAGGAAGTGGGAGCAGCATAATCTCACAGTATTTTGTTTGCCAGATGGAAGTATCTTTAGTGATAAACATATTTAATCTGCTGTAGGTATGACCTTTGATTATGCAATAGAATTGTGGATCAGAATGTAATTTTTAAAAGACTTAGACTGCTTATTTCCCTAGAAGGATCAATTACTTTTGCCCAGAAAAGCTGTTCTAAGACCACAGACTACATTTCTAACTTTAGTGAACCTCTTCCTTTGTTGACACATGCTATTGGTTGCCAAAATCAGGAGGAAATGTGTGCATAGCATACCTCCACACAATCCACCGTCACTCTCAGAAAAACAACTCACTGTGTGTCCTTTTGGTAGGAAGTCAAAGAGGGAGAATGATTATTATACACAGGCATCACACTGTATGGGGTGGGGAGACTGGAGGCAATGACTTTTATTTCTTCTATGGTAGGAACTCTGATGTTGCTGTGATATTTTGAAATGAATGTCCTCTGAATCTGTTTATGGAGTTCGAGGAGGACTAGAAGCTTCACTGAGCACTGTTCTGCACAGTAAGACATCAACTACAAACCTGTTGACTGTGTTTTTATTTAGTTCCAGGCCACACACTCATAAAACAGGTTCTCCTTTGATGACCTCTATGTTGAAATAAAAGGTGGTGATGAGTTATGCAGCACCAGCCCTCAGGAACTGCTGAGAGCCCTCATTGCAAGAATCTGATAACCACAGAAAGCACTGAGGAGTACCTCCCTGCTCTTGTGTGTGATACTCCAGTGCCTGGAACACTCCTTTGGAAGCTTCCAGTAACTGAGGACTAGAAAACCCTGGCCCATGTTAGTACCTAGGAAGGAGTCATTAAAAAGAACCTGAGACAAACCTTCGTAAACACAAAAAGCACATTCCTACAAAGTGAGCCATTAAAACACATCAGGTCAAAGAATAAAGACCAGAAACAGCCAAAAAGAATCGAGAAATATGTCAGCCTGTATTTGAGGATCATGCCAAACAGGATTACACGTTGATGAGTGTCACCAAAACACCCTCAATCATCCCATAAGACTTCACATTCTTCACCTCAGGAATATGAAAAAGATAACCTCATTCCACCAGTTGCTTATGCCAAAAATCTAGGAACCATCATTTCTTTCTTTTTTGTTTTCACTACCTTCCTCCCACCCCACCATCAATCCATCAGCAAGTCAACCTCCAAATTATATATTGCTCTATCCTCTTTTTATCTCTACTGCCACCATCCCAGTCCAAGAAACAATAACTCTTACCCAGGCAACATCAATAGCCCACCTCTGCTGGTTTCTCCACATTCTCTCTGGCTCACTGTCCACCTCTAATTTCTGTATGGCAGAGGCCTTTCTAAGCATAAACAAATGGAAAAAAATTATCAAAGAAAAAGTTATAAATTTGACAGTGTAAAAAGCTTAGCATTTTAAATGTCAAAAAAAATATCACCAACATATCCCTTAGCAGTAGGAGTGAGAGGGATGGGGGAGAGAGAACTTTTACTTTTTACTATATATGTTTTTGTATTATTTAATTTACTCAGTGAGTATGTACATCTTTTAAAGTAAAAAAAAAAAAGACACACTATAACATATTATAAAGAAGCAAAATAAACAACAAACTGGAATATTTAATATAATATGACAAAGACTTAATAGCTTTGATAGCTTTAATATATAAAACCTCACATAGATTAAAAAGACATTAAGATCATCAAATATTACCCATCCTTAAAATGGGTAAGGAAAAAAAAATTTATACTTTTAAACAAACTACTAGGTTTTTAACCCCTCAAAAATGGGTAAGGATGTTAACAACAAATCACTGAAAATTAAATACAAATATGTAGTAAACAAAAAATGATCTGTCTCAGAGAAAGATAAATACTATATGATTTCACTTATATGTGGAATCTAAGGAACAAAAAGAACAAACTAATCAAAAGCAGACTCACAAATATAGAGCACAATTTGGTGACAGCTAGAGGGGTGGGGCGTTGGAGGCTGGGAAAAAGGAGTGAAGAGTTAAAGAAGTACAAATTAGTAGTTGATGGTCACAGGGATGGGAAGAAGGCATAGGGAATGCAGTCAGCAGTAATGTAATGACTGTGTGTAGAGCAAGAGGAGAGAAAGAGCAATCAGGGGAATTGTTTCATAAACTATATAAATATCTAACCAGTGTACTGTATACTTGAAACTAATATTTAAAAGTCAAAGCAAAAACAAACTGAGAAAGAAGGACAAAGGGCTAATCTCCCTCATGTTTATAAGAGTCCCTAGAAATCAATATGGAAGATCTACAACCTACAAAAAAGTGGGCAAAGCTAATAAAAAGATAGTTTATAGGAAAGGATATAAGATGCTCATTTTCACTCTGAATAAGAGAAATGCAAATCTGGAATACTAATTTTACTTTTCCAATTGGCAACAATCCCAAAATTTGGTAACATCCTTTTGGCAAGACTGCAAAGAACTGGGTTCTCTCATAATAGCTAGGAGGAGTGCAAAATGCCACGAACTCTATGAAGGGAACTTAGCAGCATCTATCAAAATTATAACTTTATATATCCTTTGAACCAGAAATTCTACTTCTGGGAATTTATTTATGCAGTTGCACACAGAAATGATGTTCAAGCTGATAATTTAAGTACACTGTCATAGCAAATGATAGAAAAAAAACAAATGTCTACTAATATAAGACTGGTATATTAAGCAATATAGCACCATAAAAAAAAAATAGTGAAACTCACTATGAACTTACATGGGGATATCTGTAAGAGAAATTATCAGGAAAGAAAACCAAAGTGCACAATAATGTGAACAATATCTTTTATGTAATAAGAGAGACCAGACTCTATATTCATATTGCATATGTATGCATAAATAAAGGATACTGTATTAGTTATTTATAGCCATATAACAAATTACCTAACTCTTAATGGACTATAACAACCAATACTTATCTCATATGGCTTTTGAGGGTCGGGAATCTGGAATTGGCTTTGCTGGATGGCTCTGGCTGGGGGACCCTCATGAAGTTGCAGTGCAGTTGTCAGCAGGGGCTGAAGTCATCTGAAAGGGCTAGAACATCCACTTCTAAGCTCACTCACATGACTGTTGGCAGGAGGTTTCAGTTTCTTGCTGGATGGGCCTCTCCACAGGGCTGCTCATGTAACATGGCAGCTGGCTTTCCCACAGAGCAAGTGATAGAAAGGGTGAGAGATAGACAGAAAGACATAGATCGGCAGATATGGATGGATAGAGGTAGATATCCCAAGATGGCAGGTACAGACCTTTTATAACCTCATCTCAGAGGTGGAATAATATCACTTATGCTGGATTCTACTTGTTAGAAGTGAATCCAGTTCACGTTAATGGGGAGGGGAATTAAGATCAATCTCTTGAAGGAGGGAGTATCACAGAATTTGTGGACATAATTTTAAAACCACCACAGATACATACTAATGATAGTGATTACCTATGGTTTGTGGGGGAGTGAAGGGATGAGGAATGGGGAAGATAAAAATTTTCACTTGTGTCTTTAATTGTGGTAAAATATACATAAAATTTACCTTAACTATTTCTAAGTGTATAGTTCTGTATAGATGTAGATGTGAACAAAACCAACTCCATATCTGTGTCCCGGTTTCATTTCATTTTTAAGTTTCACGCTGTGACCTCTGACCAATTTCAGTGTCCTTAGCAAGTATATCAAAGCCTTCTAGTTGATGATTATGTGTGTTCCTTAAAATGCAGCCATAAATATTTTTGTTAGTAATGGTGACCGAGATAAATATAAAACTGGTGATAGTACTGATATAAACAATCGCCTATCACAGACTACCAGGAGATATGGCCCCTGGTGCCACTGCATTCTTTGTCCCTTTGGCTTGTCAATCATTAGTACCTGAGTTATACTATATAAAAAAGTACAGTAACAGGGGTCTGTAACAGAGAATAACCTGTGCAGAATTCCGAGTCATCCATTCTACTCTGACTCAATCTTGTAAATAAATCACCCTATAACAAATTCTGTTATAGTCTATGGGGTTGTCTGTACCATTCTTTGGACTAAAGATACCTTTTGGTTATGGTGGCCATTACACCTTTGCCCCACCATCAGATAAGTTCTGTGGCATTAAGTACATTTGCATTGTTGTTCAACCATCACCACCTTTCATCTCCTGAATTCTTATCATTTTGCAAAACTGAAGCCCTACCCATTTAAACAGTAACTCCCTACTCTTCCCTCCTTCCAGACTCTGGCAACCATCATTCTACTTTCTACCCCTATGAATTGATTATGTCAGGTCTACCTTATATAAGAAGAATCATATACTATGTGTCCTTTTGTGACTGGCTTATTTCATTTGACGTAATGTCCTTAAGGTTCATCCATGTAGCATGTGTCAGAATTTCCTTACTTTTTAAGGCTGAATAACATTCGATTGTGTGTATACACCACATAGTTTAATCATTCATCAGTCAGCGAACATGTGGGCTGCTTCCATTCTTTGGCTATTGTGAATAATGCTGCTATGAACATTGGTGGACAAATATCTCTTAAGAGTCCTCACTTGTATGTTTTTATATTTGAAACTGTTTGCACTAAGGAAATTACATTAGGCTGCACAACAAACCACCCCAAAAGTTGATGACTTATAACAACAATTTATTATTTCTCCTGGTTCTATGGTGGGCTGGGCAGGTCTTCTGCTTATTTACCTGGCCTCAGTCACATAGTGGCATTCTGCTGAGAGATCTGGTGGGCCCAAAGGTCCAAGATGGCTTCATTCACAGGTCTGGCAGTTGGCCCTGGCTCTTGCCTGGTTCTCCTCCATGTTCTCTCTTATCCTTTAGTAGGTCAGACCTATTTCCTTACATAGCAGACTCAGAGAAGTGTTGAAGAGGGGTAAGGAGAAGCTGCAAGATTTCTGAGGTGTAAGCTCTGGCACTTAACACCATGTCATCTCTCTTAACATCGAAGATGGCTTAGATTCAAGGGGTGGGAAATGGATTCTACCTCTTGGTGAGAGTAGCTACAAAAATTGGTGGCCATATTTAATCTACTACGAAATCTATTAAAAAATATCAAATAAAAATAGTTACAAATAAATATTAATGATATGGAAAAAATCATGTTATAATATTTTAAAAAGCAGAGAGCAAAACTGTAAATGAATTATGATTTCTATCTGTACCACTGTTATCTCCTGGCTCCCCTACCTCTCTGATTACTTTGTTTTCAGTCTTTTTTCCTGTCTCCACTAGAGATAATGGCTCAACTCAAAATGGCTTAAATAGTAAGGAATATGGATAATTTCACATCACAAAAAATTCTGAGGAAGAGCAGCTCCAATGGTATCTACTCACTAATGTCATCAGGGACTGAAAGCCACGTCAGCATTTCTGCTTGGTCCTCAGGCTAGTCTTCCTCATGGCTGCAAGATGGCTGCTTCAGTTACAGGCATCACATTCAGAAATGACAACATCCAGAAGAAGAGATATTCATCTTTCTTGTGTCTCTGTGTCCCTCTCATCTCTTTCTTTTGAAAAAAAAATTTAAACAGGAAAATTTATACAGAAAAGTTGAGAGTGCTGCAATGACTAATCATATACTCTCTACCTAGATTCAACAATTGATAACATTTTGCCGCATGCCACAATTGACTAATCTCTCTCCTTTACTCTGTGTTATATATATCCCACACATAAAACATATGTCATGTTTTATTTCCTGTATCATTTGAAAGTAAGTCGTAGACATCATGACAATTTACCCCTACACAATTCAGCTTTTATTTCCTAAGAATAAAGATGTCTCCTGTAGAACCATATCATCACAATAAAATTAACAGAATTTCTTAACATCATTTAATACAGCCCAAGTTCAAATTTCCTCAGTTGTTCCTAAAATGTGTATTATAGCTTATTTTTTTCAAAGCAGAATCCAATCAAGTTTCATACATTGCATTTGGTTTTATATTTCTTTAGTATCTTTTAATTATGTACATTCCCTGAATTCGTTTTCTTATGACATTGAGTTTTTCTTTGGAATTATTCTGATATGTTTCCTCATGGTGTCATTTATCTTGTTCTTCTTATCTTTGTATTTCTTGCAAACTTCAAAAATAGATTTAGAAGCTTAACTAGATTTATGTTGAACTTTTTTGGCAATACTATTTCAGAAGCGGTATATTGTACATTGTGTCTCCTTTTATTAGCAAGGGAACTTTCTTAGAAGCCCCCACAGTGGACTTTTCCACCAGTGTCATTGGCCAGAGCAGGGAAATACACATTGTCCTGGACCAATCACTGGTGATGGTTTTTGTTTGTGTCTTTATTACTAAAGAATAATTTAGTAATTTTTGAGCACATGGAGCATGTATATTTGTTCACAATGAAATAAGTAACTGGTAAAAGTGTGGGCACAGAGTAGACTCTCAATACATGTTTTAAAATAAATGAAATAATAATAAATGTTTCTGATCATGTTAGGCTATTACTGTACAGACAATATGTAAAAACAAGCAAGAAGCCTATGCATAGGAAAAGGGTTGTAAGAAAATACCAAAACATGAACAGAAACTGTTTGAATTATAGGTTTTAGCATGATTTTTTCCCTACATTTGTCTATATTTTCCATATTTCCTTCAATGAGGTTATATATATATATAAATGGAAAAATACATATGGTGAATATATTAGTGAAAAACACGTAACAAAACAAAATAGACCAAGGGGAATTTGATCTCTGAGGGCCTCGGAGAAGGAGGTATGTGGAGTATCTTGTCCAGGTAGGAGGTTTAACTAGCTGTAGTCTGGTGTAGATCCTCTCATGCTCTTTAGATAATCAAAGTGTCATATAAAAGCCAACAGGCCAGGCTGACTCTTAACATAAGGAATGAAACTCACTTAACAGAGGCCATGGAAAGAAATAACGTGGAGCAATAGGAACAATAAGGCATGATTTAAAATGCAGCAATGAACCACAGGATAACCTTTATTGGGTTAAAACTTGGAAAGAAATATATTTTATATACAATTACACAGTTATAATCACCATGGAGTTATGTATCGAAAAAGGACATTGTAAGCAAATGTCACAGCTAAAAGCCAAGATAACAAATTGTGCCTCTGTGGTCATTTACTTGTTAACGTTAATATTTTGGTTAAGGATTGAGCTTCTATCTTGCTTATAACCTTGATTGAATAAAGGTTTATGCATATTCAAATATATTTGCTTTCATACCAAGAAATTAGAATAAGGAAATATTTTAATGTACTCGTAATTCTAAAAAAATTAATTTCAAGATTAGCAAATAACATGTTCAATAAACGTTAGTTGGTGACAGTGTGTTATCTATAGCCTAATATTGAAAGTTTTTCCTTTGTTACCATTAATTGGAATTCTGCCTTCAGATTTATATATATATAGGCTCATAACCACCTTTAATATGCATTTGCAATTACTAGAAATGGCTGTATTTTTCAATATAGATTGACTGGCCTGAGACAAGGAGACAAATTAAACACTTCCATCAGAAAGACGTGAAACTGGATACTGGAAATAAAATGGAAGAGAAGTTAATGATAGCTAATGGTAGCTGTTAAAAAAACCATTTTTAATATAACTGTATAATCATGACTTTTATATACATATAAAATGAACATGTGTCAAAAATTTCATTTAATTCATTAATGAGGGAACCGGTAAGATGTTGCAACCAATTCAAAGATATTCAAAATAGTAGATATATATAGGCAGTCGGGAATATTTAAGTAAATCTGCTTAATAGGTACGAAAACTGGGAAAACTGGTCAATATCCACAGAACTATAATCAACTGCATCTCCTAAGGACATAATTTGCATATCTACCAATAATAATTTGTATTACTGCCAACATTCTGCAAATTACAGAATTTTAAAGTAGCTCAAAGACAACGAAAGGCACAAACACCTCATAGAATCAGATAAACTGGACAGTGTCTAGCTTTCCATTGCGACACCCAGCAATTGTTTTGGTCCATTTAAACAGTCTTTCTTAGTGTTTTCTTTACATAGTTGACTTGTATTGAATGCTATTTATGCACCAGGCACTACTCTGGGTGCCTTAAATGTATTAACTCATTTAATTCCCACAAGAACCTTATGAAGTATGTCCTGTTATTATTTTCATGTCATAAGGGACAAGGAAAGGTAAGTCTGTCACCAAAGGTCACAGAGATAGTAGGAGGTGGAGCCAGGATCTGAATGCAGTAGTTTTGCTCCAGCTATGCTGCCATGGATGTCACTATGTGAAGGAAAAGAAATGATAGGACCTGACCAGTTAGAATTCATTAGATATAAAAGAAGAAAGAGGTAAGGATGACTCCAAGGGTGTTTCCCCTGGTTGTTAGAAGGTGGACACTGTCCAGATTATAAATAAAGGGATTAAGAAGAGGAATTAGTTTGATTTCATTTTTAGACATGTGGACTTTGAAGTAATGGCAAGATGACCAGATGGGAAAGACCATCTGGGCAGGAGATCAGATTTGGAGATGAAAGTGAGTGATTTTTTTTTTTAATGGAGCAGGTTTAAACTGGTATAAAAACACAAGTGCAGTCTGTCAGAGTTAAATGACAGAAGCCAGAGGGAAAAATAGAACATTATGCAGAAAGGCTGAGGTCCTGCCATAGGCTGAAGAGAAGCAGTTTCAGGGAGTAAAACCAAAGCAGTGTAAATTGGCTAGAGTTCTTAAATCCAGACAAGAGAATACTACACTACCTTTCGGTTTAAGGAGAAACATAAGCTGGAACCACAAATGCAAATAGCCAGAGTTGAGGTTGAAAGGTAAACAGACGCTATATTATGGAGGGGCTTTCTCCAACACTTGTAAAGATTGTCAAACAGGGAAGTGTCACGATCACATGAACTTTTAAGAAAGAAACAGTCAGGCTGCAGCTTGAACAGTCTGGGCAATCTGGAAGAAGGAGGTGTCACTGGGATCCAGAGGTAGGCAGCTGCGGGCTTACACCAGGTCAGGTTATTACGACTAAATCCAACTCTAATATTTGAGGGGCCTGAGGCTAAGAGTACTAAAAGAGGCTCACATACCACATGAATAAATATTTAAAAGTTATAAATAAAGCTAGTAAACTGTCAAAATATTCTCTAGCCTCCTACCTGGCTAAATATATCCTCAGAAGGACCTGAAAGGGAGGGGAAGAGGCGGGCAGGATCGGCGGATTTAGGTGATGCCTTCCTGAAACCAAGACAGAAAAACGCGACGGTGTCCCAGATGCAGAAGACCACAGCGACACCTGGCTCTCTTCTGAACTGCGTCTAGAGACTGTCTTCCCGCCGCTGAGAAGAGTGCGTGTGGATCGGCCGGGGGTGTGGCGTGGCCGCGCGCCTACGGCGCAGGGTCGAAGGGCACCCGACGTCTGTGTAATGGCTGCCTCCACGCTGGGCTCGGCGTGGGGCCCTCTACGGCTTGGCGTAACCAGCCTGTGCTGTCGCCGACCCCCCCGAGGCCTATGGGCGCGCGTGCGGCGGCTCCCGGGGTTCCCGGGGCCCGCGGGGTCCGGGCGGAGCGTGGCTGCAGCCAGCGGACCAGGCGCCTCGGGCACTGACCAGTACTGCATGGAATTGCTGCGGTGAGCGAGCCCGGCCTGCCTCCGCGAAAGATCGAGGAGCAGCCGGAAGGGGCCCGGGTGTACGCTGCGGGATTCGGAGCCTCCGAGGCGAGCGGACTGGCTCATTTCTCGTAGCCCTTACCGTGTGCGCTCGGGTTGGCTGTAGGTGAAAGTGTGGGGACTAAGGCGACCTTCACACGGGTGATAAAATTGTGGCAAAATGCTTTCGTCTATCACTTTGCCTAAACCTTAATTTTTACCTGTTTGAACATGTTGCAGAACTTTTTAAGTTGGAAAGACGACTAGTAATTAATTTTAATCACAACAGTATCTAACAGTTCTTCCTGTGTATCAGACACTGTGCAAAGTAGCTTACAAGTCCAATTGACCCTTGAACAACCCCCTTCAAAAATTCCAGTATAACTTTTGACTCCCCTGAAACTTTACTAATAGCCTACTGTTGACGGGAAGCTTTACTGATAACATAAACAATTAACATTTTGTATGTTTTATGTTAGGTAGTATATTCTTACTCAAAAGTAAACCAGAGAAAAGAATGTTAAGAAAATCATAAGAAAAAGAAAATGATAAGGAAGAGGAAAAAACACAGTATATTGAAAAAAGTCCGCATGTAAGTGGACCCACACAGTTCAAACTCTTGCAGTTGAAGGGTCAGCTGTAATTTGCTTTATTACAAATTGTGGCAGACAAATGTAGACATACTGCTTAAGGCTATGATTATTAAAGCGTTTAGAACGATGCCTGGCACAAAGCAAGGGCAAAGTTAGTGTAAGCCACTATTATCTAATTTAATGGACTGGGTTACGGAGGTTTAGAGCTCAGGACCCCAAGCGAGTGGCCTGTTAGGGACTGGGCCACATAGAAGGAGGTGAGCAGCAGGCAAGCGAGAAGCTTCATCCGTATTTGCACCCCAGCATTAGCATCACTGCTTCAGCACCACTTCAGATCATCCAGCATTAGATTCTCATAGGAGCACTGGTTCCCAGTGCCAAAAACGTTGGGACCGCTGGTTTAGAAAAATTAGGGACTTTACCTGAGGTTCATCAGAATAGCATTGTAAAATCAGGGGTCTGAGGACAGTTTTGTTCACCGTGGTAACATTAGAAATCCTGGCACATGGGAATTACAGTTAATCATTCGTGGAGTGGAGTTGGTTGACTCAGGGCCCCTGACACATCTAGGCGGGGGCCTGTCTTGGAATCCAGGCATGACTGCAGAGACCAGTGGCTTAGCCTACCACTGCCCTTTTGCTGTACTTGATTCAGAACATTGATAAAAATGCTCAAAGTACCTGGTCTCAGGGACTCTTGAGGTGTTAGAATAATTAAACTACCTTGGGTTTGATTGGACTAGTAAATCTGATTTTTAAAAATTCCTTTTAGCAGAATGTAGCATAACAACAAAATTCCCACATGTTTTGTTTTTAATCACTTTTTTGCAATAGTGTTTCTCCCTCACCTTATTTGTAGATTACTTATAGGGGAAACAAGATAGCAGTAGTGGAAATCAGTGTATTAAGAATTTTAAAAGCCAAAACTGTAAAAAGATTTTTATATATTTTGAAGGTGTCATTTTGTTTTGATAAATTTGTTACCACAATGTATACCACTCATATCCACTTGTCCAGTGAAATTTTTCTTTAATACGGTAGGGTCCTAACTTATCCAGAGGTGAATAATCAATCACTCTTACTCATTTCTTATGTATTCTTTCAGTAATAGTTGATGGATATCACATGACAGCTTTTCTCAAATATATATTTACAAATGGCCAGATACTTATCTGTTCATGGTTGTATTTGAGTGGAATGGAGGCTTTTGACTCTAGTGATTTATTAAAAAGCTAGGATTTTGCAGGCAGACCTGATCTGAATTTATTGATCCTAGCTCTGTTGCTTGACAAAGTTACTTACTTTTAAGATTCATCTTTTTCCTCTTTTGTATATTTCTACTCCTTCCTTAATCATAAGGATTAAATGTGATGTCTATAAAAGTGCTGGCATGTAACAAATTCTCAATAAATAGTTTTTAAATAAAAACAAAATGAAACTTGAAAGTAAGATTAGAACTTCTAGTTTATATGGTCCATTAGTCTTTGCAAGATTTGGCCTCTTAAATTATATGTGCAGGTTGTTTTGGACATGTGTCTTACGCAAAGCCTCCAAATATCAGAAAAGATACCAGGCCATAACTTCAGGTTAGCCAATGGGGCTCTCTTAGGAATCTAGATTTCTAGGAAAATCTCAAATCTAGTTTACATAGGCTTCTTGGGGTTCGGTAGCTCATTTGAACTGCTTTCTCAGGCTTTGAGATTAGAACTATAAAGAGAAGGTGCTAGCGATGGTGTCTGAAAGTATACTTGTTCTCCATTCTACAGCCTCACTGGGGAGCCAGTTCTTCCTTCCTTTGTGCTTCCATGGCACAGGTTCATGGAATTAGCACAGCAGTCCTATTACCAGATATGCTTGTTTGTTTCTCCCTACTAGACTGAAGTCTTTACCTATCTTCAGTGTCTAGCACACTGCCTAGCACTTAGTAGGCATTGAATAAATGTTAGAACGAAGAAATGAATGAAAGGTTACTGGCCTTGTTTGCTGTACAAAGCCATCATAGTACGGCATTTTCACTATATGGAACAGTTCTTAGGTAACTTAGACCTTAGTTTGCCACTTAGGATATCCTCGTGTACCAATAATCAATATTTATAACAATGATCCTGAGTGATGAAGTGGTTAAATAATTAGTACATCCTATTTTTAATGTAAGGAAATGGGTAATATTGTTTAGAAAAATTTCCAACCAAAAATTTAAATAATTGTTAAGAGGGCAAACCCTTATCTAGCTGTATAGCATATTTTATTTCCAAAAGGTTGTTAATAGTTCTATTACATCTTAATTTCGTTTTTCATTTCCCTGTAAGAAACTTGAAATACTTTACATATTGGTTATTTTTAGAAGATATGAAACAGGTAGGTTATCATGCCTCATTTGTAAATTAGGAAATAGACATGGCTGGTATCATTTCTGTCAGAACTAGATGAATGATGGAAATTAAGTGTTTTCCCACTGTTTCATATTAACTTCCGAGTGTTTTAAACACTTTTGAAGTTCAGAGACTTTATAGTAAACTTAAAATGCTTATATTTATATATATTTAAAAATATAAGTTATAGAGCTGTTTTACCCCCACTGTTCATTTTGTAGCTGAAACCACTTATGGTGAGATTTTTTTTTTTAGTAGAGCTGTCTTGTGATAGCGGAATTACTATCCATCATCTCTTACTTTTATGTGGAAGTTAAGGAAAATCGTAAAGGAGGTGGCTAGAAGACATCTAAGTTCTCTGTTAGGCACATGACAAAATTTGAATTAATTGAAAAGTGAGAGTAGTCTGAATTTCAGTGGCTGAAGTCCATGGAATGAGGCTTTTTATTTTGAAGTAATTTCAAATTTACATAAATATTACAGAAATAGTACATAGAGCTTCAGTATACTCTTCACTCAAATTCCCTTAATGTTAACATTCTGAACCATTTGAGAATAAGATGTAGACATGATGCCCATTACCCCCTTTATGTTTTACTGTGTATTTAGTACACAAGGATTCTCTCTTATACAGCTATAGTAGAGCCATCAAAATCAGGATGTTAAAATTGTTCCAACATTACCATCTAATCTACAGACCCCTTTTGAATTTCATATATCTAGGATCATATTCTACACTTAGTAGTCATATTCTAGATCATAGTAGAATATGATCTACTATGATGAATATGAATATACCTAGGATCATATTCTAACACTTAGTTAACATATTTTTTTAATCTTCTCCAGTCTGGAACAGTTTCTCAGTCTTTCATGAACTTGACATTTTTTGAAGAAACCGGCCAGTTATTTCGTAGAATCTCACAATTTGGGTTTATTTAGTGTTTCCTCATGATTTACATATTTTTGGCAGGTATACAGAAGTGATACTGTGCTTTTCTCAGTATCCTATCAGGAAGCACAAGACATTAATTTATCCTATTACTATGGTATGAAATTTTTATTACTTGGTCGAGAATGTGTATTTCAGGTTTCTTCCCTGTAAATTTAATTAATAAGAATGTTAATTCGTAGGTAATACATATTTTCTGAGGAGATACATCAATACTGTGTAAATATCCCGTTTCTCTCAAACTTTTACCTGTTTAACATTTTTAGACATTTATTGATTTTTGTTTGAATCAGTTATTATTTTGATAGTTATCAAATGAGGATAACTGCCTTTTCGCTTGTTTGTAAGGATTTATTGTGATGATGTCTATAAAAGTGCTGGCATGTTACAAATTCTCAAAAATATTTTTTAAATAAAAACAATGAAACTTGAAAGAAAGATTGTCTAGCTTGTATTGTCTATTAATCTTTGCAAGAGTTGGCCTCTGAAATTATTTTTGTGGGTTGTTTTGGACATGTGTCTTCAAAAAATGTCTTCCGGATTTATCAGTCGGCATTGTACTGTTTGTCAAGTTTTTCCTCCTCTTCTTATTTATTTATTCATTAATTTATATTTATACAGACTCATCAGTCTGTTATTATCATTACTTTTTGATGCTCAAATTGTCCTAGACTTGGCCAAAGAGAACTTTGTCAAGTCAATTCCTTTGTCCTTTTGACAAGTCCCTCCATTCTTCGAACATTTCTTTTCTCTCTGTTCAAGAAGATGTTTCAGGCTTCTCTTATATTTTTCCCTCCCTAGCCCCAGAGTCAGTCATTCCTTCAAAGATCCCTAATTTATTTCAGTGGAGAATCGTATTTAGAAACCAATATCTAGGTATCAGTTGTATCCGCTGACAGTGGGGACCTGGAGGTGGATATCATTGCTTCTAGGCTCTCTCAGCAGATGCTGCTAGGACACATAACTATAATATGGGTGAGTGCATGCGCATACACATGAGCACACCCCTCCACATCCCTATATTGTTTCCTGTCTTTATGTCTTATCTGTGTATTTATGTATTTAAAACCATGAGTTCATACCAGTACTTGCTGGAACTATTTTCTTGATTTTTACTTCTGTAGCTCATTTGGATTCTTACAAAGTGATTCTGAAACAATTAAAATTATAAGTATTATGTAAGTCAAAATAAAGTAATAGAGATTGATCATTCTTCTTAACTGGTTGGATTGTAGGCAGATACATTTTTTTGTAATTGCAGAGAAACAGCTATAGAATATAAGAAATTTCAGGCCTGTTTTGAATTGAGGCCTTTCTGTTTTCGGTTAATCCTATTCGGCATATTTTTTTGTGCAGTTTGGAAAGTGAAGAGTAACTGTCTTTTTTTTTTTTTTTGCATATTTATTATAGGAAACGAGATTATGAAAGCTATTTATGCTCCCTGCTGCTTCCTGCACAATCCAGAAGCTCTGCTTTTGCATTGAGAGCCTTCAATGTGGAACTGGCTCAGGCTGGTATTAAAATACTTTAAAAAATTATTTGGAAAAATGGTGATATATTGTGTTTAATGCTGAACAATAAAGAAACATAGTTGTAATTTATATGTTAGATGTGTATAAGGTCTCCGCTGGTGATTTTTTTTCCCTTTTGTTTAGGCTTAATTCGATTCCAAAAATAAAACTAGCTAATGAACTTACTGTTTCTGGAAATACCATTCTGGATTTGTTTTCTTTTTTTGAGGATATGATAAAACTACGCAGTTAACATTGCACATGTGTCTGTTAATTGAATAGGTTAATCAGTATTACTGTTTATCCTCCAACATTTGCATAATTTACATGTATATAGCAGTTTTCAAACACTTTTTAAATTGAGTTTTTAGCTTTAATGTGACAAGGGAAATGGAAGCAATTACAGCAAACCCAGACCTTAGATCATACTAACTCACTTTTGTCTAAAGAATTAAAAAGGGAGGAGGGACCTGTCTTTTTCTTCCACGTGTATTGGTACAATGGAAATGGAAATGGAGGATGGAAATTAGGGATTTGAAACAGAATGTCCTTTATCTTCTCACTTTCTTAAATGGAGAGATCTGTCATGGAGAGTAAGGGAGCAGGGGAGTGTTTAGAGTCTTAAAGAGGGTGGCATTTTGGCATGAATGTGATAGGAAGTGAACAAGGAACAAATAAAAGGATGCAACGATAGCACTGAGCTGTGATTGCAGTAAGACACTCTGAATCTGCAGAGGCTAATAGACTCTGGCTATTTTTCCTTGATGTATTTCTAGAAATCATGGGTCCATATTTTTCACCTTATCTTTTTTCAGGTATAAAGTATACATCAGCATCTTAAGCTAGTCACAATTTAGCAGTAAAGAATCCACATTAATTACCTTCCATTATAACTTTAAAATGATTAAAATTCCATTTTTAATAAATAAACCCTTAGAGTTCCCCCTGAAATTTCTCTCATTTTGTAGGAGTGTCTTGCTGCTTTTTTGCACGCACTGTCTTGTTTGTTCATTCATTCAACAAGTGTTGTCCAAAATATGCTAGACAGTGTTTTAGGTCCTGGATTATAGCACTGAATAAAACACACAAAGTTCCTTCATTCGTGTAACCAACAAGTACTGTGTAATATGTTGGATGGAAATAAGCACTGTGAAGAAAAATTAAGGGAATAGGAAAGGCCGGGTATATATATAGCAGGGGTTCCTATTTTGTGTAGGGGGGTCAGGAAAAACCTCACTAAGAAGGTAACATTCGAGCAAAGATTCGAAGGAGGCAAGAATGAGATATGTGGGCAAAGAGTATTCTAGGCAGGAGGAATAGGAAGAACAAAGGCTCTGAGGTACCCGATACCTAGAAGAAAAAGAAGGCCAGTGCGTTATAGCAGAAGGACAGGGAGCATTGAAGGAGATTGAGTTAGAGGTACCTGGACCAGAAAAGCGAGGTCTTGGAGACCAGTACAGTCACTTCAACTTTTACTTTGAGCAGAGAAGGACATCATATTTTGGTCGTATTTTAAAAGGATTACTCTTGATTCTATGTGGAGAATAGACAAAAGCCACTGGAATCTGAACACTAAACATTGCTAAAACACCCACTCAGCACTAAGACCATTAAAAACAAACTTTTGTTTGGAAATGATTTCACACACAAAAAAGTGATAATAGTATAAAAAATACTCATATATACTTTCGTTAACATTTTGCCCCATTTTGCCCCTGTAAACTTGAGTGCGTATTTTATAAGAATAATATTCTATTACATAACCACAGTACAGTTATCAATTTGAGTATATTTGATATTGATATAATACTTTTATTTAGACTGCCATCTGGTTTCCGGTTTTGTTAAATCACATGATAATGTCTTTTATGGCATTTGGTCCCTTCTGGTACAGTATCCAATCTGGGATCAGGTATTGCATTTAGTTTTCATGTCTCTTTAGCCTCTTTTAGTCTGGAACATTTCCATAGCATTTGTCTTTTATGATATTGAAATTTGAAAAACAATACTGTTCCTTTTAAAAAATAAAATGTTTCTCATTTGGAGTTTGTTTTATTTTTTGTTATGATTATGTTGTGCATTCCTAGCCTAATACTTACAACCTAAGTGGCGTGTGCCCTTTTCAGGGAATCACAGGAGGCAGGAAATGTCCATCTATCTTTTATTGGTGATACTAATTTTGGTCACCAGTCAAGTTTTTAATATTTTTTCCCTTGGTAAATATGAG
>NW_024342539.1:1116710-1274814 GCF_902729225.1 Pteropus medius | reverse complement strand
TTGTGGACATTATACTAAGTGAAATAAGAGACAAAAACTAATACATACGATTTCATTAATAAATGAAATTTAAAAAACAACCCCCCCCAAACTCATAGATACAGAGACTAGATTGGTGGTTGCCAGAAGTGGGGGTGGGGAGGTGGGTGAAATAGATAAAGGTGGTCAAAAGTACAAACTTTCAGTTATAAATATGTCCTGGGGATGTAATTCACAGTATGGTGAATATAGTTAATAATACTGTTTTGTATATTTGACAGTGGCTGACAGAGTAGATCTTAAAAATTCTATTCACAAGAATAAACTGTGGTTGTGGATATTAACTAGAGTTACTGTGATCATTTTGCAATATATGCATATATCAAATTGTTATACATCTGAAACTAAGATACTGTTATATGTCAAATACATCTCAACTTAAAATAATTTACCCTTAGATTTAGCATGCACTGGTGATTCTTGCTTGAACCTAACACGGTCATTTTTAATCAGTAGTGAGTGACAGAGACTGTCTAATAATCTTTTAAAAAATTAATGAATGAATGCATTTATTTAAAATGTACATACAGTAAAATTCACTTTTTGTGGTGTACAGTTCTATAGGTTTTGAAAATTGCATAGTGTCATGTATTCACCACCACATTCATGATACAGAACAATTCCAGTAACCCCAAAAATTCCCTCATGTGCCCCTTTGTAGTTACTCCCACTCCTCACCCATAATCTTTTGCATATCCTAGTTTCAGGTTTTTTGAAGTAAGTCTCAAATTTTTCCATCTGTAAACGTTTCAGTATGCATCTCTAATAGATAATTTACTTAAAAATAACCACAATGCCATTATCATACATTGAAAATTTAACAATAGTTCCTTAATGTCATTAAACATCCAGTGTTCAGATTTCCTTGTCTCTCTCTTCAAATCAGTATTCAAATAAGGTCCACATGTTATGACCAGTAGATCTGGCTCTTAAATCTCTTCATCTAAATGTTTCCCCTCCCTCTTTTTGTTTTTTTCTTGCAATTATTTTCTGGAAGGCTCTTGTATCTTTGAATGCAGACCTTGAAACTATTTTTGCATAAGCACCAAATAATTTGCAGCTTTTACTTAGAAAACTCTTAATGGCAACAATTTAACTTAAAGGAAAAATTAAAACAAACAGGTATAGAATTAAACTTAGTTTTTGACTGACTTATGTGATTATGCAGTCAGAAATTCTGTTTTTTGAGACTGTAAATAATGCATTTATTAACATTTTTAAACACTGTTTACAGGTTAAGGACTCAGTTTCTGAGAAAACAATTGGACTGATGCGAATGCAGTTTTGGAAAAAAACTGTGGATGATATATACAGTGACAATCCACCACATCAGCCTGTGGCCATTGAACTATGGAAGGTAAAAGAAAAAAGTGCTACTTTTAATTCGTAAGAATCATATTTGAGAGTACTTTTTGATGCATACGATTTGGATAATAGCGATGGGCAGTCTATCTTGAAAATATTCGTAGGTTCGTGTAATGTTCAGATATATGTTAGTTTGGACAGAAGAATTTAAAATCACTAATAATTTGCACAGATCTTTAGTGTATTTCTTTCTTAAAGGAAAAAAGAGGAATCTGATCTCTTTATGTTATAAATTATTTTTTCACATATTTGGTTGCAGAATTTAAACCCTACACATTTTAAAGCTATAACTGTTAAATTTTCTGTTCTGTCTGCCCAGCAGCTCCTTATTCCAGTGCTTTAATCCATACTCTGGGCTATAGAGAAACGTGTTGATCTTTTGTGAAGGGAGACATGCTTTCACTATTGTCCAGACACAAATCTAAAACTACTGTTCTAGTTTGATATAATTATCTATTCGTTGATGACTTTTAGGTATTAGAGAATGAGCTAGAATATTGTTTGTATAGACAGATGTATGTAGTTTTATATTTAAGTAGCTAAATGGATCCCTCATTCATAAACAGCCATGCGCAGTTTAGAAATATGCTAAACTGTGAACAGAAGAAGGAAATTAGGTGCCTTTCAGTATTGATCTGTGTCCCCACTGTAATATGATGAATGCCAAAAGACAGTTTCTGTAACAAGAGCCTCTGACAGACCTGACAGTGGTACACCTCTTCTCAGGCCTGCGCACCAGCAGAGGCAGACCCCGTTTCTGGGCCCCAGATTGACTTCACAGAGCCCCAGTAAGGATGGAAAGCCAGGCCCCTCCCCTCCCCACTGGGGACTGAGAAGAAAAGTGGATGGGAAGCTGTGAGTATTAGATTAGTTGTTAACCTGTACTCATCCCTTCAAGAACCTCAACCTAGGTGACTCAGAATGGAGAAAAATTATAATCCAGAAACTGTAATATTTTATACACAAACCTGACTTCAGTAGAGGTTTATGCTAAGACTTGCACTGAAGGTTCTGGCCTTTGTCCAGAAATATCATGGACAATTGGAGATTCCTTTAACACAAATTTATATTGCCTTGGCTTCTCTTTAAAAAACCAGAAGACATCTGAATTACAGAATGTTTACATGTGTGCCAGTTTGTCCATTTTTATAATGCTTAAATTTTGATGGTTAATGTTGGCCAGCTTTCTGAGATGACCGGTGTTGAAAACTAATAGGAATATTTAAAAGAAGCAGGTAGTGTTTCGAGCATTTGCCCTCTCTGTGTGTCCTCTATCCCTCCCCATTCTGTGAGAACATATACATATTGTACCACTCTCAATGGAAAGTATAAAACTTTCCATTGGTTTTTGATAGTTTCAGGTTCTTTAGAAGATTAAATAGGGAAACAGTGACGGTGTTGTCCAGAGAGCACTTTCTTGCTGCTTTCTTTCATTGGTGCCTTTGGGGTACAAATAATTGAATATATATAATTTCTTGTACATTTCATATGGGCTTCTCCATTTCTCTGTTTATTAATTTTAGTTGCAGTTTAAATTTATGTTTATTGCCACGGTTTTTATTCTATTTGACTTCTCTTTGCAGTTTTGATACTTTATTCAGGTGGTTTTTGGCTTATAAATATTTTTTACATTGATCTCTGATTTCCTTCAGAATTAGACAGAAGAACTATATTTTGTGATCAAGGAACTGCAGCTGTTATATTTTCAGCCTTGAGTAAAGAAGACTCTGACTTTTCATTGGTTAAATATTTATTGAGTACTTTATATGCCAGGAATGGTGTTTGACAACATGGTTACAAAGCTCAAACATGCCCTGCCCCACTCAGATACGTGCAAAATAAGATACGAGCAGTACTCTGTAAAGAATGAGGAATCCCAGGCTGATTCTTGGGGTTGGGGAGAGAAGCCTGTGGAGAGTCCTGCTGTGTGATAATAGTAATGCCCAGAAGAGCACTTGGGAACCAACTCCATGCAGTCCTTTTAGCTTCTGTTCGGTTGCTGCCACGCAAAGTGGGCCCCTTTGTCACATAAATGTGTATTGGTGTGCGTGCTAGCTAGCCTTTATATTTTAATGTCAGTGACATCTTAGTGTCTAAGTTGAAGCATAGAATATTCCTAAGACTTTATGTTTCACTACTGTTACTGTTGTGAAAATATATCATACTTAATGTTAATTTGGCAAGAAAACGATGTTTTTAAAACTTGTTTGGAAATAATTTCAAACTTTCAGAAAGTTCTCAAAATTAAAAATAGTGCAAGAACATCTCTGTACCCTTTACTCAGACTTACCTATTGTTAACATTTTATCCATTTGTTAATCATTTGTATATGTTCACTCAATGTATGTATGTGTGCATGCTTGAGTTCTCTCTCCTGTCTCTGTATATGTATTTTCACATTCAGTTTTTTTTCTGAATCATTTGAGTGTAAGTTACAGACATCATGGCCCTTTATTTCTAAATACTTTACTATTTCTTAAGACTAAAGACATTCTCTTAGATAACCAAAACAGTTACTGATTTTAGTAAATTTAACTTTGATATAACACTTTTATCTAATTTTCATACTACAGTTTTGTCAGTTGACCCAATAATGGCCACTAAGTTATTTTTCCCCTCCTGTATAGGATCCAGTCTAGAGTCAAGTATTATTTGCCATGTGTCTTTAGTCTACTTTAATTTGGAATATTTTCACAGCTTTTCTCTTCTTGACATTTTTGAAGAATATAGCCCCTCCAAGGTATCACATCTAGAGGCAAATTTTGTGCATCTATTCTTTATTGGAGTTGTTAATTTTCATCATCCAGTCAAGATGTTGCCTGTTTTTTCCCATTGTATAATTCATTATGCAATTATAATTCCCCTGGCAACTAATCAACTTTAAGACAATGCAGATATTCTACTCCTCATTAATTTCCCCTAAAACTTAGCATTCATTGATGATTCTAATTTGATTTAGTATTTACTATTATGATTGCAGAATGATAATTTTCCAATTCTAATACTCTGTCCACATTTACCAGTTGGCACTCTACTATAAGCAAGAACTCTCACTCTCCTATATTTATTTGTTTATTAATTATTGTTATGGACTCACGAATCCCTATTTTTTTTTAGTAGTTTATAATTCATAACTAAACTTAATTATTTGATGTTCAAATAGTCCCAGGTTGGATAGCCCATTTAAACTGGCTCTCTGTGTCTTTTTAAAACCTTCCCCCCCATTTTTTTTTTGTTTTCTATTTTCTGGCATAGTAAAATATTCTGGGATCATCTTGAATCTCCCTTGCCCCAACTCTGGAATCACTCATTTCTCTAGAGCCCTATTTTTTTGGGGGGAATGGTATTATAGACCAAGATTTGGGCACCATGTATGCTCTTTCCTACTGGAGTGTCTTTATTTGCTAAAATAACACTGTCTTCTGCAGATTATCATCTTTGGAGTTTTAGTTACTCTTTTCCTTTTTGGAGAAGTGGTTATTTTCATTAAATAGTATCTTTAATGAAAGATACTATTTTATTAAAGTTTGTAATAAGTAAGCTTAGAAGTTAGGGTGCATCACATAACAAGCTCAGTATTGAATTCTTGTTTTTGTTTTGAAAGTGGAATCGTCAAATTACTAATAGTATAAGAAGAAAAGACAGATTAGTGGAAAAGTTTTGGATATATTATCTTTACTTGGAAATGTTTTGAAATGTTTTCTGGGGACATTTTCTTTTCCCCTGGTATTTCTTTAACATGGATGTTTATCTGGTGATGAATTATTACAAATGTTCCTTTACTTAGTTTTATATTTGGCTGTTATTTCATTCAGGTCTGCAGAAGTAATTTTTCGTACTTTCTACTTACAACACTCTTGTTTTTAGGCTGTCAAAAGACATAATCTGACTAAAAGATGGCTTATGAAAATCATCGATGAAAGAGTAAGTTGAAATTGCTAAATTCTTAACTTTTTTTTTCCTTTTTAATCCTTAAGCTAATTTTTCAGGGGGGAAATATTTTAGTATGTGTATGTGTGGAGATATTTAGAGAACTATGTGATTTTATCCATTCTCTATCACTGTATGCTACCTGCCTCAGTCCCTCCTCTCCCCCTGCACTTTGAGGCAGACAAGTAAAGACGGCACCCAGGCGGAGGCATATGTGTACACATCCACACTCTACTGTTTTGGGTTTTTTTAATGGAAATTTTCATTTCAATTCTACATACAGATGTAGAGAGAATAGTGTAATTTACTTTCATGTATCTGTCACACAGCTTTAATAGTTTATAAACACATGTCCAGTTTGTTTCATTTATATTCTACCAACTCCCCTCACTAACTGCCATTGGATTGTTTTAAAGTAAACGCCAGGCATTTGATCTGCAAATATATATGTGTCTTGAAAAGATAAAAACTTAAAAAAAATAACCACAATACAATGATCATATCTTAAAAATTTATGGGTAGTTCCTTAATATCATCAAATCTTGAGTAGTCATACACATTCCTTTATGTACACCCAGTATTTGGATCAATGTCCAAATAGTGAAAGGAATAAGGAAAGTGTGAGGGTTCTAGTGAGTGGAATTCTATACTAAATTCTTATAACTGAGTTCTAGTTCCAGCAAGCATCAAGTGTACAAATTGCTCGATGACCTGAGCTGACTTGTATAATCTTTCTGACACATTGTTGTCTCAGTGTCCTTACTGGCCTGATATTCATCATGTGCTGTTGTCATGAAAATGTAAGTTAACTTACTCTGTTTGGATATGATCTACTAATAACCGTAAGCTGTGGTATAATATAAGCCAAAATGAGATAATGACTTCAGCATTAATAAAAATTGCTCCATTGGCCTATAGGGTTAATCAGCACTAAGAAAAATCTGTTTTTTCAGATGTCTTCTGTTTTTATGATGTAAAGAAAATTAGAGAACTCAAGATAGAGATAACTTTTCTGTTTAATGGAAAATAACATTTGGCCTTTGCCGGAAGGGATATTTAAAAATAATGGACTGGGATCAATTGCCTCCTCATTGATCTATAGATTCAGTGCAATCCCTGTGAAAATTCCAGCTGCTTTTTTTGCAGAAATTGACAAGTTGATCCTAAAATTCCTATGAGACACAGAATCACCAAGATAATCTTGAAAACAAGAATAAAGTTGGAGGACTCATATTTTTCGATTTTGAAACTTAACTACAAAGTTACAAAAATCAAACTGTGTGGAGTTGGCATAGCGTAGACATATAGACCTATAGAATAGAATTGAGAGTCCAAAAGGGTGTGAAGGTAATTCATTGAGGGAAAGAATAACCTTTTCAACAAATGTTGCCGGGACAACTAGATATCCACATGCAAAAGAATGACTTTGGACTTCTACCTCACACAACTTAACAAAAACTTACTCAAAATGGATCCAAGATCTAAATGTAAGAGTTAAACTGTAAAACTCTGAGAAGAAAGTATAGGTGTAAATCTTAGCAACTTTAGGTTGAGCAGTGGTTTCTTAGATATGATACCAAAAGCAGAAGCAATAAGAGAAAAATAGATAATTTGACTTCATCAAAATTTAAAAATTCAAGAAAGTAAAAAGACAATCCATAGAATGGGAAAAAGTATTTGCCAGTTATATTTGATAAAGGACTAGTATCTAGAATATGTACAGAACTCTTCAAACTCAGCAGTAAAAAATGATAATCCAATTTAAAAATAGGCAAAGAATTTGAGTAAACATTTCTCCAAGGAAGATATACAAATGACCAGTAAGCACCTAAAAAGATGTTCAACATCTTTTCATTAGGGAAATGCAAATCAAAACTGCAATGAGATACTGGTAACTTCATATCCTTTAGAATAGCTATAATAGAAAAGATGAATGATAACAAGTGTTTGTGAAGATGGAGAAATTGAAACATTTCATACATTACTGATGGGAATGTAAAATTGTACAGCTGCTTTGGAAAACAGTTTGGCAACTCTTTAAAAAGTTAAACAGAGTTACCATAGACACAGCAGTTTCATTCCTAGGTTTATACCCAGGAGTAATGAAAACATATGTCCACACAAATGTTTATAGCAGCATTACTTATAATAGTCCAAAAGTGAGAACAACGTATAGTCTGTCAGTGAATGAATAAACAAAATATGATATATCCATAAAATAGAGTATTTATTATTTCTTCAATTAGAAAGAGTGAAGTACTGATAGATGCTCCAACATGGATGAACCTTGATAACATGCTAATTGAAAGAAGCCAGATACAAAAAGCCACATATTGTATCATTGTATGTTTTTAAAATGTCCAAAACAGACAAATCCATGGAAACAAAGTAGATTAGCGGTTTTTCAGGAGATGGAAGTAAGGAATATGGGAAGTGACTGCTTAATGGATATAGAATTTCTTTTTGAGGTGATAAAACCATTCTGGAATTAGTGGTGATAGTTGCACAACTTTGTGAATATACTAAAAACCACTGAACTCTTTATTTTAAAGGGTAAAATTTTATAGTATGTGAATTATGTGTCAATTTTTCTTAAATGTAAAAGATCTGGACATATTTTTTTCCTGGGATCGTTGCTGGTGCCAATTTCCTCCTGACCAAAAAAAAAAAAGGAGGAAGGGGTATATTACCTTGGCAACAGTCTTTGTTTTATTGTAAAAGTGACTAGATTTTACTAAGATTTATATTTTTCTGTTTCTTGGATAGAGTGTGTTCAGTTCATCAATCCTGCTACTTTATTGAGCATGGTTTCTTTTGCGGCAGGGGAACTGGGTATACATTGCCTTTCTTTTTCTAGGCACCTTTTCCTTTTTAAGGACATGGGCTTAATAGTCAAAATGTGTGGGTTTGAATCCTATCCCAACCATTCATTAGCTGTGTGACCTTGGGCATGTTACTGAATGTGTCCATGGCTCAGTTCTTCATCTGCAAAATGGAAAAAATATTAATTTATTAACTTTTGGAGGGGTTGCTAAGATTAAGAAGATAATGTCTAAAGTGAGAGCTCAGTGAAGTCAGTTTCTCATGATACCTTGGGCTATTAAAGAAATTAAAAATTAGGTCAACCCATGTTCATGGTGATTTGTGTATTGAGATTATTCCTAAGGTATTATTTTTGAGGGTGATTTGTAAGAATGAATGTATAGAACTTTAATATTTAAATTTTATTTTAATCTTACCGTGTACTAAATATATACTTAATATCTTTATTATTTATTATTCAGTCTTTTTGAGCAAAACAAGTGTCTTTCTATATAAATTTTGATAATTCAGCAAATTGTTTGCCTTTTGTTTGACTGTAGGAAAAAAATTTGGATGACAAAGCATATCATAATATCCAGGAACTGGAAAATTATGCCGAAAACACACAGAGCTCTCTTCTTTATTTAACACTAGAAATACTAGGTAAGGTTTTCTTTCTATTTCATACTTTTTCAAATAAAACACCTTTCAGACTTCATTCTTTTATAATTTGACAATCTAACCAGTTTAACACTGAAGTTTTTGTGCTATTTATAACAAAACAGCTTTTTTTTTTTTTTTTTGAGCAAGAAGGGGAATATATATCTTTCTTTGGAGTGCAGACTAATCAAAATACTTAGACTCTAATAAAAGTGACTTAGCTACCTCATGGGAATGTTGTAGTTAATCACCTGGTAATTACAGATGCTTTTACTTTTTTAAACATCTACGAATTGGAAGGCTTGTAGCTTGATTCTGCCTTCCCTGTCAATAATTCTTCTCCATGTAAAAAAAAATAATAGAAGAAATAAACCTGCATTTCTAAGTTTTTCTATAAATATTTAAATAAAATTTTTCTTTAAAAAAAACAACAAAAACTAATTTAGATGGTACTTTTCCTCCGCTAACTTTATTCTAAGTTGATGAAGTCTTATTGTAATGAAGATTGTAGTGAGAAAATTATTTGAGACAAGAACAATAGCATCCATCTGAAGAAGGTAATATATCTTTCTGTCGCCCTAAAAGAATAACACAAGTCCCTAGTGAATTTCCCAGGCCTGTTCTGCCTGCACGTTTGGTGACATGTTTGCCAACACAATGAAAGGAGGGAGCGAAGAGCAAAACGTTTGTTAAGCATATACTTAAAATGAGGTCATATGGAAATTGCACTGAGGAGAAGAAATGGAAGACTTGTAATGTTTTCCATGATAGCTGATTAAAATTCCCAGTGTGTTCTTGGTGTGCTGTAGTCTGAGAAAAACTCTTATTTAAAAGTTGAAGTTTAGAAACCTGCCTGTGGCAAATGGTCAACTTGTTTTTGTGCCCAGAGTTTTACTCAAAGATCTTGTTTTTCATATATTAATGAATTAGGATAAACACCTAGTTTTACATGTTTAGGTGATTTCTCTTTGCTACTTCTGTAGACTTGTTAAGCATTTAAAGAGAAAGGAGCAGCCCCGCTGTTTAATTTCTAAAATCATAGGTGTAAAGGATCTTCATGCAGATCATGCTGCAAGTCACATTGGAAAAGCACAAGGCATTGTCACTTGTTTGAGAGCAACACCGTATCATGGTACCAGAAGAAGGGTGTTCCTTCCCATGGATATTTGTATGCTGGTAAGGCTATTATTTGTGCACTGTAATAATTTACCTCAGGAATATTAGAGAGATGTTATCTCTTGGTTCTTTGCTTAGTCTATTCAAGTAACTGCTTTGAAATGAATGCATATCGCTTTTTTGCTCCATAGTTATCAAGTGAGAATTTCATCAGTCAGGCATTTTAGGTCTCTGGTGGAGCTATGCAAAAGAAGATCCAGAGAACCTCAATTGGTGTAGCTTCATGTTGCTGCCCTACTCCCTCCTAAGCAATTAGAGTCATTATTCCTAGTGCTCACCGTAGCCTCTTCTTTATTTTAAATAAAGGAGGGAAGTTAAGTCTTTTAAAAATATTGTTTATGAGAACTTTTGTTTTCTATATGAGATTTTTATTGTCTGTACTTTTAAACTTTTTATGTGTTCAGTTTTTTTCCTTGTATATTTTTGTTCTACCTATAACTGTTGTTAATTAACATCTTGCGTTGCATATTCTTCCAAGAGAGTGTATGTATTTATGTGTGTCTCTATATATACACATACAGAACAGGCACAGATACACATATATGTACACATATATTTTTAAAAACAAAATAGGCATTATACTGTTCTCTTATTTATTTTCTCGAGCTAAGTTAGTTTTAAGTGAGCTTTTCAATTGCTAATATAATGTATTTTCCAACACAGCATGGTGTTTCACAAGAAGATTTTCTGAGGAAGAACCAAGATAAAAATGTGAGAGATGTGATATATGATATTGCCAGCCAGGCACACTTGCACCTAAAGCATGTAGGTAGCCTCTTATTGCCAAATTATTTAGGAAACTATCATTTCTAGGTGTGGCTATTTCTGGAGCATGTTGTGGTGTTCCCTACTGGGCAGTCCGTAATTCATCTTATTGAAATCTCAGTGAATTTGTCTCAGGGATGATTGTAAACTTTCTCTACTTAAAAAAGTCCTCCTCTGAGCAGATATATACATCCTTAACACAGTAAATCAAGCCTGAGCAGCCTCATTTAGGCTCCTCTGATGTCCCCAGCCACCATTTTTCTGTCTCTCAGGGAGCAGTGTGCTTTTGCCTTGCAAGGCCTGCACCTCCCCTACCTCTTCCAGGTCTGCACCTTGTCTCAGCTGTCCTGCCTGGGGTTTTTACTTGGCCTCTCTGATAACTGGCCCCTTTTATCTTCTGGTTTGTTGCTACTGCCTGAAGTTACAGGCAGCCCAGGGGACCCTTCTGTTCCTTATTTTTCTCTCACAATTAACCTTTTTTGAATAAGTGGTCTGTATTCATTGTTACCTCAAGGCCCTCACCACCCTTGCACTGTTTATCATGCTGTAATTTGGCTTCCATCTTGCCCACTCTAACAATAATCACTAGTAAATAATCTCCTTATTGCCATAGTTAAAGAGTATTTATTTTAGAGAGAGTCGATGTAACAGAGGTGGAATCAATTAGACTAGATAACTGATTGTGGCAGGATCAGGGAGAGAGAAAGTTAAATGCTGCACAGACTTCAAATAGAAATGGTGATGGTGCCATCCAGAGACAATAATAAAAAAGCAGTGGTATGCTAGGTGCTGATCTATAGACTTTGGACTAGCTGCTGGACGTCACTGAATATAGGGAGATTAGAGGACATTTAGAGAGATGAGCTATTGAAGAATGCAGGACTGTGACTTTGAAAGGAGCAGAACTGGAGAAAGATTTAGGAGTCATACACACAGAGTAAAGCTCTGAATTTGGATGGTGTTGCCCAAGGAGAATGTCCATCTAGGTAGGAGGACCAAGGTCCACATCTATTTCTCAAGTTGAAGGAGAAAGGACCATTTATTGGGAAGAAGAAGAAGGGAAGAATGATCAAAGAAGTAGGAGAACTGAGAGTTGATGTGTTGGAAACCAAGGGAGGAGCAAATTCCAAGAAAAGGGAATAATAAAGTTGTGCATGCTACAGGGAGATTGAAGAGAAAAGGTGAGTATGATGGTTAGTAAATTGTGGATGATTTTAAAGACAGCAATTTTAGTAAACCGAGGTAAAACCAAAAGGTAGAGGGTTAAGTCAGCCAGGTAGTAGAGGCGGTTACCTGACAATATAAAGGAAAACCTGGAGACAGGAGCAGGCTTAAGAAATTAATCTTAATCGACAGGAGATGAGAACTGTTTTTTTCTTTTGAGAGAGGCCCTAATTGTGTTGTTAAACTGGCGCATTTTGTTCACTTTCTGGGGGAGAATGTTTATTTTCAGAAATATTTCTATTTCAAACTAGTTTCCTTTTGTCTTCTTTTTTAGGCTAGGTCCTTCCACAAAAGTGTTCCTGTGAAAGCATTTCCTGCTTTTCTTCAGACAGTAAGTAGATTAACAGAAAAGACTGTTTAATTAATGAAGCAGACGTGTATGACCTCTTTTTCTATTTTATGAGGTTCCCAATGCAGTGCTTTAGTTCAGAGGCTGTTTGTTTCCCTCCCTTACGGTTTTGTTAGTTGTCTCTTGCCTTGGTGATGGTAGTGCCCGGGTTTCCCAGGGACAGGTGGGTGGTCAGTGGTAGCCCTGACTGCAGCCAGACTGCATCATGTGGAATCTGCTTTGCCACTTGCGAACCATGGGAATTTAAGGCTCTTAGCTACCATGTTACTCGGTTTACTCATAGGTAAAATGGGAGTCATGTAAGAAGCTACCTCATAGGATTGTTAGGCGACATGTAGCTGAGTATTACTTATGATTCCAGTAATATGTTCTCTTTTGGGACCACACTCTACAGTGTTCCTGAACAGTGTTCACAGACCAGTGCTGCATCAGAATAACCTGGAAAGCTTTGAAAAGTACAGATTCCTGGAGTCTTCTTAACTAAGACAGACTCTGGGGATTGAGGAAGGTGGGACTCCTAGGAGAATCTGTGATTTAAAAAAGTTGCCCAGGTGATTCCAACGTGTGGCCAGTTGAGAAATGAGAATGGCTTCCAATTATTTAGCACCTATTATGGAACAGGCTCTGAGCTAGGTCATTTCATACATTATTCCTAATCATCCTTAGACATGGTTTACTTCATTTTGTAGGCAAAAACCAAGATTCAAAGGTTTGTGATCTTTGAAAATTGAAAACTCATGAATTTTCTACAATACCAAACAACATCTACCTTTTCCCCTAAAATATGTTAAAGATTCATTTATATCCCTTTACATCTTCTATCCTAGGTCTCAGATCTGAGTCTTCATAATCATTTTGTTTCTTTACTGGGTTTACTTATTATAAATGTAATATATTAATATTTTAGATGTTCATGTAAGAGGAGGCAAAAGAAGAAATTAGAATCCTCTCACAGTTTGATCCTTTCCAGAGATAATGTCTGTTCATCTATCTGGATGTTTTATGTTCATAAAATTACATATATATTTTTGTATAAATGAGGTGTCAAGCATCTTTCTATCAACACATACTGTTTTATATCACTGTTTTTTAATGGTTATTTATTTGGTTATTTGGTCTTAATGATTATTTGCTGATGTACCATCACCCGTTTAACTTACTTTCTAATTTAAGCTCCATGAAGTTTAAGGACTTTGTTTTATTCACTTCTGAGAAAAAAGTTTTTCTCAACTCTGGTTACCTATTAGAATCCTTTGGGGAGCTTTAAATATAAAAAGATCTAAAAAAAAACAAAAGTGATGTTGGGTCTCTCCTCAAACCAATTAAATCACAATATCTTAAGAGGTTGGATCCAGACATTGATACTTTTTAAAAGCTCCCCCAGTAATTGTGAAGTATACTAGGCTAAGAACCACTATCTTAGACTAGTGGTTCTCGCTGTGTAGCCCCTGGACCAGCAATGTTGGCCTCACCTGGGAACTTGTTAAAAATGCAGATCTTGGGTCCCACTGCAGACCAAGTGAATCAGACACTCTTGGGGCTGGAGCCTAGCTCTGTTTCCATCCTGTGCTAGGAAAAACTGGAGGGACTGCTACTGGCCTACATCCTCAGTCCAGCTGGGGTACATCTCTTCTTGTTTGTTTTATATGTGAGACATCCATTAATTATTTTGTCCAAATAAAAGGTTTTGCTGCTTAAAAACTATTTGAAAATGACTAGGTTATAGTATGTTCTTCTCCACAGATAAAGCTTTAAAAAGCCATATTCAGAAATTGTAATGCCTTGGAGAATTTTACGGTGAATTTGTTATATCAAACAATTTACTTATTGTTAGCCAAACTTTCCTTTGAACCCCATCCTAATTTGTGAATGTCCAGTTGAGCTCTAATTTGGAGGTCATCTATTTTAATGGAATTTTCTCCTAATTGTAAAAGCAGTACATTCTCGTATTAGAGATGTGGACAACATAAAAAGAATATTAGAAGAAAATCCATCAACTATAATTCAAAGACCCAGAGATAACCACTATTTATTCTGTTTTTTTTTAATGAATTTTTGTATATAGTTAAAATCACTCTTTATATGTCAGTGTCCTACTTATCAAGCATTTAACCAGATCATTAAAAATATAAGTATATTTAATGGCTGTATAGTATTCTTTTATATGCCTGTACCTTAATTTCATTAACTATTCTTTATAATTAGATAGTTTATAAAGCTGTTAAAATGAACATAATAAATTCTTAGATATGGGAAATTGATCTCAATATATTGCGATAAAAAGGCATATTGTAGAACATTACAAATAATACAAGCTCTTTCTTCCAAAAAAAAGAAAATGTGAAACTATACTAAAATAACTTCAGTTTATTATTTTAAAATGTCTAATATTTGATTATCTACAAATGAATATGATTTATCTGTGTATGTATGCACTTATTATAAAGCATAGCATAGCATAGCATAGCAAACAGCCATGAAAGCTCCACTTAGTCCAAAAACTAGAAAGACACCGTTAAATTGCACTCACGTGTTTTCCCCATCTCATCCCCCTGCCTCTGCCTTCTTCCTCTAAGTAGCTATCCTGAATTTTATATTTATTATTCTCTTACTTTTCTTTCAAAAAAATTTTCCTTATTTTATGTATTCCTAAACAACATGTTGCTTAATTTTATTTTTGAGCTTTATAAAAATGGATCATTTTCAGTTTGTCTTCTAGGTTACGCACACACACACACACACGTTTCTAAGATCTATTCCTATCATTGCATCTAGCTGTAGTACATTCATTTCATTGCAGCATAGTATTCCATTGTGTGAAGTTTATGTCTTCCTTTTTTTTTGTCAAAGCACTTGTGGGTTGAGGTGTTTTGCTAATATAACCAAGGCAGTCATGCATATTTGTGCACGTATCTCCTATTGTGCATGTATAAGTTTAGGGTTTAAAAAATAGATACTAAATTTGTATGTACCTCATCTGTTTATAAGTGTATAGTAAAAAAGTCTGGGAGAAAATCCATTCCTTTTGTTTTCTTTCTGCTCATCTGTGTATTCTAGAGAATCCACAAGCATGATCGCTGTTGGATCACACAGGTTGTGAAGCAGAGCTCTAAGGGGAACTGTGCACGTGGACTGAAGAGAGTGGTGTCTCTTAGAATTGTGCAATGTAAAACTGAGTGGCTTATCAGTTTAGTAAGAAAGTTATTGAAATAAAATAAAAATTTATAAATCAATAAAAGTAAGTGAAAACTGTAAAATAAAGAGTACTTACTGCTCATTGTCAGCGTTTTCCATCCTGCTCCCATCCCATTGAAAGCGTTGTCAAGTTTTGTGTGATGGGGGAACCGTGGGTGACATTTATAGGGACCTGCAATTGTTCTTGGTTGAAAATCGTTTTCTAGCAGGAGCATGGAGGCCCATTAAACTTTTTCACAAAATAACTTTTTAAAGAAAGAGCTTGAGCTCCTCCTCATGGCACAATGCATTTTTACCGGCCGGGGCTGGTGATGGTATTCATTTTCCTTGACTGAAACACCCCTTTTGTATTCTACAATCTAGTAATAAGACCTGGCAAACAACAATTTCTCCGATCTTTTTACATTTTACCAGAACACTATAAGTTACTATCAGAATTGATTTACTGTTTCTAGTATTAGCTCTGTGATCCTGTTTTACTGGCCTAATAGAAACTTCTGAGAAGATGTCTTTATTTTCTCTCTCCTTTTTAACTTTCTCATTTAAATTCTTAGTATGTAGAAGACCATCTCAGGGAAACTAAAGTAGCCTTAATACTTGTAATTTTTCTTTAGTTTCTTTTAAATACTTAATCATTCTATGATCTAGTGACCATTTTTCTTTTTGTAGGTTGCTCTGGAGGACTATCTAAAGAAAATTCAGCAAGTGGATTTTGATATATTCCACCCATCTTTACAACAGAGGAATACATTACTTCCATTATTTTTGTATGTTCAGTCATGGAGAAAAAGATATTAAAATAATTTTATGGCATTGATATTAATTTACTTTTGTTAGTTTTACCAAAGTATACTCAGTAAGGTTCTTGTTTACAAACAACAGGAACTGACTGTTTACTTAAGGAGAAAACATTTATTGGATGGATGTGTGTAGCTAACAGAATTGATGAGAAGTTACTATGGGGCTAGAGTGCCAAGACTAGCTGAGATTCTGCCACAGGCACTGCTGCTGTCACCATCAGCTCAACAGTGTCTGCTGTGCCACCCTGTAAATTCGGGGCCCCGGGAGGGAGCATCCTTTTAGCTGTGCTTAGGCTGTAGGCTATGCTTCGCCACCAGGGGGCAGGGAGAGGAAACGTCTCTTCCCTTCCACTCCCAGTGACAAGACGGAAGGGGCTCAAGGAGTACACGACTTGCGGGCAGAGAGCCAGAAATCGGAGTCGGAAACAGCTGGGAAAAGTGCTTATTTAGGGGTCATGAAGAGTGAAGTTAATGTTTGAGGAGTGTTAGTCATTATGTTGAGGGCTTTATATCCCTAACATTTAATCTTTTCAATCCCGTGAAAATTTATCCATTATGATAAAATAACTTCTTTAAGATAAGTCAGCTGGCTGGCTATCAAGAGTTGGAACCCTAATTTGACTTTAGGTCTAATTTAAAAACTTGTACTTTTTTGTTAATGCCACTGCTTCACTCTCTGTCATTCTGCATTGCTTTGTGATCATGAACAAAATTGTATTGAACAAAATTGTATTAACAAAACGTGTATTGATGTGAACTATATTCACAAAATTGTATTGAACATTCGTTAAGGGAATTCTACATTTTAGTAGTTTCGCTTCCCAGTGATAAACTCTGTACTGTGCACTTTCATCATTGTTCTCCTTTGATCTTTAAACCTCTATAAAATAAAGGATTTTTTGGTAATTAAATTTAAATTATACTATATACACTAATTGCAAAAACAGAATTGTTTGCATTGCCGGTAATGGCAGGTCTGGACTTTGAATGAGGACTTTGAATCCCAAGGCCAGGATTATACGTTTCCTTTTCTCGCCTCTTCCGTGGTCTTGTGTTCTGTCCATTCACACCTCTGGTGTACTGTTCCACTATCTCGTCTCTCTTACACCTTTGGTTTCAGCTATGAATTAGTGCCTACTGCAATTCTGAATTAGTGATAGCTTAAAATACGACTTTTTTGCAAATAAAACTCAAAAGGCTGCTTATGGGAAAGAATACATTGTTTTGTCATCTTGGGATTCCCTTAGCACCTAGAATGGCTCTTGATTTAAACCAAGTAGAGATTAATAAATGTATAATTGAATGAATGTGCAATGTGATTGTGTATGTTAGCATACTCAGTTGATACTGATGCTGAAATAATATCCTCTCATTTAATTCTGTGGCTTTAGAGAACTTTTCAGTTTATCAGAAAAAGGCAAGTACAAGGAAATGGGATGCATTTCCTCTTGGAATTCTGAATGATCCAGGGTTGAATAGTTTATTAGGTATAGTCTTTGTTAATCAGCATTGTCTGTGAGTCTTCCTAAGTTAAATTTGGCAGCAATCAGCTGCTAAGCATCTTGGTTCTTGTCTAAGGGTCTTTAAAAGAAGGGTTTAAACACTCAGCTAGATTACTGGATTCTTTACTGGTTCAGAAGCCAGGTTACTATTAAGTAAATTCAAAATGGTTTCTAAGCCATTTTAAATTTGATGCTTAAGGATTTGGATGAACTGAAGTTTTCAGTCTCCTAGAGATTAATATGGGGTCTTATTCAGAGACATTTACAGTACCATTCACTTTCTCACGTAAAAGAGACTCCCTTAGCTGGTGCCAACATTCTTTTTTCAGTTTTCAGTCTCTGTTTTTTTAGAGCATTTTAAAGGAGTCAGATAGATTTTCAAACCATCTAAAATGTATTTTGATACTGAATATGTGGAGCGTAATAGATAACATGTTAAGTATAAATTTTAGATTAATCTCAATATAGGTAAATTTGCATGTCATTATAAAATATGTTTTGGGTAGCTCCCAATTAACTGGCAATATCTTTCTCTCCTTTTGGTTAAATCTCTTTTATGAAACTGAGTTACTCTTGAGAAGTACACAGCAGCTAACACTTACTGAACATGATTTTGGGCAGGTGATGGACTCTGTACTTTTATGCATTAATCTTCACAAAGAAGTAGGTCTTTATTTTCTAAATGATAAAACTGCCTCAGAGATGTTAAGTTCAAGGTCATACAGCTATTAGAACTAGAGCTGAATGCCAAACCCACATTACTTCAACGCCAAAGCCCATAGCCCATGTATTTTTACCATTCTCAAGATTGTAAAAGAAATTGCCAAGTTTAAAAGTTCAAGGACACAACTTTTTTCAGAAAAATTTACTGAATAAATTTAGGTACAAATTAGGTTTTAAAAAAGTATAGTTATATAGTTACTACATAAATTCCAACTACAAATTAGATGAGAAATAGGCAACTGAAGTAGATATTAAGTGCTGGTCACTGGGTGGTATAAGCAGGGGTAGCACCACTTTGGAGGACAAAGAAGGTCTCCCAGAGGAGGTGGCATATGAGGGGTGTCAGGAAGGTTGGGTAGGAGCCAGAGTTTGGGGAGGGGGTGTAGATAAATGTTGTGGGGAGGTCCTGGCTGAGAGCATATGAACAAAGGCCAGGATGCAGGATGGATAGCCTTAATTTTTGGCTTTAAGTAAAAAGAACAGAATGTAATGTTCAGAGAGTTCAGGAAAGCTTGTGAATAAAAAGTGGCCACATCCCCTGGTCTAGTGAAACATTTTGAATTAAGATCAAAGGCTTGGGAGTTTATAATTTAACCATTTTAGCAAATCCCTGGGTTTCCTTGGGTTTGTTATAGCTCATATAAATAGAACGTGTCTGTAGACACCAAGCATAATCGATTGCCTTGTCCAGAAAGATCTACAGAGTGTAAACATTATGCAGACAGTTATGAAAACAAAACATTATGCTACTGTTTGTACCTGTAAGGAGGACTGAGCACAAAACCACATTCATCCAGAATTGGAAAGGAGGTCAAGCTGGTTTGGTAGGAGGGGAGAGGAGTTGGGAGAGTGACTGTGAGAATACATTAAATACCTTGGACACCACTCTACCTGTTTTTTTCCTATAATGGACATATTTCTTGGGTAACTGCAATGTTATTTCTTAAAAATTAGACACTTCAATAGACATGAATTTTTCCATCAAATCTATATGTACTGGTTAAAAGAGTTCAGAAACAAAACAAAAAAATAGTACGTGGTGCAACAAATTACTAAATATGTAACTCACTCTGTAGTATAAGCTGAGTAAAGAAATGTTTAAAATTTAGATACAGAGCAGTATCTAAATATACCACCCAGTGACCAGTATAGGCTGTGAAGCACTTCTGACAAGCGTGTGCGCTTTGAAGGAGCTTGACTGCCTGAGTTCAAATTCTAGTGCCACCACCCTAAATAATAGTTATATAACCTCAGCAGGTTACATGAACTGTCTTGTGCCTCAGTTGGTCCATTTGTAAGATGAGCAGAATGATATCAACTTCAACAGTTGTGAGGAGTAAATGAGTTAACACATGTAAAATGTCTGGAACAGTGACCTACAGGTAATAAACAATAAATATTCATATTATTATACAGAAGTCACAACCTGGTGGCCTTAACCAATTTAGGCCTGTAGGTATATGACCAGTAGTTTGGAAGAATTTTGGATGGTGGATATAATAATAAAATGATCGCCAACTCAAATCTGCCTTCACAAAGCATAGCCATGCTTTCTCCCCCAAAGCCAGCTGTATTTCAATTATTATTTTTACAGGACTGTCCTTCACTTAGCCAAATTCTTTGAGTACAAGACAATGTTTTATTCTGCTTTGTATCCCCAGAGCCTGCCATAGATCCTGATGCTGCTCCATAAATCTTTGTGTGCCGCAATATAAGGTGGTGTCAGCTCTCAGGAAATGTTAATGGTTTGAGCTGATAGGTGACGGATAAACTGGAAGTGTGTGTCAGAGATGTGGCAGCTGGGCAGTGCATATGGCATTCAATAAACAAAGTTGTACACAATGAAAAAAAGTTTGTTATTGTATCTGTATGAGGTGATAGATGTTAATTTATGGTAATCATTTCACAATATATTTAAGTCAAGACATGCAGTGCACTTTAAACAATTCTGTGTGTCAATTATATCTCAATAAAACCAAGAGAAAAAATTAGGTTGTTGAGTATGATTGAAAAGCAGAAGAAGGAAAAGTACGGCTGGAAAGATGAATCATAGACACATTAAGATGTTTGGACTTAAGAATGACATGAAATTTGAAAATAAATACCTTGACAATATTCTATAACATGTTTTATGTATATATGGTCGTGGATATTATTTACATTTTTTCTAGTGTAATTATATCTTTAGATAGTACCTTTTAAATCAGATATGAGATAGAATGTCTATTCTTATTTGCTAAGTCTATGTGTTGACTTTTTCCTACCCTCTACAAATACTGTTTTCCTTTGAGTCACCCTTTCCTCATTAAATAGTCTTGCCTTGGTGTATTGTGTGTTTTCCCTTTTATTTTTAATCACAATTAATCTCAGATACTTAGTTATAAAGTAATATCCTGTGTGTTTAAACACAGGCATACAGATTGAATTTCTCAAAGAGCAAGTTCAAGAGCTTTTTGAAACCACAAGATCTCTTTTATGGGTGCTACAAAAGTTCTTTAGGAACTCAACATTAATGATTTGAGAAGCTGTTTCACTATATCTTATATTTGTTTCTTGTGGTGGTGGTTTTATCGTATGTTAATTTTCTGAGTTGACTAATAAGTTGAGAAAGTTCTCACTTAAATAATTAACAGAAAGACAACTCTTCCACTCCTTTCTTGTAAGCTATTCCATGTGGTTGTTAGAATCTATGTGAATCTTGGTTTGTGGGAATATATAATATATACTCTTTCTTGAGAGGTTTTTAAAAAATGGATGTTTATTTTCTTTTTATACAAGTAACTTACATGTGCTCATTGCAGAAATCTTGAGGAAAAAATAAATACAAAAGTGTAAAGGAAAAATATTTTTTAAATCAACCATCATTTACCAAGTAAGAGAGAATAACCATTAACATTTTGGTCTATGTCCTTCTAATTTTTTCCTTGGAATACATATAAAATACAAAATTGGCATATTCTATATGTTGTTTTTTAGTCTGCATTTTAGCTTGGTAATACAATCTGGAAAAGATCATATTAGAAAAACAATTTTTATTCTATAGAACATTATTTTAACTTAGCGAGAATATGCTCTCTCTCTTATTTTGCGGTTGTTATCCAATGTACCGAAGGCCTCCAGCCCTCTGACGCCATCTTTTCCCCTGATAACAAATGAAGTTGTTGAGGCTACCATCCCACATAATGTTTTGTGAAGAGCCTGCATAATAACCTTGCTGATATTTATAAGGATTTCCAGGGTGGCCTAGAACACAGGATCTATATACTCTTCAGTATAGATAGTTTCCTTTTCTTTTATGGATGAATTTGAACATCTTTTTCATGTATATAAATGCCATTTGTTTATCCTTTGATTTAATTTTTTATATTCTTTGTGCACTAAAAGATTATAAAAAACTTTTCTCCCATTTTTTCTTTTAGTATTTTTGTGTTTTCATTTCTTACATTTATATCCATATGGAATGAATTTGAAGCAAGATGTGAGATATGGATCCACAGATGATTGCTCACTTAAACCAAAGCATCAGCCATCTTGAGCATATATTCAATTTCCATCTGTATCTGAATCTGAAAGGTATTTGCAATAAAGGACATGACTTTTTAAGGAAATGCTCTCATAACTCCCTTTTATTAAAAAAACTCTTTGAGAAGTGGATAGTCATTCTCCACTCGATCATTTTTCATAAATCTGGTTTTTAAAAAAAGTGTCTAAAATGGGGTATTCTGGAGCATCAATCAAATTTTAGTCAATCCCTTCAGCTTTCTCTTTTACTGTCTAACTAGAACAAGAGGGAAAAGGCATTTTTTTCTTCTCGGTTTCCTCTTTTTCTCCACTTATTCCCTCCTCAAATAGTGAAAAGGCAGCATAAGAGAGGAAGAGGATAAACTACAAGCCTAGAAGTAAAACCACCCTGTAAGTTAGCATGCCTCCAGGCAAAAACTTGACACCTTGCACAGTTTTAAATCATTTTAACTCTTTTTTTCTCTTGTTTCTGGACAGGTACAAAATAAAACAGGATTTTCATTTTGTTTCCTAATGGGTTAGCTCAGACGTGAACCATAATAAACAGAATGGGCATGCTAGGCCCTGGACCCAACCAAGAAATATGAGGTAGATTAACATTCATTTAAATAAATTATCAAAATTCATTTAGGGTTCTGGTGAGGACTACTTTCCTTACTCAAGGCACTATCTTCTGTGACAGTGCGATCAACTCACATTTTCTGGTTGTGTGAAGAGTTGCTTGTGTGACCTGAGTTAATGGAAACATATTTCTAAATTATTTCAGTGATGTTAAGTGTCTTCTATGGACTGATGCCCTCAGCTGCTCACCTGTTTAACTCTAGGGGAGCTAGTTCTTATTTTCTCCAACTTTTTCATGTGTATATGTCTCTCTGTGTGGACGAAAGAGAAAAAGTAATGGAGGGAAGGCGGGAGGGAGAGAGAGGAAGAAGAGGATGGATGAGCAATAGGTGAAATTTATGTTCTGTTGGCTGAGTATCAGAGGTAATATTAAACCAGTTTGTGTCTCTAGGTATAGGGGGTCTAAAGGACCCATCTAGCTGTGTCCTGGTGAGAAACCGAAGGTCAAAGGTAGATGAGTATTTTACTTCCACTAGAGGGAATATTGCAACTATTGCTCAATGCAGCTGCACTGGTCCTGGCTCATGGAATGTTCCTAGCAAATACACTTAGGAGGATGGAAAAGGGAAAAAGAAATTGGAACAGGTGTGGCTCTGAGAGATGACTGCTTTGCTGAAAGGCCACTCTCCTGTCCTAACCAGAGTGGCCCACAGGCCTGAGCTTGATTCTGCAGTTGCCAGAGTGCCCAGGACATGGAGACCTTGTTATCTGGGACAAAGGGCATTTTCTTGTCATTGGTAAAATTTCTCCCACTATTAAAAAAAAAAAGCCATTTGGCTCTTCATCTTTTTTCCCTCTTTGTTCAACGGAGAAAGAAGAAGGATCCTTTTTGCTGTGTGTGGTGTGTGTCTTCATTTAAAATATTTTTAATCTTGATGCAGACTCACCAGATGGAAATATTTTTCCCCAATAACAATTCTGGTTTATAACTCATTAGATATTTAGTAGTGACTTAAATTACTATTTAGGTTCACGTGACTTTCTGTTAGGAGCATTATCTTTCCTGAACCAAGTAAACCGTATCAGGGAGCAGAGAATGCAGTTAAATGTTGAATGTGACCCTGGCTATTCTGCTGCTGTGGGCACACTTCATGCACACTAATGAACACCTCAGCGGTTCCAACTCCTCATTGTCAACACCTGGAATGAGTTACCCAACAAGTTCTGTTTTAAAAAAAGTTTCATCGCAGTCATTCAACAAACTGACTGCTGAGATATCTGCATCCACACGGTCTAGTAGAAAGGGAGAGCTGAAAACAAGCGAAATAAATCATCAGTGGATTCGTGATAAAGGTACATAAATTGTATGTCGGGATCCAAAGAACAGAGTGGTAAACTCTACTTTGAGAAGGGAATATTAGAAAAGAATTCTGAAAGGAACTGATGCTTACATGGAACCCTGAAAACAAAGTAGGTGTTCATAAGGAGGATAAGGGTTTGAAGGAGCATTTGATGGGACACATGACTGTAGGGGATATCTAACCACCTGCTGTAATATGAACCCCAAATCTCTCTCATTCCTGGAATTATTTGAGCTGGAGCAGGGAAAGAGACACAGATGGCATGATATATGGCCATGTTTCCAGTCACATGGCAATCTGAGAATGGAGAGAAATGAATTTCATATTTAAAAGAAGCAGAAATAAGGAAAAGAGAGGAAGAGCAAGTCCTAAAGACATCTAATTCCAGGTTCCATTTGTTTCTAATTTCCACTGGCATCCCTCGTCCAGCCAACAGTTTGGTTTTATGAGCCTTCCAGCAAATTCCTCCTTTTTGCTTAAGCAAGTTTAAGTTGAATTTCTGTCACTCATAACCAAAACAGTCTGGCCAGTTGAGAGTTTGAGAGCTTGAAGAAATGAAGCATATATCCTTCTTTGCTAAGTAAAAGACTCAAATATCATACTGCTATGTAACAATGATGATCAAGTGTGTTTATGAGTTTACGTTTGTGTGCCCAGAGAAGGTCATTGCCACTGTACATGTGCTTTAGTTAATCTAAGAAATTACCTATAGAAGTGGAACATAAATAATATTATTTAGTTAGGAGAGAATTTAGACTTAAATTAGGGAGCTTCCAGTAGAGCAATATTTTGGCCTATCTTTTGTGAAAACATCTGTGAATGTGAAAACATCTTTGTAAATCCAAATTTTCATAACTTTGTTTTGCTTAAAGTGAGCTCCTCCCCTGTCTTGAACTGCTGCCCCTATCTGGGAAAGGAAGAAAGTAATTATCAGTTACAGCAGATAAGATACAGACAGTGTCAATCCCAAAGAAAGTAAAATAAATTTCATTTGAAATATTTGCTTTTAAACTAATAACAATGAAACTCAATATTTATATCTAAATATTTAAAATGTCAATAGGCCTGATTAGTGGGGTTTTTATTGTAAAATTTGGTCATAAGCCTATCTTGGCATATGTTCTATAGGCAATTGAAAAGAATGTGTATTCTGTTGTTGGTGAAGTGTTCTATAAATCTTGATTAAATGCTGTTGCTTCATGATGTTCTGTATCCTTCCTATTTCCATGTCTAGTTGTTTTATCAATTGTTGAGAGAAGGATGTTGAATTCTCCAATTATAATTGTGGATTTGTCTATTTTTCCTTTTAATTCTATCAGTTCTTGCTTCACATATTTTGTAGATCTATTGTTTGGTGCCTCCATCATATTTAAGATTGCTATGTCTCCTTGGTGGATGAGTCTTTTTGTCATTATATAACATCCCTCCCTATCTCTGATAAATTTTATTGCTTTGAAGTGTATTTAACTGATATTATTATAGCCACTCCTGCTTTCTTTTGATTTATGTTTGCATGATATGTCTTTTCGTATCATTTCATTTGACCTTTCTATATAGTTATATTTGAGTTTCTTGTAGACAACATTTAGTTGGGTCCTATTTTCTAATCCATTCTGCTAATCTCTGTTTTTCAATTGGTCTATTTTAGATCATTTATACTTAATGTAATTATTGATGTTAGGACTTAAATCTGCCATTTTTTGTTTCTGTTTGTTCTATTTTTTGTTCTTCTGTTTTATTTTTCTTACTTTTCTGTGGACTCCTTTAACATTTTTTTAGAATTCTGTTTTTATTGATAGTGTTTTTACTTTTAATTTTTAATTTTATTTCTAATTTTTATTTTATAATTATATTATGCTATAAATTCTCCTATGCCTGTGGGTGTATCTCCTTGTAGCTTTTGTGGTTGCTCCAGGTATTAATTTATATATGCATAATTTATTTCAATATAATGGTGTCAATATTTTATCAGTTCGAGTGTATAAACCTTGCCTCCCTTTACATTCCTTTGCCCTCTTCTATTTAAAATATAATTGTCTTAAATAGTTCCTCTATGTACATTTTTTTGCATTAAAAATCTTTCAATTACAGTTGGCATTCATTATTATTTATTATTACTTTCAGATGTACAGCATTGCAGTTAGACATTTATATAATTTATGAAGTGATCCCTACAATAAGTCTAGTAACCTTATTAAACATTAATGACTATATTCCCTATGCTGTACTTTACATTCTGTGACTGTTTTATAACTACCAATTTGTACTTCTTAAGCCTTTCACATTTTTCACCCTGCTCCCCAACCCACCTCTCATGTGGCAACCATCAGTTTGTTCTCTGTATCTGTGAGTCTGTTTCTGTTTCATTTGTTCATTTATTTTGTTCTTTAGAGTTCACATATAAGTGAAATCATATGGTATTTGTCTTTCTGTGTCTCACTCATTTACTTAGCATAATACCCTTTAGGTCCATCCATGTTGTCACAAATGGCAAGATTTCATTCTTTTTTATGGCCCAGTAATATTCCATTGTATATATGTACCACACCTTCTTGTTTTATTTATTTGGATTCTCTTTTTCTCTTGATGAGTCTGGTTAAATGTTTATCTATTTTGTTTATCTTTTCGAAGAACTAGCTCTTAGTTTCATTAATCTTCTGTATTGTTTTTTTTTTTTTTAGACTGTATTCCATTTATTTTGGCCCTAGTCTTTATTATTTTCTTTCTTCTACTCATTTTGGGTTTAGTTTGCAGTTCTTTTTCTAATTTCTTTAAATGTAAAGTTTGTTTATTTGAGATATTTCTCGTTTCTTGAGGTAAGCATGTATCGTTTTCTTGTTTCTTGAGGTAAGCAGTCTTAGGACTGCTTTCTCTGTGTCAGATTTTGGGTCATTGTGTTTCATTTTCATTTGTCTCAAGGTATCTTTTGAGTTCTTCCTTGACCTCATTATTGACACATTTATTGTTTAGTAGTGTGTTATTTAGCCTCCATTTGTTTGTGTGTTTTTCAGTTTGTTTCTTGTAATTGATTTCTAGTTTCATATAATTATGGTTGGAGAAGATGCTTGATATGATTTCAATCTTCTTAAATTTACTGAGACTTATTTTGTGGCCTAACATGTCTATCGTGGAATATGTTCCATGTGCACTTGAAAAGAGTATATATTCTGCTGCTTTGGGTGAAATGCTCTAAAAATAAATAAAATCTGGTCTAATCTGTTTCCTTGTTGATTTTCTGTCTAGAAGATCTATCCACTGGTGGGTTGTTAAATTCCCTTTCTATAACTATTACTGTTGATCTTTCCCCTTATGTCTGTCAATATTTGTTTTATGCATTTTGGTGCTCTTGTGTTGAGTGCATAAATATTTACAGGAGTTATATCCTCTTGTGGGATTGATCCCTTGATCATTAAGAAATGTCCTTCTTTGTCTTTGATTATAGACGTTGTTTCAAAGTCTATTTTGTCTGACAAAAGTATTGCTACCCCAGCTTTTTAAAATTTTCCATTTACATGAAATGTTTTTTCCCATCCCTTTACTTTCAATCTCTGTGTCTTTCAATCTAAGGTAGGTCTTCTGTAGGCAGCATATAGTATGGGTCTCGTTTTCTTATCCATTCAACTACTCTACATCTTTTGATTGGAGCATTTAATCCATTTACATTTAAAGTGATTGTCGATAGGTACATAGTTATTGCCATTTTAGTATTTATATTTATTTTCTCCCTTCCCCCAACTTCTTCTTAATGAAGTCCCTTTAACATTTCTTGTAATACTGGTTTGATAGTGATGAACTCCTTTAACTTTTTGTTGTCTGGGAAGCTCTTTATTTCTCCTTTAATTCTAAATGATAGCTTTGTTGTGTAGAGTACTCTGGTTTGTAGGTCCTGACTTTTTATCACTGTGAATATTTCATCTCAATCCCTTCAGTTGAGAAATCAGCTGACAGTCTTATGGGCGCTCCCTTGTAGGTAATTAACTATCTTTCTCTTGCTGCTTTTAAGATTCTCTCTTTGTCTTTAACCTTTGGCATTTTATTTAGATGTGTCTTGATGTGGGCCTCTTTGGATTTATCTTGTTTGGGACTTTTTGTGCTTCCTGAACTTGTATGTCTATTTCCTTCACCAGGTTAGAGAAGTTTTCAGTTATTATTTCTTCAAATAGGTTCTCAATCCCTTGCTCTCTCTCTTCTCCTTCTCACACACAGATGCTTAATGTTGTCCCAGAGGTCCCTTAAACTATTCTCATTTTTTTGGAATAATTTTTCTTGATGTTCTGATTTGGTGTTTTCTGCTACCTTGTCTTTCAAATCTCTGATTCGATCCTCTGATTCATCCAATCTGTTGTTGATTCCTTCATTTGTTCATGTGTATTCTTCATTTGTTATTATAGTCTTCATTTCTGACTGGTTCTTTTTAATGGTTTTTATGTCCATTTTTGTGCTTACTATCTGTTTGCTGAAGTAGTCACTAAGTTCCTTGAGCATCCTTATAACCACTGTTTTCAACTCTGTATCTGATAGATTGCTTACCTCCATTTTGTTTAATTCTTTTTTTGGCATTTTGTTCCATTCTTTCATTTGAGACATGTGCCTTTGTCTTCTAATTTTGGCTGCCTTTCTGTGTTTGTATTAGGTAGATTGGTTACGTCTCCTATTCTTGGCAGAGTGGCCTTATGTATTAGGTGTCCTGTGGGGCCCAGTGGCACACTTGAGCTAGGTGCTCCAGGAGAGTCCCTTGTGAGAGTTGTGTATGCCCTCCTGTTGTAGTTGACCCTCATGTGACTGGCTGTGAGGACTGGCCATCACCACAGCATATGAGCTACTGTGTGCAGTGGGTACTCCAAGGAGTGGGATCACCCCAGCAGGCTCTGGTGCCTGCCAAGACCACTCTTTTGGTGCGCCGCTTGTGAGGCAAATTGGATGGTGCTCTGTTGTGCTCTGAAGCCAGTCACTGAGTGTTTTGGTTCTGGGCTTTTTGGGAGGTGCTCCCATGCAGATCAAGGTCAGCAGCTACCGTGACTAGCCAGGGGCTACTTGGTAGGAGCTACAAAGCAATCCGCAGTTGGTAGCTGCCTATGCTGGGCCTGGAAGTACAAGGGGGAGACCACACTGCAAAACAAGGTCTGTTGCCTCCAATATCAGGCCTAGGATAGCTCAGCAAAAGGCTCAGGGCACCCTGAGGCCTGGCCTCACCTGCTGGCTGCCTATAAGGATCAGCTGCTAAAATAGCTTTGGGCTGTATACAAGTTTGGTGAGGCAGGTTCTCAGGATGTCAGAAGGGTGGGGCAACAGGTGTTCATCAGGTCATTGCAGATTAAGATCTGGTGCCAGTGCTGAGCCTGAGGCTACTTAGCAAAAGACACAGGGCACCTGAGGACCTTTGAAAGTTTTTTAAGAAAGACTGCAACAGGGCCAATATAGGCTGCCTGCCACTGAAAGAGCCTCTGGCAGTGTGCAAGTTGGGTGGGGTGGGATCTCAGGGAGTCACCAGCGTGGAGAGAGTGAAGTTGACCAGGATAATGCAGATTCTAATTTGGCCCTGTCGGAGGAGGGCTCAACATGGGAAAGATGGCACCCACCTGCCAGCAGCTGTATAAAACAAAGGCTCAATGCAGAGGCAATGGCTGCTGTTTCTCCAGACCTTGCCCTAAAGCCACACAACTCAGTTTCTCCCTGCATGTCTCTGGTGCCTTCTGAGCCACTGTGCCTCTGCTAGAGCCCAGGGTGAGTATCTGCGAGTGAGTGAGTCTGCGTGCTGGTCCTTTAAGAGGACACTTGGGTTTCCAGCAGCCCTCCTTCTCACCGGGAAGAGAGGAATCCCAGCTGATAGTCATAGCCAGATGTTGTGGGGGCTCCTCTTCCCAGTGTGGGGTGGGACTCCTTGCATCTCAAGGAGACATCGGCATCTGAGATAGCCCTCCTGATTGTCAACTGCCATGCATATGTGTGGGGTGGGGGCAGCTCATTTTGTTTCTCTGCACTTCCCACTGGTCTCAACATGACTTATTCTTTATATCCTTATTATAGGACTTCTGTTCAGCTAGATGTCAGATGGTTCTCCAGGTTGATTGTTCTGTAGTTTAGTTGTAATTTTGACGTGGTCATGGGAGAAGACAAGCACAGCGTTTACCTACTCTGTCATCTTGACTGAAACTCCTCTCCATACATTTAGAACCACACCAGACAATGTTATCATTTTTGCTTCAACCATTGATCATTACTTAGAAAACTTAAAAGAAGAAAATGTGTAGTCATGCACCTCACAATGACGTTTCAGTCAATGACAGACTGCATATATGATGGTGGCTCCATAAGATTATGATCGAGCTGAGAAGTTTCTATCACCTAGTGATGTCATAGCTGTCATAATGCTGTAGTAGAACATATTAATCATGAGTTTATTGTGATGCTGGTGTAAACCTACTGCACTGCCAGTTGTATGAATGTACAGCATATGCAATTAAATATATAGTACATAATACTTGATAATGATAATAAATGTTACTGGTTTATGTATTTACTATACTATACTTCCCATCATTTTTTAGAGTGTACTCTTTCTAATTTTTTTTAAAAAAGAGTTTTCTGTAAAACTGTCATGTTATGCCAGCTGCAACCTCATGCATCTTGTGTCTACCAAGTCTCTAGATTACATTGTTTCCTCATTTGTTTGATTTATTCTTGTGTTGTGTTGTTCATAGTGATCTCCAAGCATACAAAATCCACTGCTGTTGCCAGTAAGAGGCCGTTTTAACTGATTGACATGGAAATGAAATACAAAATCATTAAGGACTACGAAGGTGGAAAATCAGTGATGGTTATTGCTTGCCAGCCTGGCATCTCCCATTTTATCATACCTACAGTCTTGAAGAATAAGAACAAAGTGATGGAAGCTATTAAAGAATCTACTTCATTGAAGGCAACGAGATTAACAAAATTTGAGAAGGGCCTCTATCATATGTGGAGAAACTTCTAATAACTTGAATTGAAGACAGACAGCAGGGTATCCCTTTCAGGACCACGATGATCACAGCCAAAACAAAAAGTGTAATGTTGAAAGAAAAGGCTGGACCTGACTACAGTGTTGAGTTTACCACTAGCTCTAGGTGGTTTAGATTCAAGAATCATTGTTCATTACTCAATGTGAAATTGAGCGATGAGTCTATGAGCGTTAATGTGAAGGCCACTGAAGAATTTTTGGAAATTTTAGATAAGCTGATTCTGGAGGAAAATTACTTACCAGAGAAAATATTCAACATAGATGAAATCTTTCTATTCTAGAAAAAGATGGCTAAAAGGACTTCTACCCATGAGTGGGCCAAGTCAATGCTAAGTTTCAAGGCTTTTAAGGACAGGATAATAGTCTTGCTTAGAGGCAATGTTGCAGGCTACAAATTGAAACCCTGTGTGATCTGGCACAGTGAGAATCCCAAGGCCTTCAAGGATATCTGTAAACATACCCTGCCAGTGTACTACAGGAGCAATAAGAAGTCATGGATGCCACAGCTTCCCTTCCAAGATGTCATCCTGAATTGCTATGCCAGCAAAATGGAGAAGTACTACTTGAAAAATAACATACCTCTAAAATTTTGCTTATTATTGACAGTGTTCCAGACAACCTCTTATTGGTGATCTTCATGCCAATATCAAGGTGGTGTTTCTCCTTTAACCACAACCTCTTTGATCCACCAATGGATCAAGGAGTTATAGTAGCTTTTAATACCTACTACCTGAGTAGGCCCTTTACCCAAGCTATTGCAGCAACTGAGTAAGATACTGAGACAACACTAATGTGATTCTGGAAGAATTAAAACATCTATGATTGCATTAGAAACCTTGCTTGGGCTTGAGGTGATATCACCAAGGAATGTATGAGTGATATCTGGAAGAAGAGACTCAAGAGGTTCATCCATGACTTTAGAGGATTTGCCAAGGATAAGGAGGTTGCAAATACTAACAAGGCTGCACTTGAGATGGTAAACAACCCTCACCTGGGTGTGGATGTGGACAACATCAAGGAGCTCCTAGAGTGGTTCCTGAGGAATTGACTTATGAGGAGCTGTAACTGGAACGGGAATACATAGCTGAAGAAGTGGCAAAAGAAAAGGAAATTGCAAGAGAAGAAAAAGAAGAGCCTCCAAGAAAATTCACAGTGAAGGGTTTAGCAGAAGCTTTTGCAGACCTCAGCAAGCTCCTTAAAAAGTTTTAAAATATGAACTCCAATACCAAAAGTTTTTTCATTAATAGAGAAGAATGTTCATGGTGTTATCTGTTTACAGGCAAACTTATGACGAACCAAAGAAACAAATCAAGCAAACCACAATGAGCATATTTCTAAAAAGAGTGACACCCCCTCAAGAAGAGCCTCAGGTAGGTCCTTCAGGAGATATTCCAGAAGAAAGTATTGTTATCATAAGAGATGACAGCTCCATGCATGTTTTTGGCCCTGAAGACCTCTCAGTGGGACAAGATGTGGAGGTGGAAGACAGTGATATCGATGACCCTGACTTTGTGTAGACAGGCTAATGTGTGTGTTGGTGTCTTAGTTTTTCACCAAAAAAAAAGTTTAAAAAGTAAAAAAAAAAAAAATTTTAATATTAAAAATAGAAAAAGTTTATAGAATAAGATATGAATAAAATGTTTTTATACAGCTGTACAACATGTTTGTGTTTTATGCTAAATGTTACTATGAAAGGTTAAAAACAAAAAAAGTTTATAAAATAAAAAATTTACAGTAAGCTAAGGTTAATTTATTACTGAAGAAAAATATTTTTTCATAAATTTAGTATAACCTAAGTATACAGTGTTTATAAAGTCTACAGTATTGTACAATAATGTCCTAGGTTGTCACATACTCACCACTCACTGACTCACCCAGAGCAACTTCCAGTCCTATAAGCTCCATTCATGGAAAGTGCCCTACACAGGTATACCATTTTTTATCTTTTATACCACATATTTACTATACCTTTTCTATGTTTAGATGCACAAATACTTAACATTATTTTATAATCGTGTATTTAGTACAGTATTTAGTACAGTAACGTACTGTATAGGTTTGTAACCTAAGAGCGCAGTAGACTATACCATATAGCCTAAGTATTAGGCTATATCATTTACATTTGTACAAGTGCACTCTATGATGTTTGCACAATGATGAAGTCACCTAATGACACATTCCACAGAATGTATCTTATCATTAAGCAACACATGGCTGTATTGTACTCATAATTTTTACTCTTTCTGTTGTTCTTCCTTCCTGATAGTCCAAGATTCTTTCATTTCCTTTCTGTTTAGAGAACTTCCTCTATCCAGTCTTCCTAAAGAAGTCTGCTGATGACAAATTCAGTTTTTCTTCAGCTAATAATGTCTTGATTTCTCCTTCATTCTTGGAGGATATTTTCACTGGATATAGAATTCTGAGTTGATAGTTCTTTTATTTTAGCACTTGAAAATTGTTGTGCTACTTTCTTCTGGCCTCCTTAGTTTCTGATGGGAAATCTGCTTTCATTCCAGTTGTTTTCTAAGTGGAAGATGTTGTTTCTCTCTGATTTCAAGACTTTTTTCTTTGTCTTTATTTTTTATTTTTATGAGCTCCAAATTTTATTATAATAACCACCAGTCATAAGATTATATTTAAATAAATGTAAGAACAAGTATTGTCTTTAGTTTTTTGAAATTTGACTTGATATGAATTTCTCTGGGTTTGTCCTTTTGTGATTTGCTCACTTCTTGAATCTGTAGGTTTACATCTTGCTAAATTGGAAAGTTTTCAGCAGTGATTTTTTTCAAGTATTTTTGTATCCTTGCTCTTTTCCTCCTTTCCTACTGGGATTCAGATGACATGAATGTTAGACTTTTGTTATGGGCCTATAGGTCCCTGAGACTTTTTTTTTTTTTAAGTCTATTTTCTCTCATTCAGATTGAATGATTTCTATTGCTCTATATTCCAGTTCACAGATTTTCCCCTCTTGCCCCTCCATTCTGCTTTTGAACCCATCCAATGAATTTTAAACATTAGTTATTATATTCCTCAGTTCTTAAATTTCCATTTGTTTCTTCTTTACATTTTCTATTTCTGTGCTGAGATTTTCTATTTCTTTGCTGAAAATTTCACTTTTTTCATGTTTCAAACGTTTGCAATTGCTTGTTGAAACATTTTTAAGATGGCTGCTTTAATCTAAAAACAAAATAAAACAAACAAAACAAAAACAGACACACAGAAACAGAGACCAAAGGGATTGTTACCAGAGGGAGTGGGGAGGAGAATAGGTGAAAAGAGGAAAGGGAATATAGTCAATAATATTGTGATAACTTTACATGGTGACAAATGATTACTAGGATTAGAGGAGTGATTACATTGTAAGATATAAAAATGTTGAATCACTATATTGTACACCTGAAACTAATATAACCAATATAAGATTGTATACCAACTATACTTAAATTAAAAAATAATAAAAATTAGATCTTGAAATAAAAATGGCTGTTTTAGAATCTCTGTCAGATGAGTTTAACATCTCTTTCATTTCAGTGTTGGCATTGATGATTTTTCTCTTTTGAGATTTTCCTGATTCTTGGTATGATGAGTGATTTTCAATTGAAACTGGACATTTGGATATTATGTTCTGAGACTCTGGATCTTACTTAAACCTTCTGTTTTAATTGGCTCTTCTGATACCAATCTGGCAGGGGAAGGGAGAAGTGCTGCCTCATTATTGCTAGGTGGAGGTAGAGGTCTAGTTGGCCTCTTTTGACACTGGAGAAGGAAAGGGCTCCTAGTTATAAGCATGAGAATTCTGGATTCTATTAGGCATTCACTAATACTACCCTGGATGGGAGAGGTAGGAGTGCCATGTTACTGTTGCCCCTACTGACACCACAGGAAAGTAGCCTCATTACCTCTGGGCAATGGGTGAAAGTTCAGACTCTTCATGTGATCTCTGCTGACACCAAAGGGGTAGGAGCCTTGTTACTGAAAGGTGGGGATGAAGGTCCAACTCCTATGGCCTTCTCTGCTACCACCTCAGTGTGTATTGTGGCTGAGAGGGGAGGCTGGAGGCAGGGCAGAGAGGGGGCGGGACTGTTGCAGTTGTAGCAAGGAGGCAAGAGAACTAAAATGTTAAATTGAGCTATATCAGAGACTTCATTATGCTGATCAGCCCTGCAGCCAGACCATGAGGACACCTGCAGAACAAAGGAAGATTTCTGCTGGGATTGCTAACAAACCATTTCCCCACACCCTGAAGGGAAACAGGAAAAACAGAGTCTTAAGTGGTACATTATTCAAAATAAAATCATTTATTCCTTATGGCTAAAACCATGAGGAACCTATGAAGCACAGGCTGAGAATTGCCAGCAGGCTTTTCACACTACATATCTTTACTTTTTCACACTACATACTCTTATCCTTCCTCATAGTATGTCCATACCAAAGGAAAATGAGTAAACAAAATCTTTTAAACTGTAACTCACAGGAACTAAAGAATGATATATAAACTGAATTCCCTGAATACTTGGGGTCTCTCTCACTGTCCTGTCTCTCTCAGGCCCTCTCACTCTGCTTCTGAAAAGAGGCCATCCTCTGTCTATGGAGTATTACCTCTTCTCTAATAAACTTTCTTTTGACCCTAACTCTGGCATGTGTTTGAATGCTTTCTTACACTCTGCCTTTTCTCTCAGTGCAGGGCTTGAGTCTCTCCCAACTCGGAGATTTGCCCTGTCCTGCATCAATATAGCCTAGTGGGACAGGAAGTATAGGTTCCCACGCCCCCATTGGCTGGCTGGGTGAGAGTGGGGCCACCGTTTTTTCTGGAAGCGATAGGGAAAAGTACATCTAGTTGGCTCTATATTTTTGGAATTGTGCAGACATCTATTTACCGTCAGTATGCTAAATCCCTCACTAGAACAATGTCTGGCACATCGTAGGAGCTTAATAATATTCAGTGACTAGCTGAATCCCCACTTTACCATGAGAAAATTTAGGAAATTAAGTTATTTCTACTAAACCACACGGCTAGTACTAGGAAAATCTGAGATTTAAAGTGAAATCTGATTCCAAAACCTGAGCTCTCAGAAGAATCTCTGGGGGCACAGGTGAAATTCAAGGGCCCTTTTGTTCTCTTAGGACAAAGAAAGAGTGAGAAAGAGCCCCTACTTGAGATATTGACAAAGTGGTAACATTACACTTTACCGAATTAATAATAAGCTTGCATTCTCCAAGCAAATGCCCAAGCTGTCATCTCTCTTTCCTTCCATTCACTGCCAAGTTTCCTGCCTAGTATCCTAACTACTCCTTAATTCCTGTGCAAACGGGGCTCTACTCCAATTGTTCTTCTGCAGCTGCCTTCTTCTTCCAGTCCCAAAGACCAAATGAAACAGTGTCTTCATGATTCTTTTTTAAAAATTTTCTGCATTGTTTTTTATTATTGTTTACCAAACTTCTCCCTACTCTTGACTTTCATGATCCTCCACTTTCTGGATTTGCCCCCCTTCCCACTGATTGCTGTCTCCTCTTTCTATTCCCCTCCTCCAAATGACAGAATTCCTCAGGATTCTTCCTTTCTCTTTGTTATCTACAGTCTCATTATTAGAGATCTAAGCTTACAGCCTCAACAAGTCTTGTAAATACACCCACTCATCCATCCATTCATTCATTCATTCATTCAATCTTCATTTATTGAGCACCTGCTGTGTACCAGGCACTGTTCTATAGCACGGAACAAGATAAACAAGGTGTCTCTTCTCGTGTTTCTATCCTAGTGGAAGACACAGAGAGCAAACAAAAAACAATCAGTTAGTTATGAAGCCATATAGCATTTCAACAATATTAATGAAACCTGTAAAGTTTTTCATGCATAATCTCAATTACTTATTAGATTCTAAAATTACTAAAGGTAAAAATGTGTTATTTCCATAAGAACTCATATTTATTTGTATTCTAGTTTACTTTAAAGATGCACTTTCATATAGTGGTGATTTTAAAATTCTGTCAATTATTGGAGGTGGAAAAAAAATGGCGTAGATGATAGAGGCTCTGTTCATTTCTCTGGTGACCAAATCAAAGTTGTGACAGAAACATGGAGCAAGCAGCAAGGAAAAATTGCCTGGAATCTAGATGAACAAGCCATAAAACTAGAGAGAAATCCAAGAAATCACTCTGCAACGGCAGAAGGTAGGACGGGGCGAGGACGCGAGGCTGCCTAGTCTTGAGCAGTTGAGTGGGACAGAGGCTGTGGCAGCGGCAGATGCTTCTTAAAGGAGCTATGTCTGCAAACAAACTTTTGCAGTGACTGACCTGCTTGCTCTGAGTACCAGTGCCGGATAGTCTCCATGAGGGGCACCATGGACTTTCAGGGGGACACCGAGTTGTTGGAGTGAGGGCCGAGGTGAGACTTGCTCTGTACAGAAGTGCCGGGGTATCCATTGTTCCTCTGTGGAGCCCGCCTCTCTCCCAGTGCACAGACTCATGCCGCCATAGCCCAGAAGATTCCCTGAAACTCCGCCTCCCCCAACTCGGGGCCCCACCCAACCCACATCCAGGTGTGTCCTCGGTGTGTTAGGTTCTCCTTGCTGAGCAGCGCCTAGACTCACACTGGAGACAGCTGACCTCGGTTTCTGGTCTTTTGAGGCAACTATAAACACAGCATCTGTGGATTGCTTGCTAAATCTTAACAGGTGGCTCTGGAGGGGCACAGACTGGGGTTAAATTTGGCCTGCAGCTGAACCTCTCTCAGGACTGTGCCACTGGACACCTACTACACAAAGACACAGTAAGATGGGGAGACTTAGGAGCTTTGTTTAGTACATAGAAACAAACACAGAAAGGCAGCCAAAATGGGAAGACAAGGAAGCAGAAACCATATGAGAGAACAGAAGAGATGCAGAAATAATGGAGTCAAGCACTCTAACAGATGCAGAGTTCAAAACACTGGTTATAAAGATACTCAATGAACTTATGGGAAGTGTAGATAAATTCAGTGAGAACTTCAACAAAGAGATATAAAACATAAAAGTGGAAATAGAAATTATAAAAGAGAGTAAGTCAGAAATGAAGAGCACATTATGCATAATGTACTCTTCATTGAAGAGTATATTAGATGGAAAAAACACAGTGGATAACGAAGAGGATCGAAGCATCAATATAGAAGATGGGGAAGCCGAGGACACTCAATCGGAATGGCAAGAAAAAAGAAGCCAAAACAATAATAATTTAAGGAGCCAATGGAAATCTATTAAATGTAAAAATATTCATGTCATAGGGGTACCTGAAGGAAAACAACACATTGAGGAGCTATTTGAAGAAATAATAATGGAAAACTTCCCTCACCTGGTGAAGGAAATAGACATACATCCCCAGGAAGCTCAGAGAGTCCCAAAAAAGATGAACTCAAAGAGTCCCATGCCAAGACACATCATAATTACAATTCCAAAGATTAAATACAAAGAGAGAATCTTAAAAAGCGGCGAGAGAAAAGCACTTAGTTACCTACAAGGGAGCACCCATAAGACTGGCAGCTGATTTCTCAAAAGAAACTATGCAGGACAAAAGGGCTTGGCAAAAAATATTCAAAGTGATGAAAACCCAGGATCTACAACCAAGAATACTTTATCCAGCAAAGCTATCATTCGGAGTTGAAGGACAGATAAAGAGCTTCCCAGACAAAAAAAAAGCTACAAGAATTTATCATTGCCAAGCCAGTATTACAGGAAATGTTGCAGGGACTTCTTCAAGAAGAAAAAATATCTATCAAAAACAGGAATAAAAAATGGTAATAACTACATTCCTATCAACAAGTATCTCAAATAGAAAAGAATTAAGTGCTCCAACCAAAAGATAGAGTGGCTGAATGGATTAGAAAACAAGACCCCTACATATGCTGCCTACAAGAGACTCACTTCAGATTAAAAGACACACACAGACTAAAAGGAAGGGGATGGAAAAAGCTATTGCCTTGACTGACCTAGAGGGTATTGTGCTGAATGAAATGGATCAGATAGAGAAAGACACTTACCGCATGATTTCAACTAAAGCAGAAATAAACTCATAGATACAGAATATTTAGAGGGATACTAGATGGAAGGGGGTTTGGGAGAAAGGCAAAGCGATTAAGAGGTACAAATGGATAGCTGCAGAATAGACATGGAGATGTAGAGTGAAGCATGGAGAAGATAGTTAATAATGTAAAAAATATGTAAGAGGGAAGAGGGGTACTAGATTTAGTGGGGTGATCACTTTGTGAGTTATGTGGATCTCTGATCTCTATGCTATACAGCTGAAACTGGTATAGTATTGTATGCCAACTATAATTTTAAAAATCTTCATTGAATTGTACAATGTCAATACAAGCAACTAATTGTCTTATATTTCAAGAAAGATGAAAAGTAAAAAAAAAAACTTCTGTTTTGTACAACTCATTAGAGCACCCTCTTAGTGATTCATGAATTGCTTAATAAAACCTATTAGATCTTTTCAAAATTTAAAAAAATCTGTCAATTATTAAATAATAATTTTTCTTAGAACTTTATAAATATCTGAAAGAAGTTTAATACGTTCTTGGTGTTACACAATAACTTTGAAACCTGTCCAACCACATACCAGACGCGCAGTGTGGAGCAAGGTACTTAACTTCTCTGCATCTTCATCAATCTTGTCTCCAGGAACTCCTTAACTCATGAGCCCCATACCCAGACAAGGACTAAACATAAGGCTGGCACCTTGTTCTCTTAGGAAAAAGGAAGAGTGAGAAGGAGCCCCCACTTGGAAATTTGACAAAGCGATAACGTGACACTTTACTATTAGGGTTCAGAAGCCCTGGCCAGCATTTCCTTCTGAAGAGAGACCTTTGTGATGGGCCCAGACTCTTTCTGGAACTTTCCAAGGCAGAGAAGGCTTTGTTGCTCCAGGATCTGCAGTGAAGCTGGGGCACAGGTGGTTAAATTGGCCCGATCCACAGACCTGAGACCAGGGATATCTGTGTGATGGTGCATGTACCTTAGTGCTTTATCAGGACCGTGCTGCAGGATGGGAGAGTCCAAAAGTTGTCTCATTGAAGGCTCAGAACAAGGGTGACTACAAATGCTTCCACAGGCAGCAAAGAAGTGAAACACGCCAGTGAGGAGAGTGGGTAGTAGGCACTTTGAAGAAGAGCGGGGCCCCAACTAATGAGAGAAAGTAGGCCAATCACTAGGCTCTCTCTAGCACCTGAAAGCAAAGGCTAGGAGCAGCTGGAGAAGCATGAGCCCTTGCCCGAGCGGGGTGCCAGGCCAGCAATTGGGCGAGGGTGTAATTGGAAAGGTAGCTGCCGGGACTGTTGCAAAGGATGGACGCGCTGAGGGCCAGGAAAATACCGCCTAGTGTCGCCAGATCGAGGGGCATCCAGCATCGAGGCACCTCAGTCTCCGTGAGGGGAGGTGATGAGGGGAAAGGGGCGGGGGGTTAGGAGGCGTAGGGTCGAGGAGTGAGGGATGGATTCCGGGGCTTCTGCGTGTTCAGTCCTCCTAAGTCGGCAACTCCAGGCGCCTGCCCCTTGCACGAATTCCGGGCAGTGTTTCCGCCCATTTTCTCTCTCCAGACTGCCAGAGCCCTCGAGAAGAGAGGCGGGGAGCCCTGTTGCCTTCTGCAGCAGGTGAGGTAGAGTAAGCAGAGACCCTTCGGGAGAGAGGGGAGGGATGGGATAAAGATGCCAGTCCCTTCTCAAAGAAGGCCTGGGCCTCGCCCTGCCTCTGCCTCGCCCTGGCTGCTCCTACCCTTTCTGGCTCAAATGGCTCTTTTTCTGCTTGCCCCTTAAATGTTTCCCTTCCCCTGGGGTCCATCCTCGGAGCCCTCTCAATTTACACTCTTTCCTGATGATCCCATCCACTACTGTGACTCCTCTAACACCTCCACTGGCATCTTTTTGTATAACAAAAAAAAAAGGCGGGGGGCATCTGAATCTGATCAGGACTTCCAATTTACAGAAGATGTAGAGCAGAGGCCCTCAATCCCTGGGCTGTGGACTGGTTCCACCAGTGGCCTGTTAGGAACTGGGCCACACAGCAGGAGGTGAGCGGCAGGGAGCAAGTGAAGCTTCATCTGTATTTGCAGCCGCTCCCCAGCGCCAGCATCATTGCCTCAGCTCCATCTCAGATCATCAGGCATTAGATTCTCATAGGAGCTCCGGTCCCTGGTGCCACAAAGATTCCCCTGTCCACTGAATAGAGAATCCAGAGTAGGAGAGGCTTAAAAGCTCATCAACCAGCCTCAACCTATGGTCTAACTTGAATCTTGATTCAAATAAACTTTTTAAAAAAGTAGAAATTGGAACCTGACTGGGTATTAATAATATATCACTGTTAATTTTTAAGACATAATAACGGTATTGTGCTTATGTTATAAAATAGTCCTCATTTTTTGCCGTTCATACTGAAACATTTGTTGTGGAAGACATGATATCTGGAATTTGCTTCAAGATAATAATGCAGACAGAAGTGGGCATGGGCTGAGATGAAACAAGATTGGCCAGGATTTGATCATTGTTGAGGCTGGGTGATGGGAACATGGCAGTTCATTACAGTCTACTTTTATTTTTTAAATTCTCCATTATAAGAAGTTAAAAAAAAGAAAAGAATAATTATATTCCATTTAATTAGTCTCAACATTGTCAGGGCTCCATGCAAGTATATGAAGGTAATCTGAGAGTCCTTTTGGCTACTGACTTATATGGCTCCCCTGGTACCCTCTGACCCCTTGCTGGATTGATTTTTGACCTGGGGCTGGAGTTTCTATCTCTCTGCATATTCCCTCCTGAACATTAACTAAAAGTGATCGTGGGTTTCCACCACCTGAAAGTAGTATGTCCTCCAACCTCAATATGTCTAAAACTGTACAGCTCCAAGCTCTCACTCCAAATTCCCAATTTCTATGAATGGCTGAGCATCTCCCTCCTCTATCATAAACTAAATCCATGTAGCCATATTTGACTCCCCCTCCTCTTCTTTCTGTACATTCATTTAGTCAGCAGTTTCTGTGGATTCTTCTTTCACAGTGTTTCACGGACCCATCTCTTCCTTTCCACTCATAGCTAGCGTCTAATCCCAGGTGTGGATTTCTTCCTGTGTGCATTTACTTCCTGACCACTTTCCTGCCCTTAGTGCCCTCTTTCCAGCCATCCCACCTGCCATGGACCATTAGAGAGTGCCATTAGATCAAGAGCCTCATATTTTATCTGAAGTCAAAAATGGGTGAATAGTGGTTTAGGCTTTGCCAACCCCAAATTCCTTTCCTTACAATCTAAAGGAGTCTCATTCAAAGAAAGTTGAGATGACAATGATTAGGCAGCCAGCAAAAAGGGCAAATGTGGAGAACATTATTTCTCAATTACTAAGCAAATACACCCTTTACACATAGTTGGTAGGTTAACAACACCCTAGACCTGGAATATGAAAAAGCAGAATCAAAGGTCACAAGAATCCCATTCAAATAGGTCAGTAGACGAATGAAAGAGCTCAAACAACAGAAAAAGGAAGATTCAAAGAGTTCTGCCAATTTCTCTAGTGAGTGCTCTACAGTAGAGCAAAAATACATCAGGTTTTCTAAATCAAAGACACAAGATTTGACAAATGACTTTCAGATTTGATCATTCATTCATATGAAGTTTTACAAAGGTACAAAAATGAAGTCATATGGGTGAGCCCTGATCCAATATGATTTGTGTCCTTAAAAGGAGATCAGGACACACATTGCACAGAGCAAAGACACCTGAGGAAGACAGCCATCAACAAGTCAAAGAGAGGGACGCCTCAGAGAAAACTAACCCTGCTGACACTTTGATTTCGGACCTCTAGCCTCCAGAACTGTGAGAAATAAATGTGTGTTGTTTAAGCCACCCAGTCTGCGGTTCTCTGTTATGGCTGCCCCGGCAAACTAATACAAGGGGCTAAATTCTAGGGAGGGAGACAAATGAGAAAAGAAGCAAGTATGAGACAGCTTTGTAAATGCAATGACCTTAGAATCATCTACCCCAGTTGTGGGAGAGGAGGATTTCCTCCTCTTATGCTAGAGAAGTTTCCCAGGAGGGAGTTATTCTGGGTCGTAAAGCCCTCCTTGAGAAGTGCCTGCCCCTCCAAAGTTGCAAGGGCGCTCAGAGGCAGGCCCCAAACACAAGTGGTCTTGCCGTGTCTCTCACCTTCCTGATTCTACCTGAGCTATATGCAGCCACTACACCCAGGCCATTGGCCTGTAAGCCAGTCTCAAGTGCATGCTCGATCGGGGAAATGAACTAATGGAGAGAGATCAGCTGACCCAAGCCCATCTCCCATAGTGGATGGAGCCAGCAGGGTGGGAAGAAGCTGAGAGCCACTGAAAGTTGGCAGTGAGCAGCAACCCGGAGCCTGCAGAAGCCACTCGTAAATCAAAGCAGTGAGGTACAGAAGAGATCAGAATAGACAGTTAGTAGGTGCCGAAGAATCGGAGGTGGAGGCAGCAGCCATGGGCTCTGTGAGGCTGCTGAAGTGGAGAGCACTGTGAGGATTCCTACTGGGAGCTAAGCTTGTTTGGGGTCTTCATTTTTTACCTCAGGATTGGAAGAGAGAGGATTTTCAGTGTGACTAATGAAGTCTCAACACTTGTCCCTTTTCATGTCCTTCCTAGACTCAGCACATCAGAGGACCTAGGTGGGTAATGGGAGGACAGGAGGCGAGGCAGAGGCCAGGCCATCTTGCTCCATGCTTCTTGGGCACAGGGCCTCCTCTGCCTTCCCTCCACCCAGCAGGCCCTCCCTTCCCTTCCTATTCCTTGGATCTGCCCAGAGCATCACTTTCCCCTGAGCAATCTTCCCAGACCTCAGGGCAGCACACATCCTCCCTCGAACCTTAGTAGTGAGTGTCTCAATTGTGGTTATTTTGCTTTTATTTATGAGATAATTATTAGTAATTAATATTAATCATTGTAGACCACAAACTCTATGGGGACAGAGTCCCCTTTGCACTTCTTTGTTAGCCCAGGACTTAGCACAGTGCCTGGTACACAGTAAGTTCTCAGCACTTACTCACTAGATTCCAAATATGCATATAAGGGAAGGTTAGGTAATTTACTAAAAGTCACAGATCTAGCAAGTGACCTGATGGCAAAGTCAGTTGAATACTACTTAATCAGCACTTAGGCACACACAGGGGCATGCACACACTCCAACCAAAACCCCTCAAAACCTCACTATGGGCCCTTTCTCAAGAGAATGGAATGCATTATGATTAAAGTAATAGACTGATGGAGGCAGAGGGACCCATTTGTTGCAAGTGTAGCTCTTAATTTTTAACTAATAATAATGTAAAGCTTTGACAGTTTTATTATGTAAACTCTAGAAGAAAAGTTGAAATTAATCAAGAGAAAACTATCCTTAAACATCTCTGTGAAAACAAAGGAAAGCAGGGCTTTTCAGACTTTTGAAGAGGAGGGGTAGAAACCTTCTTCAAAAAATAAACTTTTAATGACACTGTTATTAACTAAAGTCCATAGTTGATTGAGATTTCCTTATTTTTTGCCTAATGTCTTTTTATTTTCCCAGGATCCCATCACATCACATTTAAGTCATCACATCTCCTTAGGCTCCTCTTAGCTGTAACAGTTTCTCAGACTTTTCTTGTTTTTTGGTGATTTTGACAGTTTTGACAAGTACCGTTATTTGTAGAATGTGCCTCCATTGAGATTTGTCTGATACTTTTCTCATGATTAGATTAGGGTTATGGGCTTTTAGGAGGAAGATCACAGAAGTAAAGTACCGTTCCAATCACATTCTATTCAGGGTACACCACTCTGACTTACCACCGCTGTGGAACCTGATTGCCTGGCTGATGCAGGCTCTGTTGGGTTTCTCCCCTGTAAAGTTACTCTCTCCTCTCCCTTTTCATACCGTTCTCTGGGAGGAAGTCACTATGAGCAACTCTCATTTCAGGAGGCAGAGTTATGTTTTACTTCCTTAAGGGCAAAGTGTCTATATAAATGATTTGAAATCTTTATGCATGGGAGATTTGTCTATTCTCTCCCATTTTCTTATTTATTCGATCATTTATTTATATCAGGACTTTTTCTCATCCCATCATTTGGCTATGGCAATTGTTCTTTGCATTTTTCTAGCTGCTGCTTTATTTCTCTACCTTTGTTCCCTTGACCCATGCCTTCCATTTAAACTTTTGTGCAGCCAAAAATAGATCTGCTGTTTGAAAACTTTCTTCGGCTTTCTTCTTTTCTTAAGCGCTTTTATTTTAAAAACATTTCTTACCATTATGTGTCTCCTTGAAAAGAGATCTAAGTTCTCTTCCCTGTCCTTTTAGTTTATTTTACTTTTTATTTCCTCTAACACACAGTTGCTAAGTGCTAGATAAGGGTGACCCTTCACCCACAGTGCTGGCAGTGTCTTCTGAGTTGCATTTCACAACCTCGTCTCTCTTGCACATTGGATTCAGGGCCAGGGAGTGGCACACACAGGCTTACAACAAAACCCACTATTTCTCAAGCCCTCCCTAGCAACCTGGAAACTTCAGCCTCTACCCAGCAGGTTAGGAGAGGAGGACAGATGGTCCTAAGCTCTCTTTGGCAGTGCTTAGTAGCTAATCCTGCAGGTGACATGTGGGGCCTGGTGCCTCAGGTTAGCTGCTCACCATAACCAGGGGGAGACCCACTTATATGGAGAAAGTGTCTACTCTGTTCCCTGATTGGTCCTTTTTTATGTTAATGAGGAATCCAAATTTGCAGTTTGGTTAGTCCAAACAGCATTGTCCTAATTGGTCAGGTTCACCTGTCCTGATTGGTTGTTATTAAGTTGCTCCGATTGGTCAGTAAAGATGCAAATGGAATATTAATATGCAGTTCTGATTAGACAGGGTAGGTCTCAGCCCATAGATTGAAAGATGATTCCAGGAACTCCTTTATAAGGAATAGCTCAGCCAGCAGTAAGACAGTGCGAGAGGCTTGGCAGCTCAGTCTTCCACTTCTCTGAGAGGCCTCTTTAAACAATGGCTTCCAGACTCTGATTATGAACATGAGCCTTGTTAACCACAAGGTGTCTTTTGAGGCAAGTGTATTTCTTCTTGGGGACAACAGATCTTCTTTGGCTTTGTAAGTCAGCTGTAGGTTGTTCTCAGCGGAATCACTTCTGAAGATTCCCTTGAGATTCCTTTCCTGTATCACTTACTACAGCAGAAGTATATATTCAGTATAAACTGTATTTAGGAGAAAAAGACAGGCGGGAGTTGTCAATATTCATACTTTTCATGTTTCATAATAGGATTTTTGCTCCACAATTTATACCTTCAGCTATTCAGTTAAACCTCAGAGCTTTAGCACATTTAAAGTAGGTAGAAATAGTAATTCTCCAGGACGTTACTGTCTGGCTGTGCCAGCCACTGACTCACTCAAACCTAGCGAAACCCTCCATCAGATGAGCTGAGATGTGTCACAATGGCAATGCGCACTTCTCTCTCAAGCAGATCAGTGTACCTATGTTGGGGGTGGGGCCAGGTGAGTAGCTCATTGCCTGGGAAGCATTTGCACTTGCTCAGTTAAGTGTGCAGTCACTGGGGCTCAGAATAAAGCTTCCGTATTTTATATGCTTTGTGAAAGCTCAGTCAGATTGAAAGAGTTTTAATTAGCTTCACAACAGTGGAACCCATGTTTTGTATTTAAATATTAGACCCCAGTTATGGCATTATTGTGGGGCTTTGCTGTACTTTCCTACTGGTTGGGTAAATATCTGCCACTCTGAGGGTCTTCCTTACCTCAGGCCCTTCGGAGTCCTTCCCCTTGACTGCCTTCCCCCACCTCTTGTGTCCAGGCACAGTGTGAGGGCTCCAAGATGTTGTGCCTCAGTGAGTGTCCCTTAAGATTGGTGTGGGAGATGCTCCTTGTTAAATATTTCATATTGCACCTGGTTCTATCCAATGTGTCCCCTTTTCTCAAATAACCCATTGTGAGAAAAACTCTTTAGCTGCTGTCTCTGGGCACAGGAAGTGGCCCTCTCTGTATCATATTGGCATTCTCCCCTCTCAAATTCTGGCTCTAGATTTTTCCATCCCTACACCACTTAAGTAAAATGGCCCCACTTGCTACATCAATGTTATAATGTTCATATCTGTGTGATTATGTTGACTTCATTCTTCAGTTCGTGCTCTGGATTTCTCTTCTGCTCCTGTATTTAACTAATCCCATTCTGCCTTTATCTCTTGTTCTATTCATGTCTCCAGCTCTGTACTTTAACATCTTTTTTTTTCTTGGAGACTTGAAGAGTCCTACAATGAACCTCTTACTCTTATCCTACAATACCTTTCCTTTATTAATTCCTCTGGGTGGTTCCCCCGCTCCTGCCCCCTTTTATCCTTTGTAGTCTTGAAACAAAGCTGAGTCATGGTCTCATTTCCTTTTACCAGCTTTCTTTTCCCACTTACTATTTCTTATTGCTCTTCTTGTTCATTGCTTAATATTATGAAAGTCATCTGTCCCATTCACCGAACACCCACTGCAAGCTGAAATTTATCTTCTGTATTTTCTTCTAGAAGCTCTTCCAGAAAACCTCGAATTCTCTTATACACTTCCTCTCTCTCCCAAAAAAAGCTCTTCCCTATATTCATTTAGACAAATGAAAATAACTCATTTGTTCCTCTTTCCCCTTCTTTTATATGCCCTTGAAATAAAACCAGCTTTGTCCACCTCCTTACTATTCTGTCCTGCCCTTGGGCAATCTGTCAACTGTAAGCAGTTGATGTTGTTTAGCTTTCACATTTACACCTTTCTCATTTAGGTGTTACCAACTTCACATTGCATTCAAAACTTTCTAATTAAATCTCTGTGTCTTCCACTATCTCTAAATGGAATTATCTACCGTATGGTTAATCTCAAGTCCCCTTTTGACATAATTTGATTCCATATTGATCATCTCCAGGCCCGACTCTAAAATGGTCAGCATCTTTTGCTCAGGTTATTTAATACCTCGTGAAGCCTTTTAAAATAAATAACAAAGTCTCCTATATCTAATCTTACATGCAGAAACAGTATCTAAAATAAATTCATTTTCTCTGCTGATCTGCAATGTCATGAGGACATTTGCTCCCAAGAATCTGAGTTATAAAAAATATGTTGAGTTTATTGAGTTTGTTCTTGGTAAATTCATAACTATGGTACCCACCCTTTGCTTCTCACTGGGTAGCTTTCCTTATCCCTGATACAGACAACTGGGAAGTGTGGGGTTGGGGCACAGACAGGTGTCACTTAGGTTAGTGGCCTTAATGGGTTTGCATTCTGGCCCTGCCACTAGCTGCAGGACCTTGAACAATTGACTTCATCTATACTTCTGTTTCCTCATCAGCAAAATCAGGATGATAAAATGTCTATCTTTTGGTGTTGTTGGGACATGGAAATGAGATATTATATACAATTGTCTTTAAAACAATTCTTAACACACAATAAGTGTTCATTAGTTGTTAGCTAGTGCTATTCTTGCCACACATCTTCTAATCAGAGCCCATGCATTGATCTTCCCTTACTTAATTAGCCTAAGTTGTTTTCTATTGTTTTTCATCTCTCAAGTCCTTTAGACCTTACAGAAATACCTCTTTTTCCTCTTCCTCCTCTACTTCGTCTAGTTACCCTGCCCTTACTTTTCCTTATCTTCCTGTGAATCCTTTCCTGTTTGTGCCTGACAGGTGGCAACCACCATCCAATCAGACAGTCTAGGGAGAAGAAAAAAAACATGTGGACACCAAATGTCTGAGGATGACTCACTATTGTAGAGGCCTCCCTCCCTCCTGCATGCAAGCATCTATGTTTAATTTGCACAATATGCCTCAGGGGGGTGAATGAGGAGAAAGTCAGGTGCTTTGACAAACACAGAGACTTAGGGTAGAGCAAGATCAGAAGATTGTCATCAGAGAAAGAAGGACATCAGGGTTGAGTGGGACATGGGCCATCCTAATGGGAAAAGGGATGAAGGTCAGTACCCACTCATCCCTGTTCCCAGTGGCCTCATTCTCTTAACTAAATGACAATTTCAAGGTGAGTAACCCTTGAGCCTGGGAGCGGAGTGCTAGGGCAGGCACAGGCCATAGAAAGATCAGTCCAACAAGACTATCCTGGCCTCTGGCCCCAGGCAGGTAAATCCCCAGGGGCTGACTGCTCTTCAGTCTCTCCTACTTTCCTTCCAAATTCTGTGTGATTTGGAAGGACCATCTCTACCTTACAGTTAATATGAGGGTTTCTTGTGTGTCTACAAAAAGCCCATTTAGTCTTTTAAATTTAGAATGGATATTCTATTTATTATAATAACTCCTAAAATCTAGCTCCTCAAGTTAAGTTTAGCTTACAAATATAAATCATTTGTGTAAGTGTAGCAGATTTTAGCTATCACCTTTAAGGGGTCTTTGATACTTGGCCACAATTTATAAATATTTTAATTCTAATATTCTAATAATGAGTTAAATAAGGATGTAAGTGCTCATATTCAGAAGAGTGTGAAAATTTGGGAGCTATGGGCAGTGGGTACAGGAACTTGGGATGGGAGAGGGTCGGAGAGTGGAGAATACTGGGGAGGAACACTGCAGCCAGGACTTAGAAGAAATGACTGGACCTTGCAGGATGTCAGGAAGAGAAACTCTGTTTTTCAGCCATCAGCATTACCACTTCTCAATGCCTGGGGCTAGTCACTGACCAGTGACTCCACATGCGCAGATCTGAGTTACCTGTGAGTTTATGAACAATCCAAGTGACCAAAATGAATAGGGATGAAAAGGAGTCCTTAGTTAACAGACCAAGAAACAATAGCTGATAAAAGAGAGAATTAATATTTCTGAGCATACTTTGCTCATTAGGCCTCCTAATGCTGTGAGGTCATCATTATTCTTCTCATTTTATGGATTTGGAAACTGTACCTCAAAACCATGTTTCTAGTAAGTAGTGGACACTGGATTCATTTTGTATCTTAAATACTTATATCTGTCTTGTTAAAAACTATTTATAAACATCTTGCAAAAGTGTTGCAACTATCTAATCCAAATTGGATCATATTGTGACAAATTGGATCTTGTGACCTTTTGCCTTTATCATCTCTCAGCCCCTAGTCCACAATGACTTTTTCCAAAACTGCCAAATCAGACTCATTATCTGAGTCTCCATGGAGCAAAAACAGGCAAGTCTAATACTGAGAATTTCTTAGGAGGAAAACTACAGGAAGCAGCTGGTTCTGCTATAACTATAGTTATTACAGTCGCTGAAACCAGCAGAGATTTGCAAACTTGGAGATGGAGGAGGCCTCCAGTGGCTCAGCTGGGACCCTGGCAACTCATATTAGCAATGCTGTTGGAATCCCACTTAATGAGGCCTAACAGGGAGGGAAGGACATGTAAGCTCTGCAGGTCCCAGAGCCGTTGGGTCCATGAACAAACTCATTTGTCAATTTTTGTCTCCAGCTGGGTATGTTGCCCCTTTTAAAAGCACATTACGAACTTGGAGAGAATGTCTCTTCTTTTCAAGCATCCATGGGGAATTGCCAAAATATATGATGCACTAGGCCTCAAATTTCAAATGGAGACTTGTGCAAGCCACATTTCTTGACTACAGATGAAACAAAATTAAGAATGAATAACAAAAGATTAAAATAAGACATCTCAAATTGAAAAATTGAAAGTATTTTTCTTATTGGTAAGGACATAATTGGTAAAAAAAAAGAAAAGAAAAGAAAAGAAAGAAAGAAAAGAAAAAAAAATGGAAGTAACCTGTAAAACAATATCGTAGAATCCATTTTCTGCTTATATTGTTGACTCCTGAATTGAAAATTAAGCTTTTAGAAGTTGGCATGCTCCTGAAAAAACTAACTTCTAAAATTCGAGTACCAAGTACCAACTGGAGATCTTATGATCTAATAGTGTTAAAGTACTTTGGAAATTCCTCCTAAGTGGTGACTCATGCGCTACTAGTTAGGGAATCTCTGGGCCAATTCTCAGGTGTTTGAGGGAGAGTTCTATAATGGGTTCTGAATCCCTTTGTCTGTGATTGCTATGCAACATTAAAAAGGTGAGAGGAGGCTCCTTGTTTGTAAAGGGTTTCCAGTGAGAGCAGCTCACCCTTAATGGTGATATTCTGATTTGCAGTCTCTTCTTCATCGCAAAAGTAAATTTTCTTATCAAATTAAAAAGATTAATGTCTATTGCTACATCTTGAGTGCTCAGAATTGAGGAGAAATGTATAGAGTGCTGGACAGTGAGACAGTGAACTGACTGCCACCATGGCGGCAGGTGGGAACCCTCATTTACTCTCTACCACAACTTCTTAGCCCACTGAGGTAGGAGATGGCAGAAAATGCAGAGAAAATTAGCTGGGCAATGGCCTATGGGGAAGCTAAAAAATCTTATAGGTACGGTTACCACAACTTCTGCATTAAATATTGATGTTACAACTATGAGCGTGAAGCTGGACTCTCTTGGAATATTCGGAGTATATGGTTCCCTCATTCCATGAAGTCTTAATAAGAAATTAAACTGTGTCCCAGGGAGAAGAAAGTCTGGTAGCTGTGCTTGGGGAATCTTGAGGAAGTTGAAAAGTAGACTAATGATTTTAGAAATCTAAGAAAACGAATTTGTTTAAAATTATTTTTTATTAAAAATGTTTATTGTACAAAATTTGGAATATATAAAATAATATAAAGAAAATAAATCATCTGTAATCTCACCACTCTGAAGTAATATCCTGGTATTTTGTTGTGTTTCCTTCTAATCTTTTAAAATTGAATATATAATTTTTAAAAATTATAGTAAAATACACATAACATAATTTTTTCTTTTTAATCATTTTTAAGTGTACAGTTCAGTGGCATTAAATACATTCACATTGCTGTGCAGACATCATCACCATCCATCTCTAGAATTCTTTACATCTTTCAAAACTTGTACTCTGTACCCATTAAACATTAATTCCTCATTTTCCCCTCTCAGCCCCTGGCAATCATCATTCTACTTACTGTCATACAATTTTAATTGAATATATCATTTTTATTTAAAATTAAAATTATACTGTATATAGAGATTTGTGCCCTGCTTTTTAAAATTAATATTATATCCCTCACATCATTATTCTCACCAGTGTCATTTTGCAATATAGTCTACTATATGGATATTCTTTTTTTCTCTTTTTCTTTTAAAATTGTCCATATGTAGACTAGTACAAAAAGTTTTTGTAAGAGAAATTCTGTAGAGTGTTTTAAGTGACTCCATAAAATTAACAGCTGTTGAAACATGTTTGACAAAACAAAATAAATTCTGTCACTTAGTCACATGGCTTCTTAGTTTTCTATTTTGATAGAGAAGCTACACGTGTTAGAATAAAAACAAAAGAAAAATGCTTAACTACTCTATAACTTAGTCAATTTTCTGTGACCATCTTAATATGATAAATCTGTGTGCCATCACTGTATATTTTCTCTAGTATGATTGTTTAAATAGTAAAATAGTGGGTTGTAAAACACAAAGGGATTTATAGGTATGAATAACACTATATTTCCTAGGAGAGTTATAAGATTTTTAGCTTTACTTCCACTATTTCTTGTTTGGAACAACTTTAGACTAAATGCAGAAATACCTGGGTGGTTGCTCTTAACCCAAAACACCAAGAGGAAAACTTTCCACTTGCGACGTGAGAACAGGAACGCAGGAAAGTCTTCCTTTGGAGGCTAAAACGACAAGGCAGAGGCCTGGTTTGAGCTCCGCCCACTCCCTCACCCCCTGGCTCAGCTGTTAAGGTGTTAACATTCGTTCTACAGTGGTATCGGGATCTCCCTTTGGCGGGCACCCAGCTGCTTGGTCCTCAGGACCTGGTCTGCCCTTTCCAGGAACTGGAGCACCTCTCCAGAGGGAAAGAGCCAAGCTTACAGCTGTGAAGAAGGTGGAATAGAATCCCTAAATCCTAAACATCTAGTTCCTGCTAGGGCCTCATTCCTTAGCAAGCCCTTTCCTAGGACCCTGCACTATGAAAAGAACAAAGCGTCTTTGTCCTTTAGACCTTAGAAAAAATACACGCAGGCTTAGTCTGCTAGGTTCCAAGCATGTTAAAGCAGGCCAGTGCTAATAATGTCTTGCCTTCCCAGAAATGGTAGGTTTCAGCCAGCACTGTCCTCTAACATAGAGACCTCAAAGTATGTAGTAGGATTGAGGCTTCTCTTCATGTGTCAATGCCACAACATTGCCAGTGTTGTGGGGGCATTACCCCAATCCAAGGAGATCTTTTTTCTTTGAAAGTTGGCTTCCCTCTCAGGGTCTGTTCTTATGGGCTACCACCAGCCACCATCAGTTTTCCTGGGCTTCTGGTTAGCGGACAAAAATGGCTGTGCCCATTATGCCAGCCTGCACCTGTTCTCCACTCCCTTGCTTCCCCTGCCTGGCCCAAACTTTTACAATTCATGCAAGGGGCTGGCTGTGACAACTTCCTAGTCATTTCCCAATCCCAAATAGAGAGGAGAGTTCTTCTAACAATGGTTTCTGGACACCAGCCTCTTGAATGTTCCACTTTTTCCATCTCTTCACTCCAGGTTACAGAGCACAAGCTTTCTCACTGGGGCTTGCTGGAGGCACAAACCCTCTCTTGCTGTTCAGTTCTACTCATTCCTAACAACCCCACTTCTGTCACATCTCCAAAACATTTCATATAATAGAGCATCTCCAAGTGCCTATAAAATAATCTACGAGCAGAACTGTGGCCTCTAATGCTTTTTCTGATGCCTTGAGGAGAGCATCTATAAATGTGCTTTCCCAAGCCCTTTTCCTTGAGCTGAAGTGTGCTGAGCCTCTTCTGTGTTGGCCTAGGCTGCAAATAACTGTTCCTAACTCATATGTGAGGCTTTGGAGTGAATTTGGAGTCTCTCTGGTCTAGAAACTGATTTCAATAACCAAGGAAGCCAAACTCTAAAGGCTCAATCCCAGGACAGTCCCTACCTTTCTTGGCTCCTAATCAGTTCCTGCCTTCTCTCGCTCTGTGTAAAGGATAAATAAGCAATTACAAAACATCCCAAGATGAGGATATCCGTAAGAATTAGGTTTAGAAATGATTTCCTCCTCAGGATGCCGTCTGCATACAAAAAATAAACAGAACAATAGCAAATAGAAGGACAAAGCAAATGATTGAACTTGAAAGCAAGTTTTGCTCCACAAAAACTGTGATGGAACTGTGGTTGGATTTTTTCCACTTAAAGAAGAGGAAAAAAAAATTAATAGTGAAAAGGAAATGATCTGATTTGATAAAATGTTTGGTCTAGAGGACTACCCCATGTAAACTGATGCAAAGTTGCCTCTGACTTCCTGAATGAATATATTATGCCTTTGAATATACTGTTTCTGATTTTCTATAGGTTTTAGTTTCACTTGCTACGTTTTTTTGGTATATGTTAAAGCAATTTATCCTGTAGGTTAGAACTAGCCAGTTTTCGATTGAATATCTTTAGAGGTTACATTAATTCAGAGGTGTTGTGAAATAATTAGCTAAATAATGCAGCTTTCAATGGAATATATGCCCGGAAACCTTTGAATTAAAAGATTCTGGCTCAAAATATCTATTATTTCCATAGATGAATACATTGTTTTCTATTTTTGTAGGCATTTCCTGTTTAACTTTCACAAACTCTATGATATTGGTGTGACTATTGTTTTGTTGATTCTTGTACTGGGACAAGCCAAAGCTCAGAAAATCAAGTTCTTTTTCTACTTCTCCTCCACCCTACCCCCTTCCCTTGCCCCAAGGTCACTATGAAAAGCAGGAATAAAATCAATGTTGGCTGCCTCCCAGCTTAATGTTCCATACCTTGGGTGAAGCCGGATCTTGGAGCACTTTTTATTTACCTACTCATTTAAGCAATCTAATTCTGAGTCAGGTAAATATGCTTGAGCCAAATTAAAACCAAATGTTTAATATGCTTATTTTCAGAATGATTTTATTTACAGTAACTGTTTTCCAGTTTTGCATGCAATACATTATGTTCTTAGCAGGGCAAAGAAGTCTATTTAAACACCCCTATCTGGTGACTTAGTCTATTTTCTTTGCATCTGATGATAACATCTGGCAGTACCCAAAGTTCCAATCCCGAGTGATTCACATGATGCACAATGTCACCCTTGTCTGATTTTCTTTTAACTAGGATTGTCTAATAGGAACTGTCTAACAGGATTTGGGCTGAGGAATTTCAACAAACCTAATAGTAGAATCTTAGATTTGGGAGGAAATTTAATAGGTCATTTAGTTGAACTTCCTACCCAATGCAGTAATCTCTTCCATAGTTTACCTAACAGTGACCAATACCCTTTGCTCCCCAATACCACTAGGGACAGGACCCTCACAATAAACAAGGCAGCTCGGTTCACTTTGAACACTGAATTGCTGGGAAGTTCTTCTTCATGCTGTCGTGATGAACTGAGATTTTGTCTCTCTATAATTTTCATCCGTTAGTACTAATTTGGTCATCAGATGATAAATTATATTATCATCATACTATTCGAATTGACCATAACATTCAAATTCTTTCACATGATGAAAATGTAAATACTTCTCATACTGCCTCCTAAGAAGATGACTTTTTTATGGGTAAACATTTCTTGTTCCTTTAATTGTTTCTTCTCCTTTTGTGGTTTATGTAATCGAGATTCTGCCAGAGGCAAAAATCTAACTCAAAATGGCTTAAGTAAAGAAAAAAATAGTATTGGCTTATGTAACTGAAAAGTCCAGAGGAAGAGGTGGCTTTTGGACCAGCCAGTGCCATCAGGGCCTGGTCTCACTTGCCATCTGTGTCATTCAGAGTCTCATCGGAAGAGAGCGGTTACATATCATTTGAATAGGGAAGGTTTAATCTAAAGAATTATTAACTATAACGAGATTAGAGTAAATGAGGGATTTGCTAGCAAGAAATAGAGTTCTAAAAAATTCAGGAATAGCAGATACGAGGAACAATACTACCCCTAGGGCTGAGATAGAGCACCTAAGAAAGAGCCAGGTACTCCCATACCCCCACCCCAAGTTGAGATCCAGACCTTGTTGGAGAGGGCACAGCTGTGTCTCACTGATTGACAGACAAGTCACTGTCAAGGCATTTCAGCGAAACCTACCCCCTGGAACTTCCTGGAAATTCATCCTCTAGGATGCTGGAGAAAGCTGTAAACGAGAAAGTGTACCTGAAGGAGGTGCCAGGATAAGCTGCTGGCCACTAGATGCTGCTAGCACTGAAGGAACCAGATATTAGAGAAGCCTTTGATGCTGCAAAAGCCAGACACTGGAGCAGGGACCTGCATTCCCAGTGAACACACTGGAACCAGAAAACAAAACTCTTTTTTGTGCCATGTTTCTCCAGTGCCCCCTACTGACAAAGTGTAGCATCATGACAGTTAGTAAAGAAAAAATATTTAAGGGCTCGCTGCATTTTTGTGGAGCAGACAATAAAGGGTAAGTTTGGAGCTAAGAGGTAATCAGTTTGATAACTGACACACCACCTTTACATTCTGTTTCTCTCTTTAGGCTCCATATACATTCTCCTTAGGGTGACAAAATGACTGTCAGTAGATCCAGGTTTTTATCCCTTCCTTTTGATGACTTCACTGGGAAGAGAATACTTCTCTCCCCCAATATTGTACCAGATTAAGTCTAATTGACTCTAGTTTGTCAAGCCTGTGTCACATGTTTATTTCTGAACCAATCACAGGAGCCAGGTGGCTCTGTTACTCTGGTTGGAAAGCCCTGAGGTTTCCTACCCTTGGAGTAAAGGCAACTCAAAAGTAACTCTTATAAGAAGGCAAAAATAACACTGGTGGTAGTTAGGAGCAGAGAGTGTGGGACCAGAGAAATCTAATTCAATTGCCTCTTTTCGTTCACTTGTAAAGTGAAAACAATAACACCTATGTCTACAGCATAGACATAGAGGAGTGGAACAAATCTTGTGTTCTTTAGTAGGTAGATGAATCTTAAAGAGAAGGAGAGGAGTGAGGTGATCCAGACATGCACGATCCCTTTTTCTAAACTCCCCCCAAAATAAGCTATTCTTTCCCTGGGCAAGAATAAGTGAGGGTGGGGCAAGAGGACATAAATGTGATTCTAACAGATTCACATTTCATAGCTTTTTTGTTCTCTTAACCAATTGGGTTCACCCATTAAGACCTTAGTCAACCAAATGTTAACTTCCCCCTTGGAGGAGGAGGCCAGGTGTCCATCAGAGCTGACTCTTGCCTTCATAAGGCTCCCTCAGTTCCAACCACAGCTCCTTTGGGTTATTTCCTGGGCACTTGTACTATTTTAAGTTTGAATTATTGCCAACATTTAAAGAATAGGTGATATCACACACATATATATAACAATCCCATTTTCAAGTTCTTTGGGGAAAAAAAAAATCAAGCAACTTGCCACCCTCATTCTCACATGGAAGTGATCAGTTGGAGTTGAGTGTGGTTTCTCCTATTTGCTGTGGTCCCCACTACACCCAGTTATTACAACTGGCCACCTCATTTACTTATCTGCCTGGCCAATGAAGGCATTTACATTTGTACCCTCCTGTACTAGATCCACTGTGATTACTGCCTTCCCAGTGATTCTGGGTGGCCTAGTTCAACCAGGTGGACACCTATCTGTACTCTTTTAGGTGAGGCTGGTCAACACTTACCAAATAGAGCCTAGAAAGGCCCAGGGAAAGGCTGGTCTATTCCTATGACTCTTAAAACAATAAAATGACAATAGGCATCTTACTTTTGCATTTAAGCATTGCTGCAGTGGTCCATCATAATCACCATGCCAAAAATAATTTAGAATGTCCACATTCACATTCATGAACATCAGATCACAATAAAATACACACAATACAATGCTCATAGTATTTATGCAAAAAGGTGAGAAAGGGGAATTTGCTGGTAACTACTGTTGGAAGATAATTCTTTATGGATCTTTTGTGTTTCCACATGGCTTGCCAGCAAAGATACTGACTTCCCTTTATTCTGGGCTATCTTTCTTAGCCTCATCTAAGGAAGTTTATATAGTGAACAACCTTGAAAGATAGAGATAGTGTCTTCTTGCAGAGCAAAAGCCAGGTATGCTTACAGTCCACTATAATAAAGATAATGTCTGCCCTGGAGCAAAAAGGCATTATTACTGCCTGTTATAGATGATCATTTCCTAAGCTTAGGCTGCTCATCCTGTACCTCACCCCATTGTGTGCACAACTGCCATTGGACTGTCTTCACATCACCCTGTCAAATGTTTCTTTATTTTGTGACCTTGGTCCCCTCATGGCAAAGTAAGATGGGCAGCACTTATCATGTGGCCTGGCTGGAAAGAGGGCTTGTTGGCAAGCCCTCCCACCCAAACGATCTTAAAAACATCTGCTGATTTCACATTTATTAGGATGGCTATTATTTAAAAAAAAAAAAAAGTTAGTGTGAGTATGAAGAAATTGGAATCCTATGCATTGCTGGTGAGAATGTAAAATGGTGCAGCCACTGTAGAGGAAACACACTATATTGTTTTCTATAGAGAAGAAAATCCAGCATCACTAAGGCAATTCTCCTGAGAGGTGGAGTGGGGTTGGGGTGGGGGGATGGGAAATGTCTGAGAGAGGATGCAGTGAGATGAACCCAGAAAGGGCATTAAATGATACCAGAGACTGTCCCCCAGATTGTATCAAAATAAAGAACCCAGAAGAATTGAATGAGCTTCAGACCAACATGGAACATTTAGCAGCTCTCCTCTGTCTGTCTCTAAGCTTATGCATAAATATTCATATTTGTATATGTGTTTGGAGTCTGTAAATTGGAAGAGCATAAAAGTGCATGACATAGAGAAGGGCTGAGCGAAGTTGGTGCTGTGAGAAAGGGAGAAAACCTTGGGGAGAGCCAGGTGAGCAGCTGCTGATGCCCTGGGGGCACAGTAAACGAGACATTCCTCATTTCAGATCCTCTAGGATAGTGTTTCTAATAATGCGTCATGTGAGATTCTGGGTGCTCCATGTAAGAAAGGATTTGCTCTTCCAGTAAAGCTGATTTAGGTCACTATCCGCTCCCTCGTGCTTTTGCTGATAAAAAAATGAGCCTCCAATTGATGAAGTGAAAGTGATTTAGCTAAGGTTATCTCTGCCTCTTTTGATGGAATATTTTGCTACACTTCCGAACAATTTGAAGTTGTGTATCAGTGTGTCCATATAGGGATTCTTCTCCTTCTCTGTCTTCTTTAAATTACCTTTATTCGATTCTGTGGAAATACATTCTTATTACTTCAGGTTGAGAGTCCTAATGACCCATCATATGTCGCCCATGGATCTGTGGCAGTTATTCCAATAATAGTGCCCTTGGTCCAAAAATAGCCAATAATGGTGACCAGGTGACCTTCGGGCGAGCGGTATATGCCTCAGAGATGGTTAAAGAAGCAAAAACTTCAGTTTGGGGTCATAGAACAAAATGGAAGAATGTATTTAATTCTATACCTGTGGTCTCATTAGCATCTTGCATCGCCAACAAACCATGCACCAGACAGCACATGTTGTCTGCCTCCTACCCAGCAACCACCAAGATACCTTTGCAGAGCTCTACACCAACAGACACAGTTTCATTGTGCTGTGAGGGTTGGTTCACGAGTGCCACTTGCTTAAGAAGCCAGATGGGCTATCTAAGATGTACAGTGTTGGACACATTCGGTAAAAATGATAGTAGTTTACACATACTAAGTGTTCGCTGCATCCCAGGCACTATTCAAAGTGCTTCTTATATATTTACTCATTTAATCTTCAACCCAATAATGTAGGTATTATTATTATCCTAACTAAGCAGATATATAAACAAAGATAGAAAGGTTATGTCATTTATCAAAAGCAGCAGTCAATAAATGGCAGAGATGGAGTTTGAGTCCAGGAAATCAGAGGCAAGCATCTGTGTTTTTATTTATTTATTTTATTATTTTTTTTTTTACACCTACAGCACCCAGTCTTCCTAGGTGGTCTCCCATCCAAGTACTAACTAGGCCCAACCCTGCTTAGCTTCAGAGATCAGATGTCTAAGAAATCTAAGAATGTGGACTACATGGATTCCTGGAAAGCCTCTAGTCACAACACTAAGTAGAAAGAGTGCACAGAATTGTTCATATTGATTATGTGTTATTTTAAGGGATAATAAATTAATAAAGATTTGAAGAGTTTTAAGTTTTTTATGAAGTTTATGAAATTTATTCAAACATGCCTGTGCTTCCGGCAACAGCTTCCTGTCTTTGATCTTGCAAAGAGTTGCTCAGAACTGCCTAGAATGCCCTCCAATGACTCCTTTTGGTTTGCCTCTTCCTGCTCCTGTCTTTACTTGGTCTCTGATCCCATTCCTCTGGGCCTCTGCTCTCTTTATCTACCCCACCGCTACCTTGTTTAGATGACCTGTTAGAATAAAATTCCCAAGTTCGCTGGCAGCCTTGGCCAGTCTGAGACTCTTGCCCTCTCCCTTCAGAACTAGGAGGGAGAAACTCTGACTTCCTGCCCAGGTCACTCAGGGTCACACAAGCCAGGCCAGCCCAGCAGGCTTCAGCTCCCAGTAGGGGATCAGAGAGATGGTATGATAATTCCTTTCCAGAAACACTTGGCTGAAAAAGTTACAAGTTATTTACTAATCAGTATAAGAATAACTGCATTCAGTCAGAAATTTTTCACAGCAACACAAATCTTAGAGCTGACACTGAATGTTGGGACCCAGAAAGGGTATTGTCCAATGACACTTTGATGTGGAGAAACAAACAAACAAACATGTTCTACAGGAGACTGAAGATAACATGGTTCTGATGTATAATTTTCCATTATATCAAACTATACAGTACAGGGTGGTGGGGGAGGGCAGAATAGTATAAGGATTTATTGAGAAAGACCAAACCCAGACTATGGGAAAAAAAAAAATTATATACCAGTTATCCTACACATGGTCAGAGAGTCCATAAGTTTAAAAATATTACATGGGGGCCTCTATGTTAACTTTTAAATCCTCTGCCCATGGCTAACCCTTTTGTTCCTACTATCCAGTATACTTCTTCCTCTGCTTTGTAATACTGATTCCACTGGTTTCACTCCCTGGCTCTCCACAGAGTCCCACTGCTCTTAGAACAAAACCCAAGTTTCTAACTATGGTCAACAGAATAATGACCCCCAAAGATGTCCACATCTTAATCTCTGGAATCTGATTACATTCTCTTACTCAGCAAGAGACTTTGCAGATATGCTTAAATTAAGGATCTTGAGATGAGAAGATTATCCTGGGTTATCTGGGTGGGCCCAACGTAATCATAAGGATCCTTATGAAAGGAAGGCAAGAAGGCCAGAGTCAAAGAAGGAGACGTGATGACTTAAGCAGAGATGGGAGTGAGATGGTGGCCTCTAGAAGTTGAAAAAGAGATTCTCCTCTTGAGCCAGAGCAGAAGCCCAGGGACTTCATGGAGTCAGGGATTCCAGCCAGGACCCAAAAGGTGAAAACCTGGGAAGATTTCTTGAGTCCTGAGGCTTCCACATACTTGCCGTTCTTTCCTTGCCCACTTCACTGAGCTGATCTGAAGTGAAGCCTCGGCATGGAAAGGATATATGTGCTTATGTAAGGAGGAGCAGAGACCAGGTAAGGCAAACAAATTTGTATCTCCAGTCCTGGTGAGGAGAAGTGAAGCCACAGAGAAAACTGGTAGTTTTGTCTTGAAAGAGAAGGGTCCTCAGCAGCTTGAGGCCTGCAGAAGAGAGGAAAGGGGAACCAGGGAGATCTACCTCAGCCTCAGCCAGATGCGCGGCCCCTGGGGCTTAACCGCCGAACACCCGTGCTCCCCAGACAGGCAGGGGCAGGACAAAGTAAGGGGCGGCCTCAATTAAAGAAAGGGCAGCTGGTGCCCGGAATGTACCAGCGGTGACCTCTTCACCTTTTCCTCCCATGATAGCCATGTTTGCTGAAATTCAATGGCATTTCTGGTGCTACATGAAGCTAGCAGGTGTACTTTACAGGAACTTTTACATAAATCTGGTCCCAAGTGAATCATTATTCTATTACATTAGTCGTTGGCAGATGTCACATATATACAAAGCTGAGCTATTTCAGGGCTTGTACTTACGAGTCATTTGCCAACTTTCTGTATATATTTTCTACCACTACTCTATAATCACATTCCTTCATCCAGTGTATGCAGGTGACAGTTATGTTCTTACTTTCCTTTACATTCTTTTTTTTATTGTGAGATCAAAATAGCATTATCAACAAAAAAAGCAGATGTGGTTTTCATTAATATTTTATAGAGATTTATAAAACTAATTTTGACTCTAGTGCTTCAACTTTAATCTGAAATTACAAATTAGCTAATATAAATGCTCTTCTGAGATTTGCAAGAAGCAAAGGCATATATCAAGATAGACTTGCATTTGAAGGGCTTATCAAATTACGTGCCCATCTTGCCAAATTGCCAACTCTTCAAAAAAATTTTATTTTTAATAGATCTACTTCATCCATCATTGCTACTGAAGTCTAAAAAGTTTGTCCTGAACATCTCAGTTTTTGTCAACATCAAGAGGGCTGACAGAGAGAAGAAAAAATGTATAATGACCCAAGAAAAAATGGATTGGTGTGACTAAGAAGACCAAGTCTTTCATTTACTACACTATTTCTGGAAGGGCTCACTTGGCAACTTTTAAATGTTGTTATGTCACTTTTCTTGGAGGCTTCTCTAGCTGTTTAAATGTGGTGAGAGGATGAGAGATTTATAATACAAAGGGAGAGGGAAGAGTCTGGTTCCCCTGATTGAAAATTTTTCTGTTTCCCCCTTTCAAGTTACCTTGAAACCTTTTCCAGTTGACTAAGCCACAGTGGTTGGAGCTGTGTTGCACATATTCAGAGGCACATACACTTCCCCATTTATATGACCACAGCAGGAAGTTAGAAGCATAACTTTGACTCAACAAGAGTTTTTCTATTCACATGGTTTCTATACAAGAGCTCTCAGGCCTCTGATGAGGGTCTTCATACTTCTCAGTGGTACCCAACCTGATTGCTCAGCAGATAGTTTTGAGAGAAGCTTGGAACACAGAGAGCTGCCCACAGTTATTTATCCAGGCAGATGCCCTAAAATTACAGATATCTATGAGTTAACAGTTAAGGAACAGCACTTCTCAACAGCTGCAATGTGCTCAATTTTTAAGAGGTTTCCTATATGCTATAGATGGTGATTTTGTTCTTCAGCCCTGACAACCCTGGCCCAGATCATGCCTTTTGTGGTGATTATTCTCAATATATTTTGGGCCCAGTTTAAGCATATTTTGAATGAAAACACATGTATTTTGGAGAATCAAAAGTGGCTGTATCAGAATTTTGGTATTATGAATTAGGAGTCTTTTGGTTGAAATCAACGGAAAACCTAACTTACACTGACTTAAACAATAAAGAGAATTCATCATCTCACCTAAAAAGGCCAGAGATTATTCAGGCTATAGATAAGGCTTGATGGAGTCAAGGTCTCATTTTTCATTTCCTCTCTCTGTTCTGGCTTCTACTGTCTGAGATGAATCTGAAAGCAGACTTCCTCCATGGTCCCGAAACAGGGGCCAGCAGTCCTGGGGTTTTATGATTCCAATATTTCACAATGAAAAAGTGAAAGTAACATAAGGCTATAGTACACATCATCAGTGCTCATCAGCATATCATTTTTTTCTCCTTCCTCAATACACACATAAAACTACACTTCCTAGCTCATCTCTTCTGGGCCGATGTAGTGAAAAGTCCTATGTGAACTTTCAGCTCTCCCTTCCCCTTCAGGGTGATAGTGGGAGCCAGATATTGAGATGGTGGAGCCACAAGAGTAAAGCAGCCTAGATCCCTGAGTCACTGCATGAATGTTGGCTGCCTTGGAGATGTTCTGGTTATTGATTTCTGTGTATAGAATCACTCCAAAACTTGTGGCTTACTATTATCTCTAAGTTCTGTGTGGGCTGACTGGGTTCAGTGGAACAGTTCTCACTAGGGTATCTCATATTGTTGCAGTTGTTTGTCAGCTGGAGCTGCAGTCATCCAACAACACACCTGAGCTAGATGTCCAAAATGTCTCACGCTTCTGGCTAGAATTGATACTGATTTTTGACTGAGTGCTCTGGAGCTGTCAACCAGAGCAGCTAGGCTGCTTGGGCTTCTCACTACATGGGCTCTGAGAGGAAGTGTTGTAAGAGTATGTGTTTCAAGAGGCCCAGAAGGAATTGAAAGACTTTTTATGGCCTCGGTGTCCTGACCCATCTTTGCTGCCAAATTCTATTGCTCAAGGCAACTCACCAAGACCTGTCCGGTTTCAAAGGGAGGGGAATTAACTCCCACTCTTGATGCAGGGAGTAGCATATGGTACAGGGAAGGAAAGTATTGATAGTAGCTATCTTTTATCATCTACTATACTTGACCTACAGTGGACTTCGGGTAAACAAAAACAAATTTTATGTTTTAAGCTATTGGAATTTTGGAGGGAGGTTGTTCCTTTAGCATAAGCCTAGACTAAGCTGATTAATAGAATGGAAATTATAGAAAATATGGAAAAGACCGAAAAGAAAATAACTATGATTAACCTTTTATATATTCCCTTCTTGTCTTTTGTACATATTTTTATATAGTTATCATGCCATGCAGACAAGTTTATGTTTTTCCCCACTTAGCATTATAACATGAACATATCTCTTTCTTATCAAGAAGTCATAGTAAAAATTTTAAATTATCGAATACTATTTCATTGTGACAAAATACTCAATTGCTCTCATATATCTGTGCATAAAGCACTGTTTCTTTATTGGATTATATTCACTCATCTTTAGTACCTTGCTTGGAAAGGTTTTATTCTAGTAAATTTCTTGAGCGCATCCCTAACTGTACTCTCATTCCCCACCTCTCTGTAGACAATGCCCAAATTTAGCTTTTTGGTGCTGATCTCTCCCCTTACTCTGGATTTGACTTCAGTACTTGGTATCCCTAACAGGTATTTCAAACTAAATATGTCAAATGATTCTCGATTCTCTTCCCATTTTCTCAAACCAGCTCCTTTCTCAGGTATCTTTATCTTATTAAATGGGGCTGCAACCATCCCAACTGGTCAAGCCTGAATCGAGGAGTCTCTCTCCATTCACCTTCTTGCAGTCAGCTTAGCAAGTCCTACTGTTACCCGCGCTTAGGTGCCTGTGTTGTGAGAGTCTGAGGCTAGGTCCTTGGGTCCCCCACAAAAAATTGGCTTGCAGGTCCACACTCAGAGAAGACAGAGCAAATGAAAAGTAGCAAACAGTAGCGATTTTATTAAGTAAAGCAAGCAAAGTATACTTGGGAGAAAGTCCAAGGGGGCAGCCAGATAAAAATCCAGTGTGCTGAAAAATTGAGGGTCCGGGTTATTATGGGCCATAGGATTTCTTTGTTCTCCTTGGGTTCCCTACCTCGAATGGTGCGAATTCACTGCTCCTCCATCTGACCCGCCTACGCCAAGCTGGGGCCTGGGCAATGTGTGCCAGCAGATGGGCAGTCCTAAGCCTAACGGTGGGGATTTTGAGGGAAGGCACATGCTCAGTTAACTAATTTTATTAACTAACTTACCGGTCGAGTGCGCCCAGAGTAATGATCATATGATGGTCATCTGTAGTTAGCGCAGGAAGTTGGGGTAGGGACCGTATAAGCAAGAACAGTCAGTGCCAGGCGCTGCTGGTTATCGTACCTGCCTATCTAGTTTGGCTATGAGTTCAACTTCGATATCCTGTTGTGTACATTCTTCTGCTGAGCTGGTCTCTGGGTTTCCTTAACCCTTCATGGTCCCTCTCTCTCTGGCTTATATCTACCTACTTACCGTATCACTACCTGTTCTATCACCAAAATATACCTCACTTGTCTATTTCGCTTCCCAAAGCTGCCACCCTAGTCCCATTTATGGTCATCTTCCCCTGAGCTTCTGTAATGGCCTGCTGAGAGTTCTTCCTGCTTCCATCTTTACTTTCCATTCTGAGTTAAATCTGTTAAAACTAAATCAAATATTATCACTCTCCTGCTTATAATCCTTCAGTTCAGGCACTTCTGGTTCAGGCCAGAACACTTCTGGCCTCTGCCTACCTCACATGGCTCTTTATAGCTGCTCCTCCTTCAGCCACATTGATCTCTATAGTCTGACTTCACTATAAACTCTTTCTACCTCGGAGCTTTCACATGTGTTTCTTCCTTGGCCTAGAATGCTTTTCTCCAGCTCTACCAAGAGTCACCTCTCTCATTTTTCAATTCAGTTGTCATCTCCTTAGAGAAGCAGTATGAATCATCCTATCTAAAATACCCAGTCATTTTCCATTCATTACTCTTCAATGGCTCCAGGACTTTTACAGGAGTGTAGTTTAGTGGCAATAATCTGGTTGAGAGTGTGCGATGGTATGAGGGGCTGGTGGTGACTTTAGGCTAGGACACTTGTCTTGAAGATGCATTTGCATAGCAATTTACATGAGATGGAGAGACTGCCAATTGTTCTTCTCCAAGAGTAGTAGTGGTGGTGGGATTGATGAATATTATTGGGCTAAAGTACCTCCCATTCTAACAGTCCTAAGTGATGTCGTGGTACTTACCATGCCTGTTTCCTTTATTGCACTCATCACTGTCTGCAATTGTCTCATTTATTATCTGTCTTTTCTCCTCTTGCTAGAATGTAGGCTCCATGAAGACATGATCCTTGTCTGTCTTCCTACATATCCCATGCTGTCCCCAACTCTAAGAACAATACCTAGCTCATAGCACTCAGTAGATATTTTCTAAACAAATGAGTAAATAGATATATAAATAAATAAGACTAATTCATACTATCTTTTCTTTCCTCCTTAACCTTATCCCCAAGTGAAAGATTTCCATGGATTATTTTAGTCTTCAAATCCATGATGTATATATTCATATTTCTATACATATACATCATACTCCATTTCTGGGAAAGTAGAATATGTATCAAGAGTCTTCTTGAAGGAAAGCAGTGGCTAAGAGAAAATTAGATAAAGATATGCTGAGATGATATGGAAAAAATAACGGGAAAACAGTTCAGTACTTGGAGAAAAAAGGAAGATGGTGCTGCATGGCAGGAAGAGGCCATTCACAACTTTGTATCACCATCAAAAAGCTATTTAGTGTTTTCCAGATCAACATTTCTTTCCAACCCTTAGGACTTTTGACCCCAACTTTAGAAGCAGTCCTCTGCTTTAAGTTCTATGGTCTCTGGCTGTGAGCCCATGTCTTTTGCTTCTGTTCAACATTTCTAGGCTGCTTTGGCTGCTTTGCCACTCAGTTTCATTTCCAAATTTGGGTTTCCTAATATCTGAGTCATAATGCAATAAATAGTGATTGTATGTGCTGAGGCCCCGTTGAGGAAGAGCAGGGTAACTTCCTTGTCAGTTTGGACCTCTTCTCCAAGTTACTCTCGGCTCACCCACCTTGCTCCTCTTCTAGAACCAGGCACCTTGTTCTATCTGTCCGGGTGCCCACCAGGCATAGTGGCTGAGCTAGAGCTAAGAAGTGAAGAAACACTGGGTAGGTTTGGATAGAATCTGGGCGAGAGATGGGTATCAGGGGCAGCTCCATACAGAGTCAGAGGGAAACCAGGTGAGTAGTGCGATTGGCTGGTTGCAGCTGAATGACAGCTTGTTTACTTAGGGTTCTTCCTGCCTGTGAACATTCTCTAATGAGCAGAGTCAGTAGAGAGGCACAAATATGGAGGAACGACCTTTGTAGGAATAGGCCAGGGAACTGTGAATCAGACCTGGCAAGGTTCAATTTACTATTTCCTGCTTTTGTACGTAAGTGATAAAAATTTGTATTTTATTAATAATATCAGTAGAAACATTTACTATTATCACCATATCTACTGTTTTTTGAGCACCTACAATTTGCCAGGCACCTACTACTTGCACTATGCTTTACTTATATTATCCCTAATCTTTATAATCCTAGGGAATAGGAATTATTTTTCCAATTTTGCAAATTTTACTAGTAAGAAAATTGAAGCACAGAATAGTTAAGTCGCTTATGCAAGATTATATAGCTAATAAATTGCAGAATCGGAATTTGAACCCAGGTCTATCTGGTTTTAAACTATAAAAACATTCTTTTTTTAATTTGAAAATAACTTTTAAATTAAATCATGCTTAAATTTCTTCTTATAAAAGTATAAATGACCTATTTTTAAGAGCATTTTAGAAAAATATATTGCTTTTTAAAATACATTCTATTGATAATATTTGGATTTAAAGTTTCTGTTAAATTTTATTTAATTTAGCATCAACTTTTAAAAATTTAATTCAATGTTCTAACTTTGCAGGTCGTTTTTACTTATTTCGAGCTAGTTTTGTAGAGGTTAACTACTTGTCGAGGTTAATGTTTTGTCATTTACAGGAGTTAATGTTGTGGAATAAGGCATTTGTTGTATAATTTTCCTCTACTGGCAGGGGAGGTTCTGTGTAAATAATTTAGGAATTTTCTACAAAATAAAGCAGCCATTGTGTCCTTTTGACACAATGAAAAACTTACCCATGATTGTACCTTAAAACAATAAGGAAAAAATAAAACAATATATTCTTATTTAGAAGATTGGTAAAATACAGAGAAGAAAAAGAAAAAAGAATCATAGATAACCCAAAGATTAAAAAAAAATTAATACAGTGTATTTTATATATCTTTTTTATACAAAAGTTTACATATTTTAGATGTAATTCACTAATCTACCTGGAATTTATTTTAATATAGGGTGTTAAACTTTATGTTTCTGATATGACAGAGATGAGCATGAAACTAGTTTCTTAGTTTTCAATATGACAAATAAATTATTTTCCTGTTGGAAATACATAAACTTAGTTTGGAGTGAGGTAAATCTTCATCAGTTTATATCTATTGTTGGGAAAATTGACAGGATTTCTTGTGTATACTAGGTTTATATGTTAAAACTCCCAAGATCAAGATCAAATTTCTGCCAAGAAAATTTAATTTTTTAAAATACAGATAAGCTTCTCTGTTCAAATTTAAGTGTCATTTTCTGATTCTTACGTAAGATAACTTGACAGATGGTTAAAAGAGCAGTAGTCCGAGAAATATGATTTACAATATATCTTTCAAGAAATGAATTAAAATGCCTGCCAAAAAGCTTTTAAATAACTCCTCAAGCTTAAATTTCAACCTCTCCAAGATACATATGCAATAATTTTTTCATTTTGTTATTTTAAATAGACTTTATTTTTTAGAGCAGTTTTAGGTTCACAGCAAAATTGAGTGGAAAGTACAGAGAGTTCCCATATACTCCTGCCCTCACATATGCACAGCCTCCCCCCACCCCATATCAACACCCTGCACCAGAGTGGTACATTTGTTACAACTGATGAACTTACATTGACTTGTCAATATTATTTAAAGTCCATTGCTTACATTAGGGTTAGCTCATGGTGTTGTATAGTCTATGAATTTTAACAAATGTAAAATGACATGTATCCACCATTATATAGTATCATACAGAATAATTCCATTGTCCTAAATATCCTCTGTGTTCTGGCTGTTCATTCCCCACTCCCCTCCAATGCTTGGCAACTACTGATCATTTTACCATTTTGCAATATTTTTAAGAAAATCTTCTACATCATTTAATGGAGAAACTTTTCTAAATGATCTTCTAAGAGCTGACTATAAGGCCCTCTGATAAAACAGCATTGAACTGTATTTCCATGGGTCCTGGGCCTTCCTGCTTCAAAGTAAGAAGTGTTACAATGTGATTTGGGGATGTGGTTATAACTTTGATTATTATGTTTACATAATGAATTTTTATAAGGTATATAGTATCTGTTCCCACTTCCTGCAGCCCAGGATTTGCATCAAATGTGATTGTGCCAGACTGGTTTATGGGACACAGTGGCCAGCGAAGCCACAAATGTCTGTATTTAAATGTTTAGAAAGACATCTTGTGTATGATAGCTTGTTTTCTCATAGCCAGGGAGCATCTTGTCTTTTGTAAGAAGAGTAAAACCATTTTTTTGTTTAGAAAAAAAAAAGCATAAAATGTATTGGTTTTTAATCATGTAGCTGTCAGTCCGGACCTATTTTGAGGCTAGATATCTAAGACACCTAACCTAGTTTGTCTTGCATTATTCAGTATAGTTTATTTAGTGATATGTGTATATATATATATATATACATAAACTTTTTGGGGGAAAGTAATTTCAAACTTACAGTTTTCAAGAATAGAAATAGTACCAAAAACACCCATATACTCTTTACCCAGATTCATCTACTAACATTTTACATCATTTGCTTTATCATTTATGTAGGTAGTTTCCCTCCTTTATATATAATATTTAATTATATGTTATACGTGAAATTTTTTCTGAATCATTTGAGTGTAAATTATATACATGCATGGTTCTTTACCCTAAATACTTTAGATTTATTTATTATCTATACCTGGAATTTATTTTAGTGTAGGGTGTTAATTCCAAGAATAGGGATATTCTTTTATATAACCAGAACAGTAAATTTAATTTTGGCACATCGTTTTTTATCTAATTTTCTGTTCATATTCCAATTTTGTCAATTCACTCGATAATGTTCTTTGTAGCATTGTCCCCTTCCAGTACAAGATCCAGTCTAGGGTCAGGTATTGCATTTAGTTGTCATGTCTCTTTCGCCTCTTTTAACCCGAAACATTTCCACTACCCTTTTAAAGAATATACTCCTCATTCCCCTTTTAGAAATAGAATTTTTTTTTTCAGGGTTGTCTGACACCCAGAAGTCTAGGGAAAACAGCCCCCTGTGATCTGAGTAGCCTGTTTAAAGTTATACTGGAGAATAATGATTTCTCCTTTTCTTCTGCCTTTTGAATCTCACGTATGTGTCTCCACTGGAAGAATTTAACCTGGAATTATTCAGGAAAAAGTCCTCTGGAAAACAAAGTTCTAGGCTTTCTCCCCATAGTACAGAGGAAAATGTAGAAAGGGGTGGCAATAATGCTGAGTGCACCACTGACAAGCTGGCACACACTTTTGTCCTGTTCAGACCTTGGGATAGAAAGGAGAACAAGACAGTAAGCTGCCTGCCCTCATGGAGTAAGTTTTCGGAGAGATCTGTAAATACCATGGGGGAAATACATAGGGCTGTGACATAGAATAACAAGACCACTCTCTAGGACACAGACACCTAAAAGATGACAAGGAGCCACAGCTCTGTGAAGGGCAGGGAGGAGTGACTTTGTGGCCAGGGCAGTAGGACCCGTGGCAAAAAAAAGAGCTTGGTATACTTTAAAAATGACTGATGGTCCACATGACTGGAATTTGGTGGAACTTGGCATCATTTCAAGGTGGAGAGGATGACAGAAGCTGGACTATGATGAGCCTTATAAGACCTGATGATTAGCTGGTATTTTGTTTCTAAGTGAAATTGAAATGTTCCTACACTATATGGCAAGTTAAGAAAAGGCATCTACTCCTCAAAGCATTTCACTAAAATCTACCAGAGGATATTTGTAATAAACACAAAATTTCCAGTGCTCCAATGTGAAAAGCACGCTTCCACAGTGTTGTTCTACTGCAACCTGTATAATTGTGTGTGGTAGTGTCTGTGGAGAGCCACAGAAGGGTTTCTGTAGAGGAGTGATATGATCCTATGTGGTCCTGTGTAGAAGGACAGAGTTTTGGAGGTAGATCCTACAATACTTTGGAGGCAAAGGGATTGGATGAAGGAGATGGGAAAGAGAATGAGATTGCAATGACTCATCAGGTTTGTGGTTGGCAGTGCTATTTCACTGCAATGGACATGATTGGGGAAAGACTAGGGTCTATGGGTGGAGGTGGGGGTGGGGCAAAGAAATTAAGGAATAATTAAAATCCAGGTATTTGCCATCTTTCCTTGAATGCTCTGTTTTTGACTAAAAGTTAACCAAATTCTTGTCTTTTCCAAAATCAGTATCCTTGACAAACTTATTATTAGAGCCAAGGACAATAGCAAGATCTTTGCTTTTAAGGCTTTTAGAATGGGTTAATTTAAAATCAGATTGTATTAACATTTTCAAGTTCCCCTATGATTTAGGCACTCTGCCAAAGACTTTACACATCTTATTTCCTCTGCTCAGTCGTCCATGAGGTAGTTCCTATTTTTATCTTCACTTTACAGAGGAGATGTGAGGCTCAGAGAGAGGTCTCATCACTCGATTTGAACGTGTTATACAGCTGCAGGTCTGCACCAGAAGTTACTCTTACTGCCTGAATCTCCCCTGCCAACTTCTTTTCCAGCTTTGTCAGTGCTGTTCAATATAATTTTCTGCAATGATGGAAATATTTTATATCTGTATTGTCCAGTAGTCAGGTGGCAATTACACACTTGAAATGTGGTCAGTGTGACTGAGGAACCAGATTTTTTTTAAAGACATTTATTCGGCATCATGATCAGACTATTGCATTTAGCAATCAATTGCATGGTGCAAAAAACAATCTACATTAAAACCCTCTGCTTTATACTTTCCACAGAACAGAAACTAAATAACCTGTTCTACACTTAGTCACAAATACAGTCCTCAAGTTTTTTGCCCATACACATGAGTATTGTCTAAAACATGTCTTCTTTGTAGCAGCTAGGCTCTGCCACCTCTGTGCTTGACTGAGTTCGCAAATGTGTTACAACCCATAGCTTCTCTGTCACTTCTCTGTTTCTCCTCTCGTGCTAAAGTTTGTTTCCTGGCAGTAAATAAAACCTTCTGCCACTGCCATAGCTACTGCTGCTGCTGCTGGAACTGCCACAGTCACCTTGAGTTCGTGGTTTGGCCAGGTGTTGGCCTCCACCACCACAGGGCAGAGCTTCTGCTTCCAGTTTCCTCCTTTCGTGGGTCCACAATTTGAAGATGGGTTGTTGTTCTTGCCAAAATCGTTGTAGCTTCCGCTACCTCCAAAATTGCTTCCTTCATTACCAAATTCATTATAGCCATCCCCACTGCCACCACATCCTCCACCACCACAGCTGCCATAAAGTCACCTTGACCACTGAAGTTTCCTCTACAACCAAATTTGTCATTCCCACTAAAACCACCTCCGCAACCACCACCGAAGTTTCCAGAGACACTTCAACCTCTTTGGCTGGGTGAAGCACTAGCCATCTTTTGCTTAGATAGTGCTTTCCTTCCTTCAGACGTGGCTGTTCACAGTGTGGTATTTCTGAATGACAGCCTTGTTTTCAGAGTCATTATCAAAGGTTACAAAAGCAAAGCCTCTCTTCTTGCCACTGCTGCCTTGGTCAGTCATGATTTCAATCACTTCAGTTTTGCCATACTGTTCCAAATAATCTCTTAGGCGATGTTGTTCAGTGTCTTCTTTAATACCACCAACAAAAATCTTTGTCACAGTTAAGTGAGCACCAGGTCTTTGGAAATCTCTTGAGACCGACCTCTGTGGTTCCACAACTCTTCCATACACCTTGTGTGCCCTTGCCTTCATGGCTGCATCCTCCTCTTCCACAGTGGTATATGTGACAAACCCAAAGCCTCTGGAGCACTTTGGATCTCTCACCACCACATAGTCTATGAGTGTTCCCCACTGCTCAAAATGGCTCCTTAGATTCTCATTGGTTGTTTCAAAGCTCAAACCTGTGATGAAAGACTTCTGCAGCTGTTCTGGATCTTTGGGAGACTCTCACGTGACCACTGGGGGAGTAGGGACTTTAACAATGCTTTACTCAGAGGTGGAAAGATCTAATGAACATATCTAGGAACTGAATTTTTAATTTAAGTGGCTACTATATTTGTCAGTAAAGCTCTGAATTCATGGTCTCCAAATAGGGGTCCATACAGCCCAGGGAGGGTACGAATATGCAGAGTGCAGAAAGAGCACATACACACACACACACGCAAACGTTTTAAATCATTATTTCTGATTTTAAGTATGTTTTGTAATGTACCTAATATATTAGATATATTATAATAGATATGTGTCTATATATGCCCACTATATATATATAATAGTGCACATATAAATTATATTATATATAATTAACATAGATTATATATAATAATTTTTATTTAACATCTATAGCACTTACAATGTGCCAGGCACTTTGCTTTACAAATATTAATTCACCTAATCTTCATAATGACATCATTGGGTAGATTCTACTATTATCTTAATTTTACAAATGTAGAAACTAAGGCAATATTTGGATGTGGCTAAGGACACAGGTAGTTGTCCTTAGTAGTGGGAAAGCGAAGATTTGAGTACATTTCAGCTTTTAAGTCCATGTACTTTAGGGTAAACTAGGTAAATATATTGGAATCAGAGAGAGGGCAAACATTTTTACTAATGGGTGTGATCAAGTGTTTGGTGACTAATGGTCTACACTAGACCTTAACCAATGAGACATAGCAATTCCTAATCTCAAAATTTAAAGGGATTTTGGAGATTATCAAGTCCATCCTTTTTTCTAGTAATAGATGTTGCTCTGCATGTAGACAAGTATAAGGATGAATGAAGGTGAGGTAGGGTGAAGATTGAGTCAAGAGTCCTGGAGGCATGTCTTTATCTAAAGAGACAACTATAGCTAACACATGTAAAGGTTTGTGTGATGGTGATCCTTTGTTTTTCCATTTAAAAAAAGTTCATCCTTTTCAATTTTGTTCTAATTACTTTAAAAAATTTTTTTTTGCTTGTTTCTGAGACATTGAAGTAGGGGAGGCTGGGAGGCCAAAGACCTGGAAAGAGTAGAATCCCAGACCAAGAACAGGTGGAAAGAAAGCAGGCGAGAACCCAGATGGGCTCTTTTGTTCTCTCGGTGGGTGCAGCTTGGTTGTTGGCGACTCTAATTCAAGAGTACTCAAAGGTAAACTGTCTCTGAAATAATAGATCAATGAGGAAGATAAATTTACCCAAATCTAATTTCCACCTACACACTTTTTTGTTTGAAGTGAGTAGTTCGTTCCCCTACCCCCAATTCCTGTCTATCCTAGAAATGTCCAGTATCTCTCCACGTACCCACCAGCGCGCTTAGCAAACAGTTGCTACGGTATAAATGAAAAAAAAAAAAAAAGGCAGGTTTAACCTTACATAGTATCATTACAATTTCCAGGTATGTGAAGTACATATATGAGGTATTGCATCGTCAGAGAAGTTTTGGAAATAGCAAAGTTCTAAGGCAAGAAATAAAGCCACGCACTTAAGAGAAAGGGCAGAGTACGCGGGCAGAGTACGCGTTGTAGCCACCGCTCTCCTGGTTTCAATACCTAGGAGTTTTAGGGAAAGCAAATGGAATACATGCCGTGTAGGATCGCCTTCTAAGTGGGTATAGCAAACGAATGTCCGCCCAGACGACTTTGGGCATCTTAAATCCGAAGCTTTTCTTTCCTAGATGAAGAAAGTTCTTGAGCCCCCTGGCAAGGGCCATTCGGTGGTGGGAGAGAGGGAACCTCGCCTCCTTCTATTCACTCAGTCTCCTTCAGAACTTCGTACTGGGAACAAACCTTTTTAAAGGCTTGTGTGAGCCACCCGGCCAGGTAAGACGCCCCACAGTCACCCTAACCACTCCCAGGCCCGCGAAGAAACCAATCCCAGGCCTAGCTGCCTAGGTAGGTGTGGCCTCCGCTGTGGCCCCGCCCCTTAGGGCGCGTCACGCGGGGCCGGGCTGGGCGGCGGGGCGAGGGAACCCGCAGGAGAGAGCGGGGAGCGAGCGGTGTGGGTGTGCTCGTGCCCGCGCGCTCGCGCTTGGCGTGGGGGCGGCCGCGCGCCCGTGCGCGCGCAGGGGAGAGGCCAGCCCAGCCGGCCGCGGTGGGTTCGACTGCAGGGGCGGAGGAGTCGCCTGCGAGCGGCTGCCCCGGCCGCCCGCCCGCCCGCCCGCCCGCCGCGTCCGCATCGCGCCAGCTGCGCGGGGCGGTTGGCCGCACACACCCTGGGAGGTCGGAGGAGCAGGCAGAGTCCGCGCTGGGCGCCCGGGACGAGGAGAAGTTGGACCTTCGCCGCCGCCGCCGCCGCCCGTGCCTGGCGGGGTAGGTGAAGCCGGAGTTGGTTGTCCGCCGGCCCCTGGCGGGCCGGGAGAGGAGAAGCGAAACTTTCCGGCGCTTCCTCCGCGGTTCCCGGGCCGTTCGCGGCGCAGGGAGGTGTCGTCGTCGCGGGCGGCGGCGGCCGACGCCATGTTGGGGTCTGTAAGAAACGGGGCGCTCCCGGGCCTCTCGCCTCTGGCTGGGGCCGGCCCGCGGGCGCCCGGAGCGAGGCGCGCAGCCCGCAGGACGCCGCAGCCGCTGCTGGCGGGCTCGGGGCCCGCCCGGAGGGTCCGCGCAAGTGCGGGGCTGGTCCGCGGGGCGGGGATCGGGCGGACGCGCGGAGGGAGCCCGAGGTCGGATTAGCAGTCGGGCTTCAGGACTCGGGTCCCAGTCGTGGTCTGGGCGTCTTAGGGCCCCAACATCTTTCTGTCCAAAAGTTTGCAGACTGGTCTCAGGGACGTTGTAACTTGAACAGCATATTTTTATGTGACTTGGGGCAAAAAATGGCACCGCAGAATCTGCTCTGATAGAAGCGATGGAATTTAACATTATTTGGAGTCTTAAAGTTCTATGGTCTTTTGCCGAATTTATTTTTTCTTTTAAAAATTTTATTGAAAGCCGACAGCTTGCTGCTTATGTTGCTTGTGTGCTCTTGGTACATGATAGCAATAACTTGTGTGTGCCCTTGAAGTGAGTAGTACTAAGGTTAGGGATAAGTAAGCCCTTCTCTAATTCAGACTCACCCAGTATGTAAGGTGGTAAATGCCTTCTTGTGTTTCAGTTCGTGACTGAAGAGGCTCATTAAAGAAAAATTTAGACAGGAACGTTGACTGAGAGACTTGAAGGCAGGAATGTTTTGTTCTCTTACGAACAAGGTGAAGTGATCCTGACATTGCGAAGTTTTTTCTCTGTCTTTGGCTCCTTAAAGATGCATGCCTACCATTTTTTGAGCATTTACCTTTTTCTGTACCCTGGTATGAGGTCCTCAGGTTAATTCAGAATTAACGAAGGCTTCTGTTTTTAATCTCTTCTGGTCCTGACAGCACTGGAGGTGATTAGTATTAAGTTACTTATTTGGAAAGCACATGTAATCGCCTCAGAAAATAAAACTGTGTACTGACCAAGGCATCAAAAAAGATTCAGCTTGATTTACTCCAGTAAATGAACGTGAATTGCTATTTTTTAAATAAAGACAGCTTAGCTTTAAAATTCTGTTAACTGACAAGACTCTTAAGCACAAATAAAATATATCCTAAAACTTGTCTTGAAGAATTTATCTAACATATAGGTAAAAATGTAGCTTATGCTCAAATTTGATTGCTAATTTCCTTCTTTAAAAAAATTCCTTTTTGTTTTGCTTTACTGTCAAGTAAATACTATTATTTATACATATTTGTTTTTCTGGATGAAGAATTATCTAGAAATGAGATGACTTAACTATCTTCACAAATCTAGCAGCCAAACTGGTATTTAACTCAGGTCTTACTACTCTGAAACCTTCGGATTTTTCCTGTGGCATAACTGTGTAGGATGCATAACTCATTTCTCTGACCACCATGTTTCCTGTGTCTTCACTGCTCTTTCTGATTTTAATTTAGTTCCTCAGTATAAATACTTACTTCCTAGAGAGCTGATTTACAAGAGTTCTTGTAATGAAATTTTTCCTCTTAAAAATACTTAATTAAGCCTGTATACTCTTTGGAGCCTTTTCTGCCTGGTTCACCTTAACCCCACCCCTTAAATGAATTATTCTCCCCAAGAATAATTCATTTATCCCATGGCATCCCCATAAATATTACATTGACCTGTCATGGCACGTCCTTGACAGCAGGCTTTTTGGATCTGATTTGCCTCTCCATGCCCAGTGAGCCCAGAACATAGCAGATGCTCAGGAAAGGTTTGAATGCATGAGTACACATACGTTCCTTATTAATATACTTTATGAACTTCTTATTAAATTGCAGTTTTCTTGGGCATAGTAGTTAATTCTCCAATTCTGGTTTTTTGGTTTTTTTTTTGGTAACTCAAATTTTGGCCTGGGGATACAGAACTTGAATACTTATGAAATTTCCAAGTAGATGATGGACTGAGTATAATCAAAGAAGCTATGGGTCAACAAAAGGATAACATATCATAATTTTAAAGTGTAATTTGTACTGGATGAAAATAGAGTTAATGCCTGAACATTTTGTCATGTTTATACATTTAAGCTCTTTGATAGAGCAAATCTCATTTTTCTATCCATTATTGTTTTATCAGAATTGTCTTAGAATTTTGTTTTAGAATGCCTTGCTTAATGGAAAGTGTATAAAATTGCTTTTCTGTTGATGTTTATCTATGAAAACTAGCTTTCTACACCAGCTGCGTGCTTAATAGTGTGCATGTTGGCTTAACTGAATAAAAGGTACTTCATAGATATGCTTTCAGCGCGCTGTTTTATAAGTTGCAAGACCTCTGTAGGTGAAGATGTTCTGTAAGGAAATTACTATAGAATTTGGAGTTAATTCTGTACCCCCACCCATAACTTTCTCTCCAGTGAAACCATAAGCCACAAACTGGTGTGCTCAATTTGGGAAGTCCTGGGAGGAGAATAGAAGACATTCAAGTAGTTGTTGTGAGTGCTAGAGAAAGCAGGTTGCATGTCAGGTGGACTGGAACAAAAGAAAAAACCCTGAATCCTAGCTCTGTTCCTTATTAGCTAGCTTATTGACTCTTGAACAAGTCTCTTCACTTCTTTAAGCTTCACTGGACTTATTTGTGAAATGGCACAGAAATATTTGTCTTCCAGTGTTGTGAGGATTTACTAAGATGTTTGTGGAAATGCCTGGTGTATGATATTCAGCAAGTTTTATTAATGTATTAATAGAATGGCAGTGAATTATATAGAATCATAGAATTTAAAAATGTTTAAAGGAAGGCAACCTATAGAAATACTTAGTTCAGTTCTCAAGCTTGACTGCACATTAGACTTCCCTAAGGAGCTTCTTAATACTGATGCCTGAACCCCACCCTAGAACAAATAAATCAGAATTACTGGGTTTGGGTAATAATAGGTAGTTTTGCCTTTTTTTTTTTGCACCTGATTTGAATGTGCAAATGATTTTTTTTGCACATGATTTGAATGTGCAGTTAGGACTGAGAACCATTGACTTAATTTAATCTCCCATCTTCTTATTCTCTTCATTTGTGGTTAAATAAAATGCAAAGAAATTGTCAGCCAGATTCCTATCAGTCAGGCTAGAAAGGATATATTTGCAGTGGAGGAAATGAAGTGCATACAGGTTAATTTCAGATGAATACAGGTGAAATACAGATTTATTTCAGCCCAGAAAAACCACGTTTGGAACTACAGTTCACTAACTCCAGTGACCTAACCTCCATTTTGCATCAGCATCCTACATGACCATGTTATTTATTTAAACTTTTCATTCAGCACTACCTCAGGTCTTATGCTATGTGACCTGAAATGGTGATTCAAGGGCTTGTCTTTCAATATATTTGTATTTTCCATCATACTTGTTGAACAAGCTTTTCGTCCTCGTTGTCACCTCTAGCTCCTCCCAGATTCTTAGTTTTTTTCCCTTCTTTCCATTACCGAACTCTGTAGTTCATATTCTAACTGAACTCACCGGCACCGTGTAGTCCTCTTCTTGATCTTTGCTGTTTATAACTGGTCAGTTCTCAACTTTGTAAATGTCACCATTTACTTTTTCTACTTGGTTCCTGCCTAGCATCCCTGAAAAAGTCACGGCTGTGGTGACTGTTAAATATTTGTTTCTAGCTACCTGTGTACTAGTTGCTTTCTAATCCTTTTCTCATCCCAAAGTTGACTGATTTTCTCTATTGCTTTTTCACTCTAATTCAGGTTACTAACATCAATCTTGAAATGCTTGACTTTTAGCAAGTGACCTTATTTTTAAAATGATTAATTTTTTGATGTGAATTTTCTGTTTTCTGCTTTGCATCAACTTTTTCATCTTTTTTTTCCTTTTCATAAGTGGAACTATCCTTAATTCTTTATACTTGTTTCAATTAAATAATAGAGGAAAATCCAAATGATTGTTGTATTCATATTTTTATTGTACCTGTAACTTTGTGTATTACATTTATATTTTTCTACATATTCTTCTTTGCATTTTGTTACTTATTTTAATAACTTTTTAAAAATGTCTATGAGAGAATATGAGTTTATTATAAAATAATTAGGCAGTATCAAAATATTTTACTCTAGTCTTAGGCATAACCAGTACTAAATTTTGGGGGTGTACATTTCCAGACTTAAAAAAAAAAGGTTTATACTATATGTGCTATTTAGAAACCTTTAATATATTGATTTATTTAACAGTTTTCCACATTAAATATTTCTGTGTTCTCTCAAAAGCTGTCTAAAAATCCATTATATGGATATGCCATAATTTACTTAACCCATCTTCTGTTATTGAACATTTAAGTTGTTTCTGGCTTTTTAGCATTGTAGAAAAAGCTACAGTGAACTTTTTTATGTGAACAACTTTGTACAGTGGTCTTATTTTTTGCATGTACTCTTGGAAATAGAATTGCTGTGTAAACTTTCTAAAGTGCTTATATTACCAAAATGGCACTTAGAAAAGTTGTTCCAGTGTATAGTCTAAATATGAGTACCCATTTTCCTGACATCGTAGGTGAATAATACATCATTTTATTTAAATTTTTTATTTCTTTGATTAGCATGGAGAGCCAACATTTTTTCTGTTAACTAATTAACTTATTTGTTCTTTTGGTATTGCCATTTGTATCTTACTCATTTTTCTTTTGGGATATTTTCATTTTTTCTTATTGATTTACAGGAACCCTTTAAATATTAAAAATGTTGACCCTTTGTTATATGTTGCAAATGTTTCTCTTTAATGCTCTTTCCTCCCCTCAGTGTTGAAGTTTAACATTTTTATGTGATAAAATGTTTTATGATATTTGGCTTTTTCATGTTGTGTTCAACCATTCCTCTGGATGGTTAGAAATTTAGGTTCTGTTTTTCCACTCTTAGAGTTTAATGTCAGAGGGAAAACTTTTCATATACAGCAACCCCCCTCCCCCAACCAACCCCACACACCACCCACCCACCCACACCCCACCCACACCACTAGTTTATTTCTCAGGATAAATTTCTGTAGCTAAAAATTGCAGGGTCAAAGGGCAAATGCTTTCTGAAATATTATGCATTACTGTTAATTTTCGATTTTTCTATGTATTTCACTGCTTATTGTGACCTTTTGGCACAATAAAGTTATTTAGTCTCTGAGACTTTGAAACATGTGAAAGTATGTTGAAAAAGTGCTGTGTGCTCTCGTCTGCCTTTCTCTCTTGCTCCTTCAACTTTATAAACTAGGTGTTCCCCAGACTTAGTCCCCTGCCCTTTCTTCTTCCACAGCCTCAGCCTGCATCTCTGTGTCAGTGACTATTAACTCTCTTTCTGTCTTAGAGCTTTCTCTTCATCCTGGCATTTCTGTTTGACAAAGAGATGTTTGTCTTGTGGATGCCATGAAAGTACTTCAAGATAAACATGTCCCAAACTATTTCTTCTCCCTCCTGAAACAAAACTAGCATCTGATGGATGGCTTATGCTTAAACCTTTGAAGACATCTTACACTCACTTTTCATCCACAGATTTGGTTGGTTCCTACATCCTATCTGCTATACCTCAGTCATCTCTTATTTCCATCTTCCCTTTATTTCTGTTGTCAATTATTATGGCTCAGGCTTTCATTACCTTTCACTTAGAGACTGTTATAATACCCTTCCCACTGTTTTTTTCCTTCAGTTTTGCTTCTTTAGTAATCTCCAGTCCATTCTGTGTACTGCTTCTGTGTATTGATTAATATTTCCCTATTTAAAAATTGATCTTCCCTTTGCCTATATAATAAAGTATAAACTCTTCAGTCTGATGATTACTTTCCTTTGCAGTTTGGCTTTTCCCCATATTACCAGATTTCTCTTCTACTGCTGCACTTGTCCTGGCCCTGCCTCCTCCAGTTCAATTATTTCCTCTCTGGTGAATATATTTATATTATATACTATTATCTACTTTCTCTCTCCCAAAGAATCTGACCTACTACTATTGTTATAAGGCCCAGCTTGAATTTCTAGCCATTTAACAGTTGTTCCTAGATACCCCCTTGGTCAAAATTACCTCCCAACTAAACCTTTTGGCTCTAAGCTTCATCACTCTTTTTATTAAAAAAAAAAAAAAAAGTTTTTATTTTGTTGCTCCTTTGCTCCTTTACGCTTTGAGTCTACACATTTGAGTTAATCATAGTCCTCAGTCCATAGCACAGTATGTAGGTGCCAGACCCTTTTCTTGTTTTCTTGTTTTCCCTTCCTTATCAATCAGTTACTTCCATAATCATATTAACTACAGAAGCACTCAGGAATTATATACACTTATGTGTATAAATTTGGGAATATGGCTGTCTTTCTCCACAAAGATTATTAGTTTTGAGTGTTTCTATTTTTTAATACTACTTTGTAAAGAATAAGCAGCCAATAAATGTTTGCTACTTTAAAGTCATAGAAAATTATTACTGGTTTTACTAGCTCCCATATTGCTTAGACTAAAAACCTAGGGATTTAATTTCAGCTTTACTCTTCCACATCTAGTTAGTCACGGAAATTCTGAATCTGACCTATTCTTTCTTTTTCTGTTGTAAACTTCAGACTCATTAATTTTTCCCCCTACTTTTGCAGTAATTTTTCATCTGAGTTCTGCTTTTGGTCTCACCCTTCTCAGTTTACCTTTATTGTTTTATAGTTACCTTAGGAAAATTCTGATCAAATCAGGTCACTCCTTCCAAAAGTTTTAGAAAGAACTCTCAGAACCAAGAAGATTTCTTGGTTTTTTTTCTCTCGTTTTTCTACTAAATAATTTCCTCTAGCCTCTACTGCAACTGTACATGTGACTTTTTTTTTAACACATTTTTACTTGCAGAGCTTTGTGCCTTTACTTACCATTTTTTGCTTTTTAAAGTTTTTATTGTTCACAACCTTTTTCAAGTATTCAGATGCTTCATTCTCCAAGCCATCCCTTCACTCTTTCCTTTTTAGCTTCCTTACCACTTTGTTAATATTTTTATTATAGTACTTTCTCATTGTGCTATGTATTAAAATCTTGTGGTACATGTCTTAATTCCCAGTGTCTGTTTTATTCTTTTTTCTCTCTTAACAGAAAACATAAAGCTTTGAATCTAGTGAGCAGATTGTAACTGCTTGGAAAAATACTGAAGAAAATTTGTTAGGGATGTGATGGGATAACCAGTTCTACAGCAGTATTTCAATTGGGCTTTGCCAACTTTATTTTTCAAATATTATAAGTGGTTTTTTAAATAGCTGTCAGCACTGTACAGCCGCCCCTGTACAAATACTTTTTGAAATGATGCAGTTTTTTTTATCTGAATTTTGTTGGTAATGAGCATATGCACACATCATCATTTTTTATTTGCTAATTTAACAGCTGTGCCTTTTGGTTAGAGAAAAAAGCATTTTTATATATTATCATGAGATAAAGATTTTTTTAAAAAACAGGATCTGCCATGCTCAATACTTAGAATTCATAATTAGATACTATAGTTAAATGGGTCAGAACATTTGCTTGTAAATTTAAAATCTCTGGGTCTAGTGAAGCAATTGTGTCTGGGGAGGTGTGGTTCCTGTTTTCTGTGAAAATTAGTATAGACATCAAAAATAAAGTCTTTGATTTTTGTCACATTCCAGTGGAGAAGCTGCTTCTACTTTAACTGCTGCTGGTCATATTCAGCTCAGTGTGCATTGATAGGATGTATATGCAGGCATTTTTGTAGGTGTTACTGGGAATAAAACGTTGTAGGAAATAATATTCTTGTTTTCAGGAGTCTTTAGATCTGTTGAGAATAAACAGGTACACAGATATCTATTAAACAGAATGTAAATGCCATAAAGTGGCACACATAAAGTGTTAATGAGGATTTAAAGATGAAACTATCTGGCTATGAGGCTACTGAACTGACTGCATCTTGAAGGACAGGTTAGATTTCAGAATAGCAAGGGAGAGAGGACATACTGAGCCCAGAGAGGTAAGGGCGGAAGCCTAGAGCATATTCTGGGAACTAGCTAGTACTCTGGTTGACTGTAACAAAGAGAACATATAGAAGGTGATAAAAATGGAAAGAGAGACTGGGGGAGGCTGGGGCTTGACTGTGAAGGATATTGAATACTGGGTTAAGGATTTTGGATTTAATTTGGCTAGGAAACCTTTGGTTTTTGAATAGAGTGTTACCTTGTAGTTAAAAATACTAGTCTTGTGTAGTTTTAAGTGCTAAGGACTAGAGAGAGGACTTGTTTAAAACTTGAGGTCCATATTCTTCCCCTCTCTCCTACCTCTCTAAAGAAAGACCTTTTGTAACTTCTAGTGTGACTGTTCTAGTTTTCTAGATTAATTTTCTAAAATCCTCAACTATGGCTTAGTTCTTATATACTGTGTTGAGTTTCTCTGTCAAGCCTAATCTTTTTGGAACTACCTGTATTGACACTAAATTAGTCATAGCTTTATTCTTTACTTCCTTTAGTATTTTAAGAATCATTTTGAGTGTATTTTATACTTACTACCATCTGCTTTAAATTTTTTTCTCTTTATTTTGTCAAGTGGCTTTCCCAAATACGTAAGTCTACATGAATGAACTATTTCTAAAATAGTTATTTCTGAATGTAGCAAAATAAAATGGAAAGAACATGCATTTTTACAAAAACTAGCTGTGAGATCATGGAAAAATTGCTTAACTAATCCATGACTCAGTTTACTTTTTTTTTGTAAAATGGATCACTTAACAAAATAGAAATTATTAAAATAATAAAATGCGGACATGCTTAGTGTGTATAGGTGTTGAGTAAATGTTTTTTCTTTTTTCTCTTTCTTGGCTAAGACTTTAGAATAATGCATTTGAGTCTACTTTTCAGTGATAGGAATATTTGGTGCTTCGGAGAGATTTTTAAAAAAAGACTGGTGTCTCAAAATGTGATTCAAACTTTTGAAGTTTCAGTTATTCTCAATCCAGCTTTATATGAGTTTAAAATTAAAATATAAATAAATGTTTGATTTCCCTAAGAAATGAACCCATTCCCTTTATCACTTTTAATTTCTGCAATATATATTGTATAGCTGGTTTGCCACAGTGGCAGAAATCCTAGTGAAAGAGGAGGAAAAACTTTGTCCCTTCTTGTTGATGGAATAAGTAGAATTTACTAAAATTCCAAGTTTAATTTGCTAAACTTTCAAGTATTTTTTATTATTCTAAAATTTTATTGAAAGTCTTACTTAGAATTTTTTGATTATCATTGTGCTTACTAAACTATAGAATTTTTGAAATTAAGAACTCTCTTGTCCTTTGCATGTAGTAGGCACTCAGAATAATTTGATTTAAATGCATTAGGAGAGGGCGTGGTTTGCTCTAATGCTTACACATTTGCCTAGGGATCTTGTACCTCTGGTAGTTTGTTGCTGTTTGTTTTTACCTCTTCTTTCCCCACTTCCTTGTGTCTCTCCCTCTCTTCCATTTTCTGTAAAGTCTCAATTCAGCAGTAACACAGATTTTAAAATCTTGATTCGTATTAAGACAATCAAAAGTTTGAATAAAAACTGATTTGTAGGCAAGTAAGGCTTGCTGCTGCTGCTTCTCTTCCTCCTCTTCTGTCATTTATGTGAAATCTCTTATTCAGTTCCTGAGCTAAGATGAGAATCCAGGTGTTTTGGTTCATAGTTCATTGGTTTTTCCAGTATAATGCACAGTTGACTACTGAAGCTCACTAATATCAGATGTCATGGGTACATGTAAGAAATTAGTTAGATTATTTTTTTGTTTTAAACTCACCTTCAAGGATGAGGTAAGGAGTATTGATTTTCAGTAAGAACTGGACCATGGTATTTTGTGACAGTTGGGCTTTCTTCTCAATTGTAAATAGTATTCTTTCTCATTTTTAAGAGCTTTTGCCTCTTCTAGTATTACATGTTTAACAGGTGGTAGACACTCCACTGAAGAACATATTACTTTAGAAACAAGATGTTAGCAAAAGACTAGGGCAGAACTTGGACAATCCAAATGCAGTTCTTGTTTACAGTTGTGAAGGAGATAACTTGAAATTTTGGATTATTTAAATTTTTTTTTTAAGTGGTATTTAAAGCTGACTTTATGGAAGTTAAAGTTTTGTTTTGTTTTTTTTGTTGTTTTTGTTTTTTGGAGGGGTATGCTTTTGTTGTGGTTCTTAATTTTAAACTATAAATTAAGACTTCCAGACACTATTTACTGGAAAAGAAGAAAAAGGAAGTCAGTTGGAAAACTGTTAGAAATTATAGAGTTCTGTGAAGTGGCTGGATAGGATGAGGGGAACCAGAAATGTCAATAGTTTTCTTATCAATAGTAGTAACAAATTAAAAAATATATAATGTGGAAAAGAGATTAGATTCAATGTAGCAGCAAAAAGTTTAAAATACCTGGGAACATACTTAAGAAATGTAACAGTCTTGTGAGAATAAACCTGCAAAATTACTGGGCCACCAAAGATTTGAAACCTTAGGAGGAAGAGACATTATCGGTCTCGCTAGGAACACTCAAAACTATAAAGATGTTAATTTAATCCAAATTAATTTATGGGTGTAATGTAAGTTCCATCAAAATTTCAGTGGATTTTGTTTGTTCTTTTGTTTATTGTAATCAGAAAGTGGTTCTAAACCTTAACTGCATATTAGACTTACCTGGGGAGCTTTAAAAAGTTCCAGTGCCCATACTCCACATATCCCAGACTAATAAAATCAGAATATATAGGGAAGGGATCTAGGTATCAGTATTTCTTAACCCTTTGTATTTATCAGAGTTTATTGGTCTTGATTTTGGTTTTTGAGTTTCCATTTTAAGCAGTTCTAATGATTCGTAGTCATTGATATTTTGTAACTTTTATTCTTAGAGATCTTCAAAACAAAAAGGAAATTTAGTTATTTTTAAAAAAACTAATAAAATTACTCTAGTTTGCAGTTACCATGAGTTCATTGGACATGTGTATATCTGATATTATGAGATCTTAGAGATCTTGCTTTTCCTACATCTTGAAGCATTTTGCTATTTCATCATCTAGGAATTACTTAACAAAAAAGAAAATGGAAGAGTGATGTAATTGCCTAGATGATGATGCAGTAATAAAATAAATCATCACTATTGCATCATCTTCCAATTTTATTATTGCATTGCTCAAAGCATTGCATCATTTTTCAAGAAGATACACAAACAGTTTGGAGATGTCCTTCTTAGTATTTTTGTTTGTTTTAAGCTTTCATTTAACATATTTGAGAATTTAGATTTCTTCATTTTTCACTTTCCACCTTTTATGGGAAAGAAACGTTGACAAAGACATTTCAGAACTATTAGACAAGTCAGAAAATGCATGCAAAGAAACAGCAACACTTAAACTAATGATGGTGAATCATTGTAAGTGAAATCTCAGACTGTGAGTCTTCAGATGATGATTTTCTAGATGAGTTTTTTTCAAACTCAGAATTAATGAGTAAACGATATTCCTAAACACAGAAAATGGAAATAAAATTGGCCCTTGAACAATAAGGGTTTAAACTGCACAGGTCCACTTATATGCAGATTTTTTTTTTCAACAAATACCTGTACTGTTGCGATCTGAGTTTGGGAGTCCTTGGCTGTGGAGAGCCAACTGTATGCATTGATATACAACGTTTTATATAGGGGACTTGGACATTCATGGATTTTGGTATCTATGGGGGAAAGGGGGAACTGGAATCAGCTCCGCCCTCCCCCCCACCCCAACACTGAGCTACAACTTAAGCTTTTCGCAAGTTTTTCACTAGTTAAAAGTTATATGTGGGTGTTTGTGCAAGGAAGTTGGTTCCCCAACCCACATGGTGTTCAAAGGTCAATTGTATTACAGATTCATGCATGATAATTTATGAGCAGTTAGTTGCATTCAAAAGATGGTGCTATTTTGGATATATGTACCTTCATATTTAAATTACTCTTAAAGCTATTTTTTATTATCTCTTTATTCTTATTTCTGTAAATTAGTCATAAAATGGCTTAAATATTAAAAATAAGTAAAAAGGGTATTTTGGACCCAGATAGTAAATTGGGATGTCTGTGTTTTCTGATATACTGAAAATTAACGCTTTTCTGTGGTTCCAGTGTTCAGCTAAGGTTGAGAACCACTGTTCTTAGTAGACTCATTTGGAAAAATAAAGAGAAGATTAGGTAAAATGTTTTTGAAAGGTTAAATTAGTAATGGGAGATAGTCCAGAAGTTCTACCAGATGCATGGTACCAACAAGAATTATAGAACAAATTAATATATTAGATCAAACATTCCCAAAGCAGATGTTAGAATATATAACAATTTAATATGTTAAAGAGTGTTATATATTAGTAGATTTGATTATTGATATCATTTATAAGAGCTACCACTTGTTGACTACTTGTTGAACATTTTGTATGCATTACTTCATTTAATTCTTTCCTGGACATAGCCACTATTATTATTCCCATTTACAAATGAGGAAACCTGTGGTCACTGTTAGTACTTGGTGAATCTGGAGCAGTTAATTAGCTCTTATGGAATGCAGATATTTGCAAAGACAAAAAGGAATTTTTACCTTGCCAGAGTAAATTTTAGATGGATACAAGAGTTAAATGTAAAATTTATATTATAAAACATAGATAATAATAGGTGTATCTGATATCTGGGTAAGGGAAGCTTTGGAGTAATAGAAGAAAATCACAAAGGAAAAGATCTATAAGTTTAATTATGTAAGAAATAAAACTGCCTCTGTCAAACACCATAAACAAAATTATAGATTAATATACGAGGAAAAGCAAAGAAATAAATGGGTCAATAGCATTTATATGTAAAACAATCATACAGATTAATAACCCCTAAATAATGAACTTAAAAATATAAGTGACTATTAAACATTAAAAAGTGGTTGTTGGCCTGCCTCAATAGGTAGCTACGAAATAAAACATTCAATTAAATTTAAAGTACTATTCTTTCCTGCCTTAGGACTTTTCTCCATAGTGTTAGTATCTTTTCATGGCTGACCTCATCCTTTAAGACTCAGAATATAGAACCACCTCAGTGAGGCCTTTCTAAACTACAGCAGGTGCTCTAATAACATGCCTTAGGAACTAAACCCTTGTTTATGTCAATTAGCCTATGGTAAAATTGGTTTCAGTATACATAGTTTCGCTTAAAGTGGAAACCTAAGACAACAGCAACAGCGTTAGGGGAGGACTTACTGTACTCAGTAAATGAGTTTTTTCCTGTTTCTTGGCAGTCCACTGATTTCTTCTTTGCATTTAACCTTTCAGAATCACCTATTTGTTTACTTACTGTCTTTCTCCTCTAGACTTTATAAACTCTGAGAGGACATGAATAATATCTGGCATCTAGGAAATGTTCAATAAATAATCGTTAATTGAATAAACAATGAATAAAAAGTGAATTAAATGAATAAAATGAATCACCATTTAAAAAATCCTGTTTGCTGAAGTTTTTAAAGAAAAATACTCTGAGACAAAATGGGATGGGTACAGTGATTGTGCTGCTCGGCAAATTGGTGTTACCTTTCAGAATGGAAATTTTGTAAAAGATAGTAAAAGCCTTAAACAGTCATGCCTTTTGACCCAGTAATTTTACTACTTGGAATCTGCCCTAAAGAAGTCATCTCTGCCAGAGGGTGGGGAAGCTTTCTTCCTAGTTCTTTGCATATTCACTGGTATTCGTTTCCTCAGAAAAGAAGACAACATTTTGTAGTTGTCTTCTGCTTCCTCTTCAGTGTGGCTCAGTGAGTAAGATGTGCAAAGGATTTAATCCTTGGCTAGCCTTGGTAATCTTGTATTCTAACACTCTCACAGAGTCTTTGAGAGTTCTTACTGCTTGGGGCACCTCAGTGTTCTGGTAGTAAATTTGGATTTGGGCTTTGAGGGAAGGCAGAGGCCCCACTTAAAGAATAGTGCCTTAATCCAGTTTACCAAAGAACCTTGCCTTGGGGTATCAAGTAATCAGCTAAAAGTGGTACTTTGATTTCCCTTTTGATAACCTCCCCTCCCCGCATTCACCCTGTCTCTCATTCTCTCCCCCACTAACCTTGCATCCTTGCAATATGGGATGTATTTCTTCTGTGGGTCACTGTCAGACTATGAAAGCTATTTGTTTTAGCCGAATACCAATTAATAATGCCCCAAACTTATTTTATGTCGCTTTGTTCTTAAATGGGGGAAAGATTTATGAACAGAGAATCAGGCCTAATATATTGTAAAATTTGAACAATGAAACATCATCAGGAGACTTGCTAAGTAAATCATGATGACCTGTCCTTTCAGATTATTTGCTCAAGATCCTCTTATCTCTCTTCACTATTTTTAAGGTTTGCAGTGAAAGTCCAGAGGTTAGCATTAGCTTTCTTAGTTCTTGTAGAGCCTTAGTGAATAATTAGTGTGTGGTAGTATACTGGTAATAGCAAAAAGGAGTCAGATTTGAGCCCCAGTTCTGTGACAGCCCTGGGCGGCGTACTTAACTTCTTTGTCTCTGTTTACTCATCTGTAAAATTGAGTTAATAGTGCATAATTATCCTAAGTGACTAGGAAATATGGTAATACATACAAAGTGCTCAGCTCCTTACTTGGGCTCCCAGTGACTAGAGTTAATTCCAGGCTGTTTTGCCTCTTACATTACTGAATCTGTCTTTGTGCCTTAGTTTCTCCTTCAGCTCACATTTCAGTTAACATTATTTGACACTTCTGTGGGAGATAATAAAAACTTCTTTAGTTATATCCCAAGAATTTGAGACAGTTAAAATCAGAAAATGTGAAAAGCACTGAACAAATTAGTGGTGCTATTAATTCCAGTAGTAGCAATAATAGGACACCTGTTTGCATTGCCAGTATATGAGCTGATTAATAACTCTATGTCCAAATGAGTAGAAACAGCAGTTTATTTGGATGGGAATTGATACTTTCAGTTCTATATAAGTGCCAACCATCCTCTTTTCTGCCTTTAGACCTTTTCAGTTATTCTTTTTGCCTGGAATATTCTCCCTGTCTCCACCCTTAATATCTGCATATCTAGTTCTTCCTTATCTGCTAAAGTAGTAACTTTAGAAAGGCTGTCTGTCCCTGATCATCCAATCTGAGTAACTTCTGGTTGATTTTTTTAAAGTCATTTTAAAATATCATAACATTAATTACTGTTTGGTTCTTGATTTTGTTTTCTGTTTCCTCCCTCCCCAACTATGATGTAAGTCTTGAAGAGAAAGGACCTTGCCTATGTTGGTTTTTTGCTTTTGTTTTTTTTTCTCTGCACCTAGATTAGTGCCTAACAAAATGAACTCTTGTTGAATGTTTGAATATAATGCAAAGTATGAAAAATTGTCCTTAATTGTATTTCCCAGAGATAACCATTGTTAATATTATGGTATATAGTTTCCTAATTTTATTTTCTTTATGTATGCTTACATATTTACAAGTGTCTGTGATTATGCATTTATACCATATTTCATTGAACCTAAAGGTGAATATTGTTTTACTATAGTTTATGTCTGAAATTGGGATGCCATATAATCAAGGGTATGCCATGATTTAATTGGCAGCATGTTTCTTTCTTTGTGGCACATAAAATGAGGATGTCTTAAAATGTATAGCATCTTGGATTTGATGAAATATGGTATATATTTAAAATAAAAATAAGATCATTATGTTCAGTTCTTTACCCACCCAAGTATCTTGAGAATTCCCCATATCACTGTATTAGGTCTCATTCTTAACGATATATAGTGAGGACATATCATAAAATGTTCAACCACTTCCTCTTGATGAACATTTGGAGCTTTTCCAATTTTTTTCTGTTTTACACACTGCTGTGTTGACTGTCCTTGTACTTATCTTTATGGACTTGAGTGAAACTTTTTGTAGAATACTTAGGTCACAGGGTACACATATTTTCTATAGTGTATTAGGATGCGTGTTTCCCTATACCTTGAGTAGTACTGCATCTTTGGAAATTACAAAAAAAAATCTGATATATTAAAAAATACCCTAATATTTTAATATTATTTCTTTAATTATGAATGACTTCGGTCTTTTTTTCATGTTTCTTCTTTGTTGCACTCGTGCATAGGGTAGTAGACCTTTAATTGGCTGGCAGATCTGCATTAATTACGAAGAGAAGGCATCACAGTTTGGATCCGTGCATTATCATATTAATTCTTAGGAACAACTTTCAGGGCAGAACCCACCGTTGTGGAGGGCAAGAGGACTTTATACGATTGGGGATGAGACAGAATTCAAGAATAATCAGAATTGTTGTTTCTTTTATAATGGAGGCCAAGAAGGGTTACAGTATCATCAGTTTGTGTGCTGACTACTGGAACTTAAGACTATGTTGTTAGTCTTTAAACTTTAAACGCTCCTCCTTAATGTAATACTGAATCAAGTCAATCAAGTCAGTATTACATCTAGAAATTACATCTATGATCATTTAAAATTAGATTAATATGGGTTTTTTGCACATTGCCAAAATATACTTGTCAACATATTTGAGCACCTTGGCATCAGTTTCAAATATAGATATCAGATGGTCTCTGCCTTTTAGGTTCCACTGTAGCCTGTGGAGGGGACAGATTTCAATCCTTTGGTAGGACTGAAACTAGAAGGTACATAAAACATGAAGAGCACAGAGAAAGGTGTGTAGTCTAATAGAATTTAAGGAAATAGATATGGTAAGCTGAACTGAGTATTGAAGAAAGGGTATTAGCTAGCGGATAGTAAGTAGTAAAGGATACAACAGCATGAGAGAAGACATGCATGGGTGAAATGAACTGCAAGTAGTAGGGTATTCTTAGAACATAAAGTCTGAGGTGAAGATTCACTATAATGAGTCTGGGGAGATAAGCAAGGACCAGGTAATGATGCCATGCTAAATATTCTGCATTTGCTAGGTTAGGGAAGTCATACTAAGAAATGGTATGATTAAGTTTGCATTTGAGATATCATGGCCCGAAGATCGATTTAGGGGCAAGACCAAAGACAAGGAGACTTGTTGGGAAACAGTTCTGGTAATCCCTTTGAAAGAATGAAGGCCTTTGCTCAATGGTAATAGCTTACTGGAAAAATCATAGTCATTTCTCTTAGTTTATATAATATTTGGCCCTCTCGTTCATAATCGTACTGAGATTAAATTTCATGGAACTGGATTTATTATTTTGCAGAAATGATTTATGTTCATTGTCCAGTTGTTATTCCTTTATGTCTGTAAGAAGTTTATACTTCTATAAATACCTGCCTAACTGGTATGGTGCTATATGGAGATGATTAATAGTGTATTTTATGATTATAAATATTGGGAGATGTTAGCTCTTTTGGTATGCTTAGTGGTTACCTTAGAGGAAAACAGTTTTGGAGCATTTTGCTTTCTGGGTGAAAATAATGATTTGTTAGATTAAATTTAGGTTATTTAATTTCTTATATGGATTTATAATTTTTATGTGCTAATTTGTTTTGTTTTGTTTTTTTTTAAAGGCTATTAGCAAAAGATGGTGGACCGCTTAGCAAACAGCGAAGCAAATACTAGACGTATAAATATAGTAGAAAACTGTTTTGGAGCAGCTGGTCAACCTTTAACTATACCTGGACGGGTACTTATTGGAGAAGGAGTATTGACTAAGTTATGCAGAAAAAAGCCCAAAGCAAGGCAGTTTTTCTTATTTAATGATATTCTTGTATATGGCAATATTGTCATTCAGAAGAAAAAATATAACAAACAACATATTATTCCCCTGGAAAATGTCACTATTGATTCCATCAAAGATGAAGGAGACTTGAGGAATGGATGGCTTATCAAGACACCAACTAAATCATTTGCAGTTTATGCTGCCACTGCCACTGAGAAATCGGAATGGATGAATCACATAAATAAATGTGTTACTGATTTACTCTCCAAAAGTGGGAAGACACCCAGTAATGAACATGCTGCTGTCTGGGTTCCTGACTCGGAGGCAACTGTCTGTATGCGTTGTCAGAAAGCAAAATTTACGCCTGTTAATCGTCGTCACCATTGTCGAAAATGTGGTTTTGTTGTCTGTGGGCCCTGCTCTGAAAAGAGATTCCTTCTTCCCAGCCAGTCTTCTAAGCCTGTACGGATTTGTGACTTCTGCTATGACTTGCTTTCTACTGGGGACTTGGCCACATGCCAGCCTACTAGGTCAGACTCTTACAGTCAGTCATTGAAGTCTCCTTTAAATGATGTATCTGATGATGATGATGATGATGATAGCAGTGACTAAGGGCACGTTTTGAAATATAAAATTGGATGTGACTAAGAAATCAGCTTTGGGGGAAATGTAAAATTCTGAGCTCTCTCTGTTTTGCTCTAGCCATGAATTTGCCTGAGAAACTTTTAACCTATGTGCCTCAATACATTCTATAGGAAATAGCTCCTGTTGCCATCCTCCCAACCCTACTGCTTCCACCACTCGCCCCACGACTTTCCATTCTTCTGCAGGGATAGCCTCTTACAAATATAGCAGATAAATTTTTGGTTTCTTATTGTTTCATTCTAGATTATTTTCTTGGAAGGTTGGGAAGAGATGCTTATTTAACAGATCATGTACTACATTGTTGTTAACTGTTCTGTTATATGGAAAAACTAAAAGCAAAGAATGATGGACAAAGGAGTATAATGTGGTTAGTTAATAACATTATTAGCTTTTTTCTAACCATTCTGTTTAATGGTTAAGACACCAGTAACAAAAATACATGATTTGGAAATACTTTGGCTTTTTCACATACCAAGTGGTGCCTTATCTTAATAGCATTGTTATATGAAATAAGCCCCTACCTTCTCACCTTTTAGTTTGTTTTAAAAATACACTGGTGCTCTTCGAGGTGATAAAATGAGTGTTTATGAATGGGTATAATTGGAAAATAACTTGTCATTTGACAGCTACAAATAACTAAATTTAGAAGTTCTTCTCTACGAATAAATATTTTTTCACAAAATAGTTGTGATTTTATTTTTATGTTTTATAGGTACCAAATTATAATTGTCAGATATAAATTTTCAGTTAATAGGAGGTCATTCTTAAGAATTTGGTTTGGAATTTATCAAATACAGAATTGTCAAATTGTATTAGTTTGTTTTTAGTAAAAGACTTTGTAGGTATAAATTCATCTGCTTTAACATTGTTTCTAGAATGAAAAAATTATAAAATTCTTGAAAATAATCTGTTAAAAAAAATCCTATGATAGAGCACAGATCTACTTAGGCTGAAGATTTGGAAAAAATAATATGTAAGAATGGTCAAGACAGACCAAATTTGACTAGACTTTATATCTGTGGAAATGTCTATTTCGGTGAAACTATCTTGGATTTACAAATATAGTGTTATATTTTATAAAGTTTTGTAAAGTCCCAAACAATATTTCTATTTTTGTAAAACATTGTATGTTTAATCTGTTTCTGAAATCATTTTGCAACGTGTGGAAATAGAATAGCAATTGATCTTTCTAAATTGTGACCTTAGTACTGAGTCAGTCTAGATTGCCTTTGAGAAGTGGTAATTTTTCACTCTGCTTTTGAGGCATCCATTAGGTTGAAAGTATATTTATCATATAAAACTTGATGCATTTTGCACTACTTTCTCCATTTGTATGCTGCAAATAAACTACAGTCTTTCAAATATGAAAAATCAGTCTAAAGATTGTTTTAAATTCTAAATTCTTTTGTTTTTAAACCGTTAAATCTGGTTATATTGCATATGTTAGTAGAGGTTCGATTTAGTAACTTGTGATGGAGGATTCTTTGGTTTGGTTAAGGCACTATACTGTTAATTGTGAAAGCGTCTGGGATACATAGATCTCCCTGCAGGAAATGTGAAGGAAAAGCACAACAGGTTTTTTTTTTTTTTTAATATCAGATGGACTTTTATTTCCAAGCAATATATCATATAATCAACATGAAACCTGAAACGTGCTAATGGAAACTTGCTGGTACATTAGGAACCTAGCAAATTCAGGAACCAAGGGGAAATGTTCTGCAATAACATTTGCATTGTCAACCTCTATTGACTTTTTTACAATAAAAAATACTTTACAATTTACCTCTTTTTGTATGTATTGTGACTTGAAGATTTTTTTCCCTCTTGCTAAGGTAATGGAGATATTATGCATTTTTTCCCTCATTCAATATGCCAAGCATTATTCTAGGCCCTTGGGGTAGAGCAGTGAGTAAAAATTCCATTCCTTTCATGGAGTTTACATGCAAATAGAGCCCAAGATGTGTTTTCTTCCATAACTTTTTCTGTAATTTTTCAGGCTTTTGTAAATCTTAATTATATGTAAACACGAAATGATTTTGGTCGATATTTCATGCTACTTCTCTTGAATGATATTTACTTGGACTGTACTAGATTCCCAGTATATTAATAAAATTGGTAACGATTGGTATAAAGGAAGCAAGATACCAAGGAAAAGTATTAAGTTGATTACACCTTACACATGAATTCATGCCTTTGGGTTAAGTGCATAAAATGGTCATAATTAATGTAAATCATTTGTTTATCATGTTTATGCTGAAATTCTTATAAATAAGTAGAATTAAATTGTATACTTTATGGTTTTTTGAAAGGTCCCAGTACTTGAGCTGCAGTCTCCTTTCTCTTGGATATGGTAGTTTTGTTCTCAAATACATGTTGTAGCTTTAAACAATGTAGTAACAGTTGAACAATCTACATGTTCGCATGTATTAGATTGCTATACATTTTACAAGATAAAATTTAAGTCTAGGATGTAGTAAACAATGTAGTAACATGTAGAACAATCTACATGTTCGCATGTATTAGATTGCTATACATTTTACAAGATAAAATTTAAGTCTAGGATGAAAATACATGAAATTTTGTTTATTGATAATTTTAAAATATTTCTTTAAAAGCTAAATTATTTTAGATTCATTCAACATTAAGTGTTATGTCAGGTTTTATAGTATCAGTGTTAGGTGTTATAAACTTTTTAAAGGTACATTTATTTCTACAGGGGTTATTATCAGTGTCATTCCCTTACATATCAAAATAAATTTCTTAAAAATTATTTTGTCCTTGAAATTTTTTTTTACAACCATATACTTCATATACCAAATTTTAGCAATAAAAAACAATTTTAAACCATTTAACCAACAGTATTTCTCTTTTTGTCCACTCTAAATAGCTGATAAACAGAAATTGGTAATAGTAGAATTGCTTGGCTTGATAATTCTCTCAATTTAATTTATGAAGAATAGAAAGGTAGAGAAGGTAATATTGCTAACACCATCTTGTCTTCACCATCCAAGCCATTATTGTATTTAATCATTCACACTAGTGAAAATAATTGGTGTAAAGCTTTGATGGTATTATCTAAGTTTATCAGGAAAAAGAAAAGTACTTTAATCAGATTTTGTGTCTTCATGCTCCTGTCAACTTAATGTTTAGAGGTAGTATATGCTTTGCTATTATTTTTTAAATTAATTTTTAATTTTCAATTACATTCAGCATATAATATTATATTAGTTTCAGGTGTACAACTTAGTGATTAGACATTTATATAACTTACAAAATGATCACCCTGATAAATCTAGTGCCCAGCTGACACTATGCATAGTTATTACAATATTGTCGACTATATTCCTTATGCTGTACTTCATATCCCAATGACTATTTTGTAACTACTAATTTGTATTTATTAGTCCCTTTCCCTTTTGTGCCCTCCTCCCAGGACCCTCTTCCCATCTGGCAACTGTCAAAATGTTCTTTGTATCTTTGTTATTTTGTTCCTTAGATTCCACATGTAAATGAAATCGTATGGCATTTGTCATTCTCTGACACTCCATTCAGCACAATACCCTCCAGGTCCATTCATGTTGTTGCAGATGGCAAGATTTTTTTTTTTTACAGCTGAGTAATATTACATTGTATCTATGTACCACCTCTTTATCCATTCATCCATTGATGGACATCTAGGTTGCCTCCATTATTTATTTTTCAATAGTTTTATTAAGGTAATTTATGTACCATACAATTCACCCATATAAAGTGTACAATTCAGTGGTTTTTAGTATACACACTAAAACCATCACTACCTTTTCCAGAACATTGTCATCATTTTGAATACTTGTGTTTTTTTGAAAATCATTTTACTTTTAAATTTGTATAATAAAGCATATTTCGGGGTATAATGACTCCTAATTTCATAGGCTTCTATTTTTTAAAAGCATTTCTTGATGTTTTATCTAAATCCCTGCATAGAAGCTGAAACGTGCTAATAAATTCAACTTTTTTCCTTGTTACTTTGCACGAATAATAGAGTAGAAAGCATGCTTAATGTATAAACATGAGCAAATGACAAAATTTTTACCGAGTTCCTGAAATTCACACTGCATGCTAGGAAACCCTCAATGATAATGTCATTAAGCTTAGTGATACTTGGACATTTTTACGTCTTGTGGTTTAGAAATAGCTTCTGTGATTTAGAATAGTAGTAGCTTTTAAGGTCTTAAAAGCAGAAAGAATCGATGACAAAATGTTAAAAGTAGCTTGCTCTTGGACAGTTGCTAAGATGCCAAATTATTTTAATTCTAACCAAAAAGCAAGTTGTAGAGTCTGAGATGAATATTATAAATTAATATAATTCCTTATTTTTTTTTAGGCGCCTCCCTTCTATGTAATGCCTATTATCTGGGCTCATAGTATATATCTGCAAATAATTAGATTTCCCTTTACATTAAAAGTTGTGCTGTGTGTTTTAGGGGCAAGATTTAGCTAGACTGTTGAAATTGATCTTTCTGGTATGGGCCCAGTAGACCTCGCTGCCGAGGGTGGAAACTAGAACTCCCTTTAAACCATATTGGTCATTTATTTCATCCTTCGGCATGCTAATCTGTTCATAAGAACAATAATAATAGTTCCATTAATAGCAATAATAAAAATAATTACAACATTTGCTATTACTCTACTTGACAGGCCCTGTTCTAAGTATATTTATTAAGTCAATTCTCACAATCCTGTGGGGTAGATATAAATGTTATTAACCTTATAGGGATAAGGAGGTGGGTCACCCATGTAGTAAGTGGCAGGCCCAGGATGTGAACCCAGGCAGTCTGGTTCAGAATGCAGGCTCCTGTGTTTAACCTAAAGAGGCTTTAACAAAGTCAGAGAAGTCTTATGTGTGTCTGAAGTTTCTGCCCTCATTAAGCTCATGTTCTAGTATATCATAATACAATGCCAGACAGTATATAATGCCAGACTGAAGATTTTTGCAAATGGGCAACACTGGAAAATTCCCGCTCTTATAGTAAGCCTCAGCTCGCATGTCCTCATCTGTCTTCCTCATTTTGTTGATTTTCTGGGGCTTCTCTAACACTTCATGTATGTTTGCAGCCACCTTGTTTGTCATAGTGTATTCATCCTACTAAATGAGACTTCTGGCAGGAAAAGTTCCCATATTATTTTGATTTTTATTCAATCAAACACATTTTTTCTTTTATTCATTTATCCAGTCGGTGGAAGGAATTTAGCTGCTCTCCCATAATTCTCCAATATTCTCACCAAATCACTCCAACACATAATCTCAGTAGAGACAGTGTGCTTGCTCTGCAAACCAGTTTTAAAACATCCCTTTCAACCCTAGCCTTTCACCCATCAACTCCTTTCATATGGAAATGATATAGCTGCCACTATGTTCTGTAACTTTGTCAACTGCACTCTCCAATGCCTAGCTCCTTCACGTGAATGAGCAATTATCTCATTGAGCAAGTACTTTCTACGAGGCACTCTGGGATTATAGCAGTGATCACAGCAGTCTGAAGTTTCTGCCCTCATGAAGCCAGCCCATGTTCTAGTATATCATAATACAGTGCCAGACAGTATATAAGTGCTGTGATGAAAATGAAGGTGTGTGTTGATGGGGACTGTTAGGGGTGGGGATGGGGTGGGAAATGACAGTGGTAAAGAAAGCTCATCAGTTTCTATTCCTACTGTGTACATAGTGGGTACTTCATAAATGCTGGAATGAATAACATTAAGCTCAAGATCGACATTTAGTCTATTGTCTTAAACTAGAATCAACTATCAGATTATAATTCCATTCTGAAGGACAAGCATTTGTTTCACTGTACTTAAGAATAAAGTTAGCCTCTAGTCCTAGATGAAGCTAGGCCCTGCTAGAAAATATTTGTCTTGGAGTCAAGAACTGGCTCACTTTCTGAACTCAAAAAGAATGAGAGTTTTCAGGCTTAAGTTTACATGCATCTTTTAATTAATGGGATTGTTAATATTTCCCTTTGAGGACTACTGAAGATTTATCTTGCCTTGGGATGACAAAGAGAAAAAGACTTATGAAGGAATAAATTAGGCATGCCAGCAATGGTGAAATTGGGGTGCTAGCAAAATGTAGCTCAGCCGGGGCTTATTTCTCATTTAAAGTCATTCTGCGTCCTAGCCTGTCATCAGATGAGTGGCTTTGAAGTCTGCTACCCAGCTGCCTAGTTTGGCTTCAGAGGACAGCCACTAATTAGGACGTTGTATATTTTAAAAATGTATCTCTTTCCAAGTCTTTGTGAGTTCTTAGAACAATGAATTTTGAAAGATTGGGATTTGCTTCCTGGCTATGGCGGTTTGGAGAAAACCCAGCTTAAATGTGATCACTTGAGAAGCTTTCCCAGCACACTCCCTTCTCCTCCACTCGCTTTCTCCACACTCCGCCTTACACAGAACCACGTTCATCCACTAGTCTAAATCTAGTCTGCTCCTGTTGTCTTAGAGTTGCTTGATCTGTGTCTGTTTCTTAGGCTGGTTTGGGACCCGTTAGGGGCAGGAGGCTGCTTTGTTTATTTTTTTGATCCTCAGCACCTCACACAATGCCTGACATGTGGTAGGTGCTCAATAATTGCTTGTCGAATTGAACGTGATAAAAGTGCCCACTTGAGCATTCTCTCTTAGGAGAAAGATAAATGTCTCCTGAGTCTGCACGAGTACATTATTCTCTTTAAGCAAATGCTGAAAGCTTAAATGAATCGCTGATGGTTTAATTTATCCAGTACAAGTGTGCCAAGGAATGCCAGAATGCCTGTTCCTGCTTAACAGGAGGGTGGCTTGCCTTGCCTTGTGTTCCAAGTGCCGGAAGGACAAGCCTGCGGCAGAGATTTCCTTTGAAAAGGCATCTGTGCCACTTCACCACTCTGTGCTCTGCTTTTGCTGAGCAAGGGCCTTTTCTTGACTTTCCTGTATCTGTAAAAGAAGACTCAGCAGGTTTTTTCTTTTCAGAGTGAACTTTGGAAGTGACAGAATCTGCCCTAGCCAAGGTGAAGAATATCTCTTCTCATCCTCACCTCTTTCCTACGCTTTTACTTTAGTTACTCGAACCCTTTCTCCAACCAGTCTAAGAATACTAAGCTTTTGGCAGACTTCTAATTGGTGTCTACTGCCTTCAGGAGGAAAAGCTTTTCTACCAACTTTTCTTTGGGAACAATTTGAATGTATTAACCTAAATTTAAAGGACTCATTACTATGTTTCCTACAAGTGAGAAACCAAAAGCTGCCTCTTTTGAAGGCTGTGCCTGGTCTTTAGGTCAGCCGAGGCCAGGATTGTGATCAACTGGCAACTTCAAAAAAATATGAACATTATGGAAATACATATGAGAGAAACACAATTTTTTCCCCAGTGACTACTAGAGTTTTCTTCAGTATTCCATTGTAGGCTCAACAGCTGAGGAAAAATTCAAGATCTTAGAAATTTTTCACTGACCATTTTGGCGATCAGAGTTTTAAATATAGGATCTTTGAAGCTTGGTATCATTATTATTTCTAACAGAAAAAAAGAAAGATGAGAACTGACTTTCTAATAGGATTCTCTTACAAGAAACTTTATTAAAAAAATCTAGATGTAGTGCATTTCAGTAAAGGAAAATTTATAATATTAAAATAACATATGGCACAGGCATGGAATAATCTATCTGAGGGATGTCATCCATAAAGTTGACTCTAGGAAAAATCTCTGGTGTTTCAGCTATTGATTATAATGTTTCATATTGTGTACGTGTCATAACCAAAATTCTCTGTTAGCATTGTTAAGAAGCCCATCTTTGAACTAGATGGGTATAGAAATGCCCATATTGGAGAAGAAATGTGGGTGAGAAGAAGATGGGCTTTAATTTCTATCAGAACCAGGATTATTATGCTCCAGGCCAAGTACTGATTAGTAGCATGATCTGTGGGTCTTATGGGTTGTATAATCTCTCTCAGTCTCAGTTTCTTAGTTTGAAAGTTGGGGTCAAAATACTTACCTTGGGGAGGAAAAAAAAAATGGCGTATACGATAGGCTCTGTTCATCCCTCTGACGATCAAATCAAAGTTGTGATGGAAATAAGCAAGCAGCAAGGAAAAATCACCTGGGATCTTGTTGAATAAGCCATACAACTAGGGAGAAATCCAAATCACCCTGCAGTGACAGAAGGTAGGACGGGACAAGGACGCAGGGCTGCCCGGTATCCAGTGGCTGAGTGAGACGGAGGCTGCGGCAGAGGCAGTGGCAGAAGCCTCTTAAACGGGCTGCATCCACGAGCAGATTTTCCTAGTGATGGACCTGCTTGTTCTGAGTACCAGTGCCGATTAGGCTGCGCGCAGCGGGCACCAGGGACTTACAGGGAGACATTGTGGGAGTGAGGGCATAGGTGAGACTAGCTCTGTACAACAGTGCTGGCAGTATCCATTGTTCCCTGTTGAGCTCTCCCCTCTCCCAGTGCGCAGACTCAGTGCCGCCATAGCCGTGACATCATCAAACGAGATAAGAGAGGTCACTCTGCCCAGAGGATTCCCTGTAACTTCACCTCCCCCAACTCGAGGCCCCACTCAAGCCACATCCAGATTTATCCTCAGCAAGTCAGGTGCTCCTTACTGAACAGCGCTAGACTCACACTGGAGGCAGCTGGCCTCAGTTTCTGGTCTTTTGAGGCAACTATAAACACAGCATCTGTGGATTGCTTGCTGAATCTTAACAGGTGGCTCCGGAGGGGCACAGGCTGGGGCTAAATTTGGCCTGCAGCTGAACCCTTCTTAGGACTGTGCCACTGGACACCCACTTCACAATCCACACTAATAAGACCAGGAGACTTGGGAGCTTTGCTTAGTACATAGAAACAGATACTGAAAAGCGGCCAAAATGGAAAGACAAGGAAGCAGAAACCATATGAGAGAACAGAACAGAGATGCAGAAATAATGGAGTCAAGTAATCTAACAACAGATGCAGAGTTCAAAACACTGGTTCTAAAGATTCTCAATGAACTTTTGGGAAGTGTAGATAAAGTCAGTGAGAGCTTCAACAAAGAGATAAAAAAATAAAAATGGAAATGGAAATTATAAAAGGGAACCCATCTGAAATGAACACATCTGAGATGAGAAGTATATTAAATGGAATAAACAAAAGAATAGACAAAGTGAATAAAGAAAAGGATCAAATGCCCTGTCTAGAGGATGGGAAAGCCAAGGACACTCAATAACAATGGGAAGAAAAAAGATGCCGAGACTATAAAAATATTTTAAAGAACATATGGGACGCTATTAAGGGTCCAAATATCTGTCTGATCCGTGTACCTGAAGAAAATCAAGATGTTGAACAGCTGTTTGAAGAAATAATGATGGAAAATGTCCCTAACCTGGTGAAGGAAATGGACATAAAACCCCAGGAAGCTCAGAGAATTCCAAAAACCAGGAATCCAAAAAGGCGCACACCAAAACACATCATAATTAAAATGCCAAAGGTTAAATACAAAGAAAGAATATTTACAAGCAGCAAGAGAAAAACAGATAGTTACTTATAAGGAAGCACCCATAAGACTGGCAGCTGATTTCTCAAAAGAAACTATGCAGGACAAAAGGGCTTGGCAAAAAAATATTCAAAGTGATGAAAACCTAGGATCTACAACCAAGAATACTTTATCCAGCGAAGCTATCATTTAGAGTTGAAGGACAGATAAAGAGCTTCCTAGACAAAAATAAGCTAAAGGAATTTCTCACCACCCAGCCAATATTACAGGAGATGTTGGAGGGACTTCTTTAAGAAGAAAAAACATGTATCACAAACAGAAATAAAGAATGTTAGCAACTGCATTCCTATCAGTAAGTACCTTAAATGGAAAAGAATTAAGTTCTTCAACCAAAAGATAGAGTGGCTGAAAGGATAAGAAAACAAGACCCCTACATATGCTGCCTATAAGAAGCTCACTTCAGATTAAAAGACACAGACTAAAAGGAAGATGGAAAAAGATATTGCTTTGATGGACCTAAAAGATATTTAAGTCAGACAGAGAAAGATAAACACTATATGATTTCACTTATATGCAAAATCTAAGGAATAAAAAGAACAAACTAATCAGAAACAGACTCACAACGATAGTGGACAATTTGGTGATGGACAGAGGGGAGGGGGATTTGGAGGGCTGGGAGCATGGGGTGAGGGGTTAAAGAAGTACAAATTAGTAGCTGATGGATGGTCACAGGGATGGGGAGCATGGCATAAGGAATGCAGTTATCATTAATACAGTTGGCTAGGTGGAGAGTCAGGGGAGGAAGGAAGCAATTGGGGGATCATTTTACAAACTATATAGATGTCTAACAAATGTACTGTATACTTGAAACTAACTAAAATAAGTAAATTTAAAAAATACAGTACAATTCCCACTTATACGAGGTATCTAAAATAGTCAAAATCATAGAAGCAGAGAGCGGAATAGTGGTTGCCAAGGACTAGGGAGAGAGGAAATTGGAAGTTGCTAATCAACTAACATGTCTCAGTTAAGCAAGATGAAAACATTTTAGAGATCTATCGTACAACAATGTGCTTATAGTTAACACTATTGTATTGTAAAGTTAAAAATCTATTGAGGGTAATCTGTATTACGTGTTCTTACCACAATAAAATTAAAATATTCCCATAATCCCAATTTTTTAAAATAAGAATTATTTTGTAACACACTTTCTGGACAAATAAAAGGAAAAAAATCTTAATAATGGTAAAAACAAAACAAAACAAAAAATACTTACCTTGCAGAATTTTGAGTAGTTTTAGTGAGAGTCCACAAAGTTTTTACAGCCATGCTTGACACACAATACTGTTCAAAACATTGTAGCTACCATGATTTTGGAACTTCCCATTGTAAAAACACTTTAAACATTGCATCAAGAGCAAATTTCATTTTGTTCTTTGGCAGTATTTTATACCTATAGCTGTGTCAAAATAATTCTCTAGTTCAAAAAATTAAATATGGAGATTATATAGTCTCCTTGTGAAAAGAATTGCAAAGCAGATGGGTTGGCATCTGACATAGAAAAAGAGATTAAATACCAGAAATATCCAAGCAGAGCACATGAGATTATCAAGGGAGAGTAGGAAGATTCCAATAGAGGCACTCAAGAAAATTGACATTGAAGGGAAAGGCAAAAGATGTCCTAGCAAGGAGATTCGGGGAGGGAAATTAGAGTGTTCCTGAAGCTGAGGGAAGAGGGTGTTTTATGGATGAGAGAATGAGCAGTCATTCTCTCAGGGGCGTAAATAAGGGGGTTGTGGATAACTTGGCTCAGAGCTCCTTTATGGAGTACTTGGGTCCAAAGTTTGATTGCAGAAGAAGCCATGGAGAGCACAAATGTGAACAATACTTGCATCAGGTATGGCTAGGAAGGAAGGGTACTTGCCAGAGTGCAGCTTGTAGGTGAGAATTAGATTTTTGTTATAACAAAGAAGCCAATCGAACCTGTTTAAAGGCTGACAGAAAAGAGCCAGTAGAGGGAGGAGTTGAGATAAAGGATAACTGATGGATCTTTGAGCTAAGGAGGCAGGGACACATTTCCATTGTGCTGGAGGAAGGATGCAAGCCAGGGTGTAGATGCAGATGAGTTTGTAGGTGGCCTGGCCAGCTCCCTTCCGATGACTTCTCTTTGCTTATGAAGTTGGGGTGAGCTATTCTTTGAAAGGGGCAGAAGGTGAGGAAAAATGGTGAAGTAGGAGGTTTGAGGAATGAAGAAAATTTGAATTGGCTGCCATGGAGACTGGCAGAGAATCTAGAAGAATTGCTGGATGGCCTTGGAGGTCCAGTTACAGTTAGAGACCATGAACTTGTAGTGGCCCAACCTCGAGGTTAAGAGACATTTCTAAAGGTTCCTTGTGAAGCCTGAGTTCAGAAGTGGGGTTAAGGGAAAAGAACAGTGGGGCAGGAACTATCCAGATTTGGGAATTTTGCCATGTGATTGTAAAATGGATGGAAAGACAATGCACTTGGCAATGAAGTTGAGGATATTTGTAAGGCAGTGATTGATGTGATGTGTCATGGGATCTGAGTTTGATAGGGAAGGAAATAAAAACAGGAGGGGGTTGATAGAGAAGAAAAAAGCAGAGGAATAAAGATACTGAAGGTCTTGAGGAAATAAAATACAGATGTGATGACAGTAATTGGAATGAAAAGTGGAATCTTGGGATATCCACAGAATAGGCTGTTGGATTTAATTTTTTATAAGTAGAGCAATTCTGGGTAATGACAGAGTCCAGGAGGTGGCCAAGGGAAGGATGGCTTAAGTGACATTGAAGGAACACTCTTTTGAGATTAAAGAACTAAGATTTTGAAGCTACCCTGGATGCCTGCAGGGCTTGAATTGGAAAAGAAGATTGAGCAAGGTGTCAAAGGCTCCCTGAATGAGGAGGTGGAATGAGTAGCAGAAGGCATTTGACATTGACAAAGTGCAGTACAGAAGCTAGTTAGCATCAGACTGAATGAGTAAAGGAATTGTCATTTGGAACCGACATTAGGGTTCTTCTCCCAACTCCTGGGTACGGTCTGTGGATAAGGGTTAGTGAGTGGCATCTCCTTAGGAGGGCTACAGGGAGGAAGCGATGTCCTTGCAAGGATGGCTAGGATTCATTTAACCAGAGGAGACAGAGGAAAGGACCTACTAGTGATGTGACTGTGAATGAGAGAGGTTTAACCATGGAACAAAGTTCTAGAGGGCTCAGGTAAAGGCTATGGAGAGAAGGGAGCAGTAGGAGTTTGGTAAATGGCAAGAAGGCTCAGAGCTCTTAGGGGTTTGAGTGTAGGCAAAGAGCTGACCAGAGGGATTCACATTTTGGTCATTGGCCAGATATAATAGGAATATGGTACTTGGAGGGATTGGCTGGCTGCTAGTGTTCTAAAGAGTGAGTCTAGAAGGGAGAGGGCTCAGGTCTTTCTGGAAGGAGGCAGCTTTCCTTGCACTTTTCCCACAGAGGGGCATTGTAAGAGACACAGAGAAGAAGTTTCACAACACCAGGGACCAACGACTAAATAGTTCAGGGTGGCTGGGACACAGTTTTTGTGGAAATGACTGTCAGGTGGGGCCAGACCATGAGGGGCCTGGTAGCACCTGCTCAAGTGTTTATAAGCAGGAATGTGCCACAACATTTATGTGATGCCAGTGAGGAGAGTGGGCTGAATGAGATGACAGAGAGAGAGGGACAGGAGAGGGACAAGGAGAGAGAGAGGGAGTGGGGAGAGGAGAGGGAGGGAGGGAGAGGAGAGGGAGAGGGAGGGAGAGGGAGAGGGTTAGTTGAGAATGTTGAGGTTCTGACTCTGCTTGCACTGACCCGTTCCCCAAAAGAAATGGCTAAATACTAACAGAGACTAAAGAACAGATCTTTTTGTACATTTTGCTCTTTTTAGGACTTGATATGAACAAATAGATGTTTATTATCCTTCCTTTTTATAAGTGATTATCAACTGTAATAAATCTCTTATAATTCAATCTAGAAACCAAATATAAGCACATCATTGATTTTGCAAGCCACCTCACTACCTGACAATCTTTAGATGAAACATGGTTAGTCTTGATTTATAATCATTCTTTGACTTCTTTAATTTAAAATCCCAGGGATAAGTAATTCAGAAATGTGAGGACAGACTAGAGACATAAAAGGTAACCGAAATTAAAATCTGAGTGGGGCCTAAGGTAGACTTGGAGCTCTGCAGTGCAACAAGGATTGATGAATTTACACGGTGGTTATTGGATGTGACATTCTCAGAGTTGTTGACACTTTGGTTGTGTAAACATTCTGAATTTACTCTGGGTTCCTCTGTGTCTGCTCAACAATTAAATATTAGCTCATCACTCTTTTATTCTTTTTGCTCTTTTATAATGATTACAAAAGGAGTGTATATAGATTAGGAATTTCAGTCATATTAGAGGTAAAGGACAGATAGTTTTGCTGACCTCCTTGTCATTAGTTTGTCCTAAGATGTTCTCAGGGAGTCTAGTCCAGTAATGGAGATTGTTTTTCTTAGTGCATGTGTGATACAAATTCCTTAGCCTGATTGTCGCATACGGAGTAGAGGCTGAGTGCCTGTGTGTATTTGTGCAAGTGGGAGTGTTCTTATGTGTGAATGTGAGTGGTCAGTCTAGGGTAGAACATCCAAGGTTCATACACTGGTCAGAATTTGAGATTTAGAATTCTTTTTAACTCTAGCTTCTGCCTACTGTGAGGTAAACAGGCTTGTAGCTAGATGGGCTATCAGTCGTCTGACCCACTCTACCTGTCTAGATGAGGAAACTGAGACCCAGGCTGGTGACTGGCCTGAGGTCATGCTGAGGCAGTGAGACAGAGGCCGGCTGAGGACCTAAATGTCCTCCTTTTCTAGTTACTCGGTGGCATGTACTAAGGGGGATGATTGCGGCACTGGTGTAATTTTGATAAACAATGCTGAAATGAAGACGTGTCCTTTAAAATGAGTGTTTAAATAAAGGGAACAGGGAGCAGGAGGACTCGTTGTTGATGTTGGGTGTGGCTTCTCCCAATGGCTCATCTCACATTTCTGGATGGTTCTAGTGTTTGGGTGCAGTTGGGTATTTAGTAGACAGACAGCTGCCCCTTGAGGCCATCAGCACACGGGAGTTACCTTCTCTAGTAGCACACGGGACAAAAATCCAGCCAGGTTAATGTTCCTTCTGAAAATCCTTAAGGAAGAGACCGCGTACGGTCTTTCAGTAAGACAGACACAGCTTGTGTTTCCTCTAGCATTGGGACAGGTGACTTGTTTTTTCATTAAGCACCACATGAAGCCACTGGCTTACATGCAGGTCATGATGTACCCCAAACACCTATAGTTAAGCACTGAGCAATGAGATGCTCACCCCACGAGAGGCCCATGAGACTGAGGGGACAGTTGGGAAAATAGCTTGAGCTCAGAGGGAGGGAGGGCAGGCAGTAGCATCTACATGAAAGAAAAACTAAAAACTCGGTAAAAGTTTTTAATTTAATCATATAACTGAATTTAAGTAATTCAAAAGCATGTTTGCACATTTGATGCCACCATAAATGATGCCACCATCATTTTGTTGAAACCAATTACTTCCAATATGAAAGTTATATAAATGAAGTCGTCCCACCCATTAACATACTTCTCTCTTCTCTTATGTCCTCCCTTTCCTCTATTTTCTTCCTTCCTCCAAACTTAGCTCTGTTCTCCCCACAGCTTGCAGAATTCTTTCAGCCCTCCTGCCAATTAGCCATGTCTTGCTTAGAAAATAATACTCACTTCTTATGTCCCTCCATTTACTCTCTTATCTCTTCCCCACTCCGAGCTTGTCAACTATTATCTGCTAGAGTAAGCGTTTTAGGAAAGAAAATATATACATGTTTATTTTGTTTCTTTTTAGGCAAAAAATATTGATGACTTCCCCTCTCCTTTACTTTCTCCTCTCTTCCCTTGATGCTAATCTCCCAACTGGTCATTTATTACTATGTGACATGACACAATTTTCTTAACCTTCTGAAGCCTGTTTCCTCTTCTGTGAAATAGGGATAATAATAGAACTTTCCTGATAGAGTTGTTTTAAAGAAGCCCATGTGATAATGAAAGTGCTTAGTTCAGGGTACAGCAAATGATTAATTAATGGTAACTACTAAGGTTTTCAGTTTCTAAAATAACATTTATATTTTAAATTATACATTTTTATTGTTAGTTTTCATTTTATTTTATCCCCACAGTTATATGAATACAGCAATGGTTGAGCTATAAAAACTATTTTGAATAGGGAGCTCTCCTCATAGCTTCTTATTTTTTCAGTCTTAAATGGACTTTATTTTTTAGTGTTTTACATTCGCAGAAAACAGAGTGGAAAGTAGAGTGGTATATTCCCCCCTCCCCGCCCCCCACCTCCAGCAAACACCCGCTTCTCCCATCAACATTTGGCCCTAGAGTGGAACATTTGTTACCATCGGTGAGCCTACATTGGCTTTTTATTTTTTTAACGACAGTACTTGCTAATATAAATTGTTCCTTAGAGTGGTCGTCCCTGCGTTCTGGAAGCCTCCCTAAGGATTGCCTTTATCCAGCGTGTTAGAATAAGGTAGCGGGTCAACGGGGCCCAGCTGCGCATTACCCTTTCATTATCCATTCAAGATGCAGGAGCTTCTTAGACTTGGATGGACTGGGAAGCATAGTACAGCCAGTGTGTCCTGTCTGTCTTTTTTCTTGTCTCTTCTACTTCATGAAGTTCTTTAAGGGCCTCGAAATGCAGAAACACAGTCCGACCCTGACAATGGGGTGGGAGACAAAGCCTGCTTCAGAGATGCTAGTGTTTACACTGAAGAGACTGGGCAGAATCAGCCAACAAATAACACCAGAGGCAGTTCAGACCGAGTTGCGTGTGGGAGGGGTGAGTGAGTGGTGCGGTCCCCCAGCATGAGCTCTGAACAGAGAGGGTGGGGGGCAGCCGGTAGCGCCTCAACCTCCTCCAGTTACTGTTTCCTCAACCCGGCCGCCCCAACGCTCTCCTCTGGAAAGCCCACAGGACAAGCTTGGGGAACCAAGCAGGAAGACTTGGCTAAGCATTAACTTTCAAATGAAACTCTGCCCTAATTAAAGAGGGGGCGCGGTGATCGTGGTCCAGTGTCTGGCTGGCTAGAATATTCGATACCGATTACTTCTTGGTAAGGTCACCAAACTTTTACAGAACTGGTAATAGAATTTCTTCGCAAACAATTAGATGTCTTAAAAATTAATAGAAGTGGAATTTGAACCTGGGATGTGAAAATGATTCAAGAATAAAGTCCTAGAGAGCCTCCTGATAATCTATTGATTTACTGAAAGATGGAAAAAAACACATAATATAAACAAAGGATAGAAGAAATCTTTATTTTTTCTAAACTTTTTCATCTTAATGTCTATTGTCGAGTATTATATTTGTCAAGAAATGCAGTATAACCTCATTCTAAAAAAATGACCAGAAATTAGTAAGCAGTTCTCTTGAAGAGTGAATTAAATGGTTCGTAGAGACATTTAAAAAACAGACTGGCAAGTGCAGTGTTCCTGAAGGACTGCTTTTGGTCTGTGTTCAGCTGGCAGAATAAAACCTTGGCGGAGCACACCTTACCCACTCTCTTTCACTTAGGCAAATTGGACACCTGATTTATAGAACTGGGGAAAAACACCACTCTTGGCTTAGGTTATGGAGCCTAATCAACTGGCTCATTTAACCATGAATGTGAAAGGTTTGACTGAAAAGCTGACTTAAATATGGGCTACTGAACTCTCCTTGGGGCAACAAAAACACATAAGCTGTTCAGCCCTTATTTTCATGGTAAACTTACTTTTAATGAACCTCATGCCACATTACACAGAGACCAACTTGGCTTTAAGGCACAGGAAGCTCCCTGTGCAGGCACCCTGCATGGGGGCAGGGGCATCCAACATGACCACAACTCAGTCCCATCTTGGCAAAATCTTTCCTTTTTTCCAACTATCAGCACTTGCCATTTCCCTCATCAGCGTTCTCCTTCGATAATCTCTCTGCTCTTAATTATTGCAGTAAATATCTGCAAACGTTAAACATTAACACTTACAGCTGTACCCCAATCCAGCCCTTCCTGCCTCTGGCTTATTATTTCTTCCTTAGCACTTACTACCATTCAACACTCTATTTTCTTTACATAGTTTGATTATTTTTTCTATCTCCTGCTGAAAAGTAAGCTTTATGAAGCCAGGGCTTTTTGTACCTGAAACAGTGCCTGGCACATGTTTAGGTGCTAAATAAATACTTCTGAAATGAATGAATAATGGCGGGCCCTGTGGCTCAAATCTGCTTCAACCCTCTTCATGCAGTGTTACTCTGAGTTGCTAAATATGAGACTAGGGTGGCAGAGGTAAGGGCGAGGGGATATGATTGTCATCAGGGCCAGCTTCATGAGTGTGCTCAGAAAGGCCCTGTGCTTGATTTAATGCTCTGCTGTCTGTCTCAAAAAATTTTAAATGAGTAATAACCTTCTGGGTTTTTTGAGAATATTATCAATTTATTATTTTATTTTTTAAATAATTTTTTATTTTTTAATTACAATTGACACACAATATTATATTAGTTTCAAGTGTACAACATAGTGCTTAGACATTTATATAACTTACAAAGTGATCACCCTGATAAATCTAGTACCCATCTGACATTATACATTGTTATTAAAATAGTATTGACTATATCCTTATGCTATATTTTACATCCCAATGACTATATTGTAACTTCCAATTTGTACTTCTTAATCCCTTCCCCCTTTCCACCCATCCTCTCAACCCTCCTCTCATATGGCAACCATGAAAATGTTCTTTGTATCTATGAGTTTGTTTCTGTTTTGTTTGTTTGTTTGTTTGTTTGGTTCTTTATATTCTACATATAGTGAAATCATATGGCATTTGTCTTTCTCTATCTGATTTACTCCATTCAGCGCAATACCTTCTAATTCCATGCATGTTGTTGCAGATGGCAAGATTTCATTCTTTTTTATGGCTAAGTAATATTCCACTGTATATACATACCGTCTCTTTTTTTTATCCATTCAGCCATTGATGGACACCCAGATTGCTTCCATATCTTGGCTATTGTAAAAAAATGCTGCAATGAACATATGGATGTACATTTCCCTTTGAAATAGTGTTTTGGATTTCTTTGGATAAATAATCAGGAGTGAGATTTCTGGATCCTTCTTTGTCTCTTGTTGTAGCCTTTATTTTAAAGTCTATTTTGTCTGGTATAAGTATTGCTACCCAAGTTTTTTTTTTTTCATTTCAATTTTCATAAAATGTTTTTCCATCCCTTTCCTAACAGTCTATATGTGTTTTTCAATTTGAAGTGAGTCTCTTCTAGACAGTATATGTAAGGCTCTTGTTTTCTTATCCATTTAGCCACCCTGTGTCTTTCAATTATAGCATTTAATCCATTTACATTTAAAGTAATTGCTGCTAGATATGTAGTTATTGCCATTTTATTATTTCTTTCTTTCTTCTTCCTTTATTTCTACTTCCTTCTTCTTCTTCTTCTTCTTCTTCTTTAGCTATTTCTTCTTCTTCTTCTTCCTTCTTTAATATTCTTCTTCTTCTTCTTCTTCTTCTTCTTCTTCTTCTTCTTTCTTCTTCTTTTCTCTTCTCTATCTTCCTCTCACTCTCTCCTCCTCTCTCCCTCCTCCCTCCTCCTCTTTTCTTCTTCTAGAAGTTTCATTTCCATTTTAGGTTTCTATATCTTTGACCAAAGTTCTAGGTGACATCTGTAACCAGGTTTAGACTCATTTGGAGAATTGCTTATCTCTCCATTTTGTTTGATTTTGTTTTTTTTTTTTCTGTACTTTTTTCTGTTCTTTCACTTGGAACATTTTTTTTTGTTTCCTTATTTTGGCTGTCTCCCTGTATTTGTTTCTATATATTAGGTAGAGCTGCTGTGTCTCCTGGTCTTGGTAGAGTGGCCTTATGTAGTAAATGTCCAATGGGGCTCAGTGGTGCAGTCTCCCTGGTCCCCTGAGCTGGGTGCTCCAGGTATGTTCCTTTTGTGGTTTGTAAGTGCCCTCCTGGTATAGTTGAGACTTGATTGCTATTAGCATATCAGGGGGAGGGATTGACCCTCAGGTTGATTGGTTATGAGGACTGCTTGTGACTCTAGTGGAGGAGCTGTTGTGCAGGGGCTGACCCTATGGAACAAGATTCATTTTAGTGGGGCTCCGGTGTCTGCCCAGTCTGCCCTTTCGGTGTATCATTTGTGGAGATGGTTGGGGGTTACTCTGGTATGGTTCGAAGGCAGCCACCAGGTGTGTTGGTTCTGGAGCCTGTGCCCTGCCTAGGGTCACTTGGTATGAGCTACAAAATGATCTGCAGGTGGTTGCCACTTTGCTGGGCTTGGAGGTGTCTGGGAGAAGCTAAGCTGCAAAGTGAGGCCAGCTGCAGCTATTGCCAGGTTTGGGGCTGCTTAGCAAAAAGTATGAGGCAATCTGAGCCCAGATGCTGCTTATTTATGGTTTTTGAATCTTTAAGAGATTTTAGAAAAATCTGCAGCATGAGTCAAGATAGGCCATTTGTATGGAAAAGCCACAGCAAGTGGCTTGGGTAGGCCCGTAAATTGGGTGGGGTGGGGTCTCAGGGAATCACCAGGGAAGGGCAAGCAGTGTTTAGCCAGGTTGATGGAGACTCAGTTATGGCACCACCCGTGTGTGTGGGCTGGGTGGTGGGAGGATTCAACAAAGAAACAACATTTTTTGCCAACACTTCTGTCTGGGAGGAAGTTGTCCCTCCAGGCTTTGCCTTGAAGCCAGATAATTCAATTTTTCTCTATATGTCCTTCGTGCCTGTTGAGCTGCTGCCCCAGCATTGGAGCTCAGAATGAGTGAGTTGATCACTGAGTAAGTCCATGTGTGGACACTTTAAGAACATCTGGCACTCCAGCAGACTTCCGTCTCATTCAGCCACAGTCTCCACTAGTTTTCACATCCAGATTTTGTGGGGACTTCCCTTCCCAGCACTGGAACCTGGGCAGAGGAGCCCGGTTTGGGGCTGGGACCCCTTGCTCCTCAGGATGTCCTCTGCAGCTGAGATATCCCTCCCAATTTTTAACTACCACATGTTGGTATGGACCAGCCTCTTCTGCATCTCCACTCCTCCTACCTAGTCTCCACATGGCTTCTTCTGGATATCCTTAGTTATAGAATTTATGTTCAGCTAGACTTCAGGTGTTTCTCAATAATTCTTGTTCTATAGTTTAGTTGTAATTTTGATGTAGTTGTGAAAGGAAATGAGCAAAGCCTTTACCTACTCTGCCATCTTGACCGGACTCAAAATTCTTTTCTTTTCTTTCTTTTTTTTTAGGTGAGGCAACCATTGGTTGACCTCACAGATTGCAAGGACCTTGTCAGCTTACAATCCCTTATTTATTTTTATTTTTATTTTTTGTGCCTACAGCACCTAGTCTTCCTAGGTGGTCTCCCATTCAAGTACTAACCGGGCCTGACCTTGCTTAGCTTCCGAGATCAGATGGGATCAGGCTTCTTCAGGTTGGCATGCCCGTAGTGGACTCAAAATTCTTAATAATTATTTTGAACTTCTACTTTGTAAGTGAAGTCCAGTGGAACTGCGGAGAATGCATGTGAGAGAGGGAGCCATGCAAAGTGAGTGTCCAGCACCATGCCTCACTACCCCATTTACATGTAATGTTTGTGGTGCCCCAGGAGACCAGAATTCCAGTGGACCTGTGATGCATGGGAGCTCAGTGAGACTCAAAGCAGGTAAAGGTAAGCATGTTATGCTTGGAGACTCAGGGGCCCTAAGAGCCTGTGAGGCCATACTTTTTGTTTGAATCAGAACTTGGTTTGAACACAGAAAGAAGGCAAGAACATGAACGAATAAGAAACTTGATTATATTCTTTCTTATTCCTGTTACTCTGTATTAGCTGACCATGTGTACTGAAAAGGATGATTTTGAAGGAAAGGGGAAGTTAGAGCAATCCACTGTTTTTTCCTTTTGGTCCTTCCCTAATTGTTAGTAAGTTGAAGGTAGAGGGCTGGTACTTTGCTTTGTATTAAGAAATGAAATAAAATGAGTTAGGTTTTGTGCAGCATTTCCACAATTCTGCTATGAATGAACTACATATGCATGTGCCAACTCTGAGATAGAAATTTTATAAAATTCTCTTATATGTATACTTAAAACTTGTATTGTACAATATAAAGATGAACAGTAAAATTCACGCTAAAACTTTAAAATTTACTTTTTCTTTACTGAGAATAATATTAAATGGAAAAATAAAAAACACTCATGGAAGAAAGAGAAAAGCTTTATATTTTAGTGGCTTTTAGGGTACTTTTTTCCTATTTTCTGAACAAGGGGCCCTACGATTGGGCCTTGAGAATTACGTAGCCAGCTGTGGTTGTCATGGCTATGGTTGAATAATTCAATCCAGCCTGTCAAAGTCTAAGGCTATGTTTCTAAAATTATTAAAATTTTTAGTAAGCCCAACTTGTTAACAGATTGCATTCCACCTTATTTTATAAGTCAGCTACTTGAAACTTGGCACACATTTTCTTACAGGATCACTATTTTGAATAGTGGTCAAGGTTTCAAGCTAGCCCATACAAACTTACTGAAACTATAATATAGTGATTGTCTTCAATATATTTAAACATTGGATTAATGTAGTTGAAGACAATAGTGTTTGTCAAGTACAGACATCCCTCAAAATATGCAGGGGATCAGTTCCAGGATCCCCATAGATACCGAAATCTGAGGATGTTGGTCTTTTATATAAAATGATATAGTATTTGCATATAACTTATTTACATGTGGGCTACTGAAGGGTATGACCACACATCACTTCATTTATGTGGATTCAATGTAATGCTCAGTATGTGGCAAATTCAAATTTTGCTTTTTGGAACTGTGTGGGTTTTTCTCCCAAATATTTTTGACCCACAGTTGGTTGAATCCAGGGATGTAAAATCCATGGATATGGAGATCAAACTCTATTGCACTGCAGAATTGCACTTAACAGTTGGGTGGGGCTGTGGGAATTCTGGTTGGTTCTGGCCCATAAACTGTGAGCACTGGTATGTGCCACCCAAAGCCAAAGCATTTAGTAGACAGTGTGAGACCTTCAAAGGTGCTCTTTCCCCACTGTAATAGTGCCTGGCAATATTCCAGGGGAGTTTGTTCCATCAGCCTAGGGTCTGTCCAGTGAGGGGATAACACAGAGCACAAATCTGTGGACTGCAATGGCATCACCTGACCCATTCTGATCAATAGTCATCAATTACAGGTCTTTGATTGTAAGCAGTAGGAACCAATACTAGCTAACTAAAATAAAAAAGGACCTGTTGGATCCTGGGGCAGCTCACAGATTTGTAGGGACATCCAGTTTTTTTGGCAGCAAGTCAGCTCTAGGACTCTTGGTTATTCATGGGCTGATGCTGTAACTACACTCAAGGGGTTGGTTTGTCTGCTTTCATCAAAGTCAAAGGAGACATGAAAAGAAGTTTGCAGCAAAGAAAGTAGAGGTTTATTTGAGGAAATGGCACCAAGTCCAGAGACACAGGTGAGCTAGTGCTCTTAAGACCTGGCTCCCTGATGGCATATAGGTTACAAATTTTATAGGGCAAAATCACAAGACAGGGGTTTGGGATCATGTTGGGAGCTGATTGGTTGGAGGTGATGTAAGTAATGAATCATTTCTTCAGATCTTGACAGTTCTGAGGTCCTTTCTGGAGTCCCTCTGTCTCATGGGAAAGCAGCCAAGGGATCATTTCACCTTAGGGCTCTGGAACTGAAACATAACTTAGGTCAAGATGTTATCTTTAGCCTGCCAGAGGTCCCCCATGTGTGACCATTAGTCAGGTCTGGGCTACTGTCTTCTGCTGCCTCGGAGATTGCTGATTATCTGGGGAAGGTCCAGCAGCAGGTCTCTCTGCTGGGGGGCGAGAGGTTGTGGGGAGGGGGGGGAGAGAGAGAGAGGATTTCTAGAGCTAGGATTTAAAACTAAATTTAATCAAAGTCATAAGGACCCTCGGTTTCAATACCAGCATAACTCAGGTCCAACTGTTTTGTGTTACTCCCCCCAAGAGTCAGATTTCTGAAATAGAGGGCTGGATTGGCTTAGTTTGGATCATCTGTACCATCCCCCACCCTTAGCCAGGAGGCTGGGACCTTGATGGACAGTCTCAGTAGGACTGCCCCCAAAGAAACATAGAGATGTTTGTTTCCAAAAGCAACATATGCCCACTGTAACACTGCACAGCTACTATTGGAGCAGCCTCAAGGGGCAAATGGAGAGGAAATTGAATAGAGAGAAAAGTAACATGAAACCAACCATACCCCAGGAACACAATTTCATATGTTCGAGTCTGTGGTTCAGGGATGCTGATACATATTTTGTGTTTGAACATTATAGTTGCTGCTGTGGGTGCCTCAGTTTGCTGCAGCCTCTCCTTCCTAGCCTTTAGGCTAGTAGCTCTCAACCCCTAGGGAGGCGGGGTTGAGGTTCTGTAAAAATAACCAAATCCCAGGCCTTACCCCTGAGATTCTGATTTAATTGTTTGGTGAGCCCGGATTTCGGAATTTATTAACAGCTCCCATGTTCAGCTAACAGGTAGCCAGAGTCAAGTGAGTCTGCTTTGGACCCTTACTCTGTGAGTGTTAAGGGGTGGGAGTGCTGTGTGTGGGGTGTTCCTCTCAGGGAGGTTTACTGCTGAAAACAAGTTCAGAATGCTTGTTCTTTTTCTAGAAGCTTGAGATATCTTTTCTGCAGTGGCTTTGTCCTCCTTTATTTACCCAAATGCAATTTTAGACTTGTTGCTGGAGCAAATATACTTATCTACTCAGCACTCGAAGGAGGAGGTAAAAAATGGGAAAGAGTTTGGGCTGGAACTCATTCATCCTTCTGTTATTTCTTCCTCTGCTGTGACTGCTCAGTGATCTCTCTAAGGTCTCTGCTTGGAGAGAAAAAGGGACAGATAAAAATACTGCAGATGTAGATCCTCATACCACAAGCAAGTGACGAGGTTGCATTGCTGCCCCCAGTTGCAAAGCCTTGCCGGAGGGACATGTGTTCTTTCTGTGGCTTGAGTCAACTTCCCTTTGCAAAGCAGTCACATCAGTAATCTGGAGTGTGAGACACCCCGGGAGTGGGGGCTCGTTTTATTTTTTAGTTGCAATTATAATGAGATCTGTCACTGTTGAATAGCTTCATCTCTTCTACCCTCACTTAATGCATTTCATGTTGGTATCATTGTCCCCCATCACCTGCCAGAGCACTGAGGAAGAGATGCTCACTCCAGTTTGGCAAGTTATTCTAGAATGTGTAGTCCAGGATTCCTTGCAAATTGTAGGTGGAGCCATTCATAGATACATCCACCTGGCAGAGGTGGAGAGGAGAAAGTGGTAACCCCAGGCAGCCGAGCCCCTTCCATGTGACTCAGGCTGCCACCCAGCACCAGCCAGCTGGAAAGGACAGGAAGTAAATCATCATCCTTTGGGGTGAAGCCAGGGCATGGCTACCCTGCTGCAGCCTTCTGCTGGGGTCACACCCCAGGGGCTTACTGGCCATAGCAGGAGCCCTTGCTGTTCTTGTGATATACTCAGGTACATCCCAGCATTCCCAGCTTTTCCTTTTTTGCTCATTTGGCTTACTGGGGATATTCTTAAATATATTCACGACCCCTGAGCAAGTTGTGGAGTCTCACTTGGTCTGCTCTTTTTTTTTTTTTACAAAGGTGATTCCTTCTGGTGTTAAAATTCTGAGTTCCTATACATTTCCTTAGAATCATGCAAATTCATTGTGTATGGATATTTGATATCATATGACTTTCTAAAGGAAACTTTTCACAGTAAAACGTTTGAAACCTATCTAAAAATCTCAGAATTGGCAGTGCAGTTTTTAATAGGGAAATGGAATGATGTATAAATAGAATTTGATTAGAAATAACATGGCTCCTGACTCCCATACTGACTGTGGATCTTGGGCTCCCTGACCTTGTGTTAAATTACCCATGACCTGCGAGGTTAGGCAGGCTAGCAGTTAGGGACATGGGCTTTGGGGTCAGACTCGCCTGGGGTTAAGACTTGGTTCTTGAGGTAGTATTCTTTTAATTTTCTTCAACCATTTATTAATGTAAAAACCATTCTTGGTTCCTGGGAATACAAAAGCAGGCATTCAGCCTTGGTTTGCCAGTTCCTGGGCTGTGTCTTTTAATCCTGTCAAAAGAAACTTGCCAGCCAGGCTGAAGACAAGCTCTGTCATGAGTGTCTTGGCCTCTGTATATATGAAAACTTGGCCTGACACATCTGCTTATCAGATATGCATTTCACTGAGTTAATTGCTTAGATGGCAACTCACATGACTGAATTTTAACTTAAACTTAGATTCTTAATTGCTTCTTAATGTCATAAGGAAAATCACATGACATGGCATTGAAATAAAAGTTTAGGAGATGACTTGTATCTGCCAGGCAATGAAATTGAAGGCAGTAGAAATGGCCAAATTTCTCAGAATAGATCTCAGAATTTTCAAATGCAAAAGTTGGACTAATAGATCATTTGTCAAAATTTCTGGTTTGACTTTCATGAAGAGTCATCTAATTTCCATAATGTGGAATCCCATGAAAGAAAGAAGAAACTTCAAGGGGACCTACAAAATGCAGCCCCTACTAGGATTCTTTCATGGGCCTTGCAAGTATACTGTCAATTTTAAAGGTATCATAGAGGTCGAGGTCTTAGGTCTTGATTATGGAAAGCAGTATGCCACTGTGGATGTTTTGCACAGCTGCTGATAAATAAGAATGATCCCCAATGCTCTTCAGATGTTGGATGTAAAACAGGCCTACACTTAAATGTTGATTATGATACTAAAGAAAAATGTGTTTTGATAAATGAATGATATTGACAGCTGAATAAGTTATGTAAATTTCAGCAGGACTAGGGTGAAGAAAGTGAGGTTACTAGGATGCAAACATAGGGAGGAGGTCATTCTCATGGTTGTCACTCAAATGTGGGGACATCCTGTGAGCTAGGTCTCCTTTTATTTTGTGTCCTGGGAAACTCACTCACTCACTGTAGTCTCAGCCCTGAGTTTAAATATAGTTTACTTTTTCTTCCTAAAGAACTGAGAAATCCATGTTGTATCTTACAATCCACAGTGTAAAAACTGAGGAAATACAGTGGTCTCAGTTCTCCCAAGGAAGAGGGGCCTTGGCCTCCTGGGGTCTTTTTAGCCTGGCTCCCATTGTGTATCCTTTCAGCCTGAGCACCAGCTCCCCAGGGAGGCCGGTTGTCACCCTTCCTCTACACTCTTGTCATGCCCTGTGCTCGTCTTCTGTGGGTCCTGATCTCAATGTAATTGTTTTGTTTGTTTGTTTGTTTGTTTTTTATCTGTCTCTCATTTAGACTATGAGTTCTTTGGGAAAGAAAACTCTTCATCTCTTTATTTTGCCATCGCCAAGTTCTGTGTCTGGCGGTACTGAATGCCAGAGTAGTGGATGCTTAAAGAAAAACTATTGAATGAATAAATATACTTCGTAAAGGAGTCTAAATCACTTTTAATGCTTGGAAGATGCAGAGGTATTTTGAAAAATGCCTTCTTTAATCTGGCCAACTTGAAATTAAATGGTGACCGTGATTTGGAAAATCTGAACTTTCACCTTTTCAGATGATGAATATGCTTTATGGTTTTCCTAATTAGAGCAATGACCAAATCCTTGGCCTTCAAAGGCCTATTGAAAGAGACAAGAGCAGCTGTGAGGGTCAGGATTTAGCAATGGTGTTATATCTTCTGCAGTTGGCCCAATGGCAGAGTCAACAAGCTAGGACATCCTTCAGGGATGAAAAGAAAAATGAATTCTTCTGCTGACTGAATAATAAATCTTTCTCCTTTAATGGTCAGTGCAGCCCCCATGGTGGGCTGATTAAATGTCCTCAGGAGCCAGAGGTCCCTGCTAGCTCTAGTCTTGCCCTAGCCTTCAGTTAAGGCCTAACCTGATCATCCAGATAAGGTAATATGTAACATTTACTTTTTAAGACTCATAACTCCAGCCAACTGAAGTTTGCCAAAGTGGATTCACCGCTTAGGAATCTTTGAAAGAAAGATGCTAATAACCATGTACTGGTGTATTATGTGAGGCTGCAAGCTGTTGAAAATCCCTCTTGTCCCACTAAAGCTATGATGCTAACTTTCTACAGGGACAAAACTCTCTAGTTTTGCAGAGATCCCTAGACAAATCATCTGTTTTCATATAGGCAGAAGCATAACTCATACCTGACTCCAGTTTCCAAAATATGATATTCACAGCTGGCAGCCTTCTCTGTCCTGCCCCCATTTAATAGCCACAGAATTTCCTGTTCATTTTTTTTTTCCTGAGAATAGTTTAGATCTGTTTGCACAGGCTTATTATAATTTAAGAAGTTCTGAGTTTGTAGCATTTAAAAACATAACTATGTCAACATATATAATTGTAGTTTTTGGTCAGCAGGGTTGGAGCACAGTTAGAAAGCTGATAGCTGGAGAAGCCACATCTCATCCCCTTCCAGAGAAAACTGTGACTATAGTTCCATCTACTCTCTTTTCATGGCATGTATTTAAAACATCCTGTTATAAAAATATACTCAATTATTATAGAAAATGAAGGAGGAAAATCCCATAATCCCAACATTTAGAAAACCATTGTTACCATTACTGATGTCCTTGTTTTTATTGCCCTGCGTACAAAGACAAACACTGAATATGCATCACAGCATATGCACTTTCCCAAACAAACGAAAATAGCACAAACTTTAATTGCACAAGACAGAAAGAACACACAGAATGCATACACATATCCTACATTTCAATCTTATTTAGAAACATTGATGAAAAATACCAAATAAAATATTGGGCATAAACATAGCAATATATTTAATATACCTTGACCAAGCAAAATTCATTCCAGGAATGCAGAGATAACAAAATATTAGAAAATTTATTTGTATAATCTGTCTTATATGAAAGCTCCATATGATCATTTTGATACTGAAAAGGCATATGAAAAATTCATAATGTGATTTAAAATTTTTCCAACTAATAATATTATGCTTAATTAGACACAATCTTGTTAAAGTCAGAGAAAGATAAATGTTACTGTTTTCTCCATGTTTAAAAGTGCTTGTCAATACAATGGGCAAGATAATTAAATAAGATGTCTCACTATTGTAGAGAAGAGGGCAAAATTGTCTTCTTTTGAAGATGATATATGATTGGCACCAAGAGAATCATTAAGAAAAATAAACTTTTGGAAGTAATAGTTTCATACAGTGTGCAAGTATAAAATAAATATATATAAAACTAATAATTTCTTATATGTCAGCAACAACCAGTTAGAAAATACAATGGAAAAGAGATGACACTCAGGGTAGCATCAATAACAGTAAAGACCTAGGAATACATGGAACCAAAACCAAAACCAAAACAAAATAGAAACGCTTCTGAGAAAAATATTGTTTGAATACGGAAAAACCAAATCTTGTTATTGGATGGTGTATTAGTTTCCTAGGGCTGGAGTAACAAATTACCACAAACTTAGTGGCCAAGAAATTCACTTTCACATTTCTGGAGGCTAGAATTCTGAAACCAAGGTGTCAGTGTACTTTCTCTGGAGGCTACGGGAGGGATCTGTTCAGTGCCTTTCTCTTAGCTTCTGGTGTTGCTGGAATCCTTGTCTTTCCTTGGCTTATAGAATATCACTCCAGTCTCTGCCTTCATTATCACACAGTGTTCTTCTTATATTTCTGTCTTTATGTCTCTGCTCTTTTATTATGAGGACACCTGATATATTGGATTGGGGCCCATCCTAACAACCTCATCTAAACTTGACTTTATCTGCAAATACCCTATTTCCAAAGGGGATCACATTAACAGGTACCAGGGGTTAGGACTTTAACATATCTTTTTGAAGAACACAATGCAACCCATAACAGATGAGAAGACCCAATGTTAAAAACGCACATTCTTTAACTAACCTACAAATCTTATGCAATCTCAGTAAAAATTCCCCAAGGGATTCCGAGTAAATTCTGAAACTCACAGTGGGAGGGGAGCAATATGAAAATAGCCAGGACAGTTCTTAAAAAGGCATGTATTACAAAGCTATCGTAACTAAGTATGTATGATACTAATGTAGGAACAGAGAGTCCAATGAAATAAGATAGTGTAAACCCAAGCAAGTGAGTGTGTATGTACATATTATGGGTTGAATTTTGTCCTCCCCCAAATTCATATGTTGATGTACAAACCCCCAATGCTTCAAAATGTGACTGTATTTGGAGTTAAGGTCTTTAAAGAGGTAATTAAGATATAATGACGTTAGGTTGATTTTAATTCAGTATGACTGGCATCCTTATAAGGAGAGGATTAAGACACAGATATGTGTAGAGGGCAGAGCATGTGAGGACACAGGGAGAAGACAGTCATTTACAAGCCAAGGAGAGAAGCCTTAGAAGAAATCAATCCTGCTGACACCTTGATCTTGGGCTTCTAGCTTCAGAAATGTGAGAAAATAAATTTCTGTAGTTTAAGCCATCCAATCAGTGGTACTTTGTTATGGCAGCCCCAGCAAATGAATACAGTATATGAGCATGCATGAGAGTTTGTACATGTGTGTATATAAATATACATCAGAATTTAGCATTATGTATATGATAAAGGTGGCATTTCAAATCTCTGAGACAACTAACAGGAAAACGTAAAGCTTGACCCTTATCTCATTTTTATGCAAAATAAATTTTAAATAATAAAAATATAAATATTAAAATTGATCCATAAAATACTAAAATATGGGTAAATATTTTTATAATCCTGAAGTGCAGAATGTATGATACCCAAGAAAAATTATAAAGGAATATTTTATAGTTTCAAATGCATACAATTAAAATATCCCACTTTGCAATGTTAAGAATAACAAAGTTGAAATACAAATGACAAACTAGGAAATATGTTTGCAATATTTATGACACTGAGTTAATGTTAATATCTTTAATATACAAAGGACATTTACGAATTAATTTTAAAAAGTCAAGGTATTTAAAAAGTGAGCAAAGGATATAACAGCAGTCCAAAAAAATGAAAAGTATATGAGAAATAAACAGATGAAAATGTGTTCATTCTCACTCATAGTTAAAACAATAAAGATAGTCCATAATTGGTGATGATTACAAAGATGGGTGGAATCAGGCAATAGGCTCTTAGAAGCTCTTGCTGGGGTGGACTTGGTTCAGACTTTCTGGAGAGCAGTTTAACAGTATATGTTACCACTGAAGTAGGCATATTCTTAGACCCAGAGAGTTTAGTTTCTGATTGTATCCTAAGGAGATAATTGCACAAGTGAGCAAAGATGATTGCATAAGTATTCTCCTTGTGATGATCGTAAGGGCAATAGTGTAGGAAAAATATAAGTGTCCATAAGTAGGAAATTAGGTATCTAAATAATAGGCTAGGAATATAATCTGGCCATTAGAAATAATGGCCAAAAAATGTCTGTTTACTATTATGTACAAACAATTATTAGAGATAGAGTAGAATAAGCAGTTTGCAAAAGAATTGGTATCATGATTCCAATTTTGTAAAATCTCATGCTCACAAAGATGTCTGGAAGATAATTTGTTGGAATTGACAGTGATTGTCTCCTGATAGTGGGATTTGGGGTAATGGTCATTTTTCTTTTCTTTATACTTTTTGATGTTGTTTGAAAGTACAATGAACACAGATTTTTTTTTTTTATTGTCAGAACAGACTAGTAAAGCCATTTCCCTTTGTGGAAAATGATTTATAAAATTTTTAATGATTGTAAAATAACTAGTTCCCCTATTATTCAGCATTTACATTTTTCTACATTTTCAGTAGTATAAATAACGCTATAATGAACATTTTTGTGCACAAATGTTTGCTAATATTTCAGATTATTTCTTTTCTTGTAATGGAATTATTAGCTCAAAAAGTGTGAGCATTTTTAAGGCTCTTGATACATATTATCAAATTGTTTTTCAGAAAGACTGTATCAGTTTATATAGCCTTGATCATCACATCCTTATGAATAATGAGTATTATTTCTCTAGACAGCATTTGCTACATTAATGGGGGGAAATGATATTCCATTGCTGTTTTTATTTGAATTTTATTTTTCACACATTTATTAATCACTAAAGAAGAGACTTCTTTTATAAATTTTTTAGTCATGTCATATGCATTTTTTTTCTATTGAGGTCTTGCCACTTATTTTTTAAATATTACAGATGTAGTAATATTTTGTCATTATAATAGGAATGTTCTAAAATTTTGAGTTAATGTTAAGATTTTTGCCATGAGTTTTAAGTTATTTGGTGGTTAAATTAACTGATCATTTCCTTTATATTTTCTTCTGTTGTTGTTATGCTTGTGTAGTTTTTCTCTATCCAGATATAAGATAAAATATCTAGATTTTCTTATAACTTTTTTGTCCTTTTTTTTTACAGTTTAACGAGAAAGTATTTTGAATGTGAAGGGACATGGTGTTCTAAATATTTTTCCAAGTTTCCATTTCATCATAACCTTACATTTTTAAATTTAAATAGACTTTACTTTTTTTAGAGCAGTTTTAGTTCACAGCAATATTGAGCAGAAACTATAGAGTTCCCATATGTTCCTGCCCCAACACACATAGCCTCCTCTACCATCAGCCTCCTGCAGCAGAGTGGTAATCTGTTAAAACTAGTGAACCTGTAGGGACAGGTTATCACTCAGAGTCTATAGTTTACATGAGGGTTCACATTTGGTGTAGTACATTCTATAGATTTTGACAAATGTATAATAACACGTACCCACTATTATAGTATCATACAGAGTAATTTCACTGCCCTGAAAATGTTTTGTGCTCCATCTATTCATCCCTCTACCCTCAACCCCTGGACAACTAATCATTTTACTATCTCCATAGTTTTGCTTTTTCCAAGATATTATCATACAGTTGGAATCATATAGTTGGAATGATAGAATATGTAGCCTTTTCAGGTTGGTGTCTTTCACTCAGTAATATGCATTTAAGTTTCCTCCATGGTTTTTCATGGCTTGATAGCTCATTTCTTTTTAGTGCTGAAAAATATTTCATTCTACTGATGTATTCACCTACTGAAGGATATTGTGATTGCTTCCAAGTTTTGGTAATTATGAATAAAGCCGCACTATAAGTTTTTATGTGGACGTAAGTTTTTATCTCATTTGGATAAATACCAAGGAGCATAATTGCTGGATCTTAAGGTAAGAGTATGTTTTGTTTTATGAGAAACCCCCAATTTGTCTTCCAAAATGACTGATTATTTTGCATTCCCACCAGCAGTGAATGAGAGTTCCCATTGCTCCACATCTTCGTCAACATTTGGTGTTGTCAGTGTTCCAGATTTTGGTCATTGTAATAGGTATGTAGTAGTGGTATCTCATTGTTTTAATTTACAATTCTCTAAAGACATATGATGTTGAAAATTTTTTCATATGCTTATTTGCCATTTGTATGTCTTCTTCAATAAGGTGTCTGCTCAGGTCTTTAGCCCATTTTTAAATCAAGTTTCTCATTTTGTTATTGTTGAGTTTTAAGAGTTGTTTGTATATTTTGAATATACCATCCTTTATCAGATATGTCTTTTATAAATATTTCCTTCCACCCTCTGGTTTTCTTTTTATTCTCTTGAAAGCATCATTCCCAGCACAGTTTTTAATTTTAGTGAAATTCAACTTATCAGTTAGATCTTTCACGGACTATGCCTTTGGTGTTGTATTGAAAAAGGCATTGCCATACCTAAGGTCACCTAGATTTTCTCTTTTGTTATTTTCTAGGAATTTTATAGGTTTGCATTTTACACTTAGGTCTATGATCCATTCTGAGTTGTGAAAAGTGTAAGGTTTATGTCTACATTCACTTTTTTTTTTTTGCATGTGGTTGTCCAGTTGTTCAATACCATTTGTTAAAAAGCTATCTTTTCTCCATTGTATAGCTCCTTACAATGTTTTGTTAAGTAACCAGTCCCCTCACCTTATGTTTGAGATGCATCCTTTATCATATGTCAAGTTTTTTGTATTAGGTACATTTCTGGATTTTTAATTCTGCTCTGTTAATGTGTTTGCCTATAACTTGCATATACTTGCCATTATAATTTAATAATAAGTGTTAAAATGAAGAAGCACCAGTCTCCGATTATTACTGATCTTTTTCTTTAAGTTTCTTGGTTTTCTCTGGCCTGCTTATTTTTTCAAATCTGTGAGGTTTCACTAAAAACGTCCTGTTAGAATTTTGAATGGAATTAATGAAGCCATAAGTTAACTTGGGAAGGCTGACATATTGGTTTCTCATTTTTAGGAACCTGATGGGTTTCTTGGTGTTTTGCTCATTAATCAAATCAGGCCAAAGGGCACAGTGCTGTAAAATGACCTTAATAGAAAGGTGGGCACCAGACCATGATAGGCACTCCCTAATTCTGTAAGGAAGTGGCTAGAAATTGTAGGGATCACAGGGGCATTACCCAAGAGAATTTTTCAGCTTGCAGCATTATGGGGCCCAGATTTTGTTTTCAAGTGATTATTCCAGGATAGATTGGCCCTGAGGGAAAGTGAGGCTGCGTTTTGACACAGATTCCTTTGTCTGGATGGAGAGCATGGAAGAGCTGGCTGGAACTGGCATTGTCCTGTTTTGCCTCCCTTCCTTCTACAGGGAGGAGGGGCTGGGTAGAGCAGCAGAAAGCACATAGACTTTGGAATAAGGCAGATCTGGGTTTGAATTCTGATAGCTGTTTGAATTCTGACAGCTGCTTAACTTCTCTGATTCTCATCTGAAATGTAGGTGTTGGTACTCACTGGATAGGGTTGTTGTTTGTGTTGAATGAGATAATAACATAAAGAACCTGTATAGGCCTGGCCCATGGTCTCACCGAATGGTGGCCGTCAGTAATAGTAATACAATTATTGTTTTTTTTTTGATAGTGGTGGGGATTCAAAGAAGTAATGGATATAAAGAGTTATCACAATGCCTGCCACATATTAGCTCTTGTTTTTGTTGTCACTGCATTATTATTATTGTGGTAGTTATTCATGTAGCAAGCAGGCATCCCACACATGACCCTGCACCAGATGAGTGCAGAGGCATTCCTTACAAACTGCGGTGGCAGGTGCTGTGGGCTATCCTGCCCCCTGCTTGATGTTGCCCACAAGAACCCTGGTGTGCTGGATCCATGTGCCTGGGCTCGACTATAAGATCAGAGTCTCTCTCCTCAGATTCTCCTTCTCTGACCATAATGATGTGGGATCCCCCACAACTGGAGCCAGCCACAGCCCCTCTTCTCCCTGCAACCCCCCCACCCATTAAGAGCAGAATAGGGAAGACCGCCTTCCAAGAAATGGTCAAGAGCTTAAGGTTCCAGGCTCCACACACTTTTTGTGAATTGTGGTACATTAAGCAAATCAAGCTACCTCCCAAAGTATTCTTTTTCTCATCTGTACGGTGAGGGCAATATAACTCAATAATTGCCCCCTCCCCGGGCTGTATAAGGGTTGAATGAGAGCATGTAGAGTGACATCTGGTACATGGTAGGCCCTGATAAAATACAGGAGACCCAGTTAAATCTGAATTTCAGATAAACAACCAAGTAGTATAAGTATATCCCAAGTATTCACAGGGCATACTTATATTAAAAAAACTATTTGCTGCTTATGTGAAATTCAGATTTAACTGGGAATCCTGTACTTTTATTTGCTAAGTCTGGCACCCTTACCCCTAACGAATGTCAGTTCCCTTCCTTTCTTACCACCTGTAAGCATGAATGTGACACCCTGACCACCTCCCGGGTCATTTTGACTATCTCATTCATTCCCATGAACTCTTTCAACCACCAGATACTTGCTGGGTTAGTAGAGAAGGTTAAGGCAGAGAAATATAAATTAACCAAGGACTCTGGTCAGGCAGGTTCTGTGAAATGCCTGGAAAAAGGTCAAGTGCCATTTGAACAAGAGCTGTTGGTGTTTTGGTGGCCCTTCAAGTTTCCATACTCCTTTTGGACTGAAAATTCCAGAAGAAAGGCATTTGATCTCTTTGGGGGAGCTTCCTATGATACCTGTCACCTCCCCCTGGTTCTCTAGGAAGACCAGAGAAAGAGCACGCGGAAGAGCTTGGTCATGTGCAGGGCACAGGAAGTCAGGATTAGCACCTCCAGACTCTGAAAGTCGCACTGCTCCCCTGCCCCTCTCCTCTGGAGCTCTGCACAGACCTGTCCCTGAGTCAGCACTTAATTACCCTGGCTCCCAGAAAGCATGAGCCCCTCCCGCCTGCTCCACAGTTGAGGTTCTTTTCTGGGCCCTTCACAACTATAAAAGGAGAGGACATATGGCCACCTTGGCCCCCACTTTCAGATGTACCTTGGATGTTGTGTCTGCTCTGTCCTCTGAGCAAAGAGAGGGACTGCAGCGCCCAGACCTCATGCCATCCACCTAACACCTCTGGGGCCCTGCTGGCCTGCTGAAGCCAAAAGAAGTCCTCACCCTATGGCTAGGTCCCCACCACGGGGCCAGAATCAGAGGACAGTGAGACGTGAGCAGATCTGTGCAGTGGATTTTCTTCCTGCCTTTCTGGGGGACTTGGGGTGGAGGTGAGGCAAAGCCATCTGTCATCTTAGAGAAGGGAGAAGCATACTAAGGTCGAAGCTTTTTATCCACTTGTACCAGGCTGGGTGTCTTACAGATGGCGGGTTGAGCAGCCTCACCTGAGGGGAGAACCCAGGCCACGTAGCGTAGACCTGGATCGAGCTCTGGTGCAAACACTGTAACCTCAGATTAGCATTTTGTTGTGCCCCAGTTCCCTCTCTGCAAATTAAGTATAATGAAATGCCAACCTCACGTGCTTGCTGTGAGACATAATGAATAGATGCAATTAAAATGCTCAGTCTAGCACCTCACATTAGTAAGAGAAGGCAAAGACCACTCTGAAGTGTGTTGAAATGGTTTCTCTTGAGTAAACTGAAGTTTCTATGACGTCTTGCTTTGTGCAGATGCCCTAGAGGGTGGGTAGCAGGCTTCCGCTCCCCCTCCCCTCTCCCTGGCCTCCAGTAAGGTGTGTGTGTGTAGGGGGCGAGATTACCCCAGCAGCTCATAATAAACCACCTGATCTTTGTGAACTGAAAACCTTTCCTCACAGAATATCAACTAGCAGGCACACAGGAAAGACAATGACAGAGGAGATTTTCACACCCAGGATGGGCTGCTGATTACTTTAATGGTGTCTCTGTCCTTAGTTCCCAATGGATTTGCATCTGTGTGACATGAGACTAAATGGTAACTACTCCTCCCTGTGTCTGTGCCAACAACATATAGACATAAAGAAAAGGTACCCCAAAATATTGACATGAGGGTATCTTAGAGGTGGAAAGAAGGAAAATAACATTTAGTGGGTGCAACTAGGTCCCAGGTGCTCAGCAAACATCACTTCGTTGAATCTTCATAAGAACCCTGTTATATAGATTGGACTTATCTGTCAATAGAAATGGGCGCCCAGAGGTTAAGCAACAATCCAGTGTCACACAGCTATTAAGTGGGAGAGCCCGCAAGGGATTCATACCCGCAGGCGACTCTGCAGCCACTGTCTCAGAGAGGACTCCAAACCACCACTCTGTCTCTCATGCCCATGGCAGATGCCACATGTCAATTGTGACACTATTTCTCACCAGATCCAGGGCAGCCTCAGTACTCTTCCAAATACAGCTGACCACTACCGACTTATAGGGTGGACATTCAAACCAAGCTCATGGACCAGCCCTGCATCATTCAAGCAGCCTTCTGGCTTGCCATAACAGGCTCTTTGTGCCAGCTCAGGTGTCTCTTATGGCCCAGCTCCCCCTGCACAAGGCTGATGCCAGGGTCAGGTAGGCAACGTCAGGTGTATGACAGGCTTTCTGTGAAGGTTTATCATTGATGTGGGGCATTTTTCTCATCAGTGATGCAAATCTTTGGGTCAATTGTTGCCCTCCCCTCTGTTAAAACTCGAGTACCTCTGGGATAAGTGACATCCATGCTTTACTGTGAATTTATTTTCTGAATCACTGTTTTGCTTGTTCAGAAGGATAGGCAAAATTTTTCTATATGTCTGGGGATATTGGCTGAAATCCAAAGCTTAAAGCAATAAGTGATCTCTCACTGCTCTCACTGCTACCAGCACACACACATTTTATAGAGAGGTGCTAGACCATCTATGAAGAATTTGCTAAAAAGTATCCAAACTGGTCCTGCAACTCCCACATCACCCATATTCAGCTTATATCTAAGAAAAGGATAAAGGTTGCTCAGTGAGAAAATCTGCAGGTCACCCCATGTGGCTCCATTAAACTGTTTCTTAGGCATGACATACCTTTTCAAAATTTGTTGGGGCCAGGGCTGAAATGTTTCCTTAGGGTCCAAGGTGACCCAACACCTTGGAAAGTGGCCAGGCTTATCAGTTGAAACTACTCCACCCAAGATTTCTTTTTGCTTGTGAGAGGAGATTTCAGCAGAAAGTGCCTCTGTGGGCTGTACTTTCAGGCAGGAGCTGAGGAATTTTTATAGAAAGTTAGATGGAGAGGGTGTGACCCATGTTGCCTGGTTTGGAGAATGGGCCGCACTGGAGAATCCCCATCGGGGGTCTTCAAAGAATGCACTAAAGCCCCCTTTGAGGGATAGGAAAAGAGCCTGCCTGTGAACAGTTGCTAAATAACATCTCCCAAAGACCTCTACGTCCTAATCCCCAGAACTTGTGAATATGTTACCTAATGACAAAAGGGACTTTGCAGCCATGATTATATTAAGGATCTTGAGATGGGGAAATTATCCTAGATTATCCAGGTGGCCCCAATGTGATCACAAGGGTTGTTGTGAGAGAAGATGAGAGGATGGAAGCAGAAGTCAGAGAGGAGGGAAGATGCTATGCTACTGGCTTTGAAGATGGAGGAAAGGGCCACATGCCAAGGGACGCAGGTGGCCTCTAGAAGCTAAAAAAATCAAGGAGAGAGATTACCTCTAGAACTTCCAAAAGTTATGCAGCCCTGACCTCCAGAACTGTAAGAAAATAAAAGTGTGTTGTTTTGAGCCTCTAAGTTTGTGGTGTTAATACTCCTTCCATTACTGGGAGGAAGCATTGTGCAGCCAGAGTACCATTGCCAGCTGAAATACAATATGGCGCACAACATTCTTATACCAAAAAATTGTTCATTGTTTAGCTGACATTCATATTTAATGAGGCATCTGCTTTCTTATTTGCTAATTCTGGTGAGAAAGGAGTAGCAAACCCGTTAATTATTAAAAGGACACTTTAGCCCTTTTGCTTCTCCTTTCTCCTCCCTGCCCCAAATGTGGAGAACCTGAAGCAGGTGGTAACTGTGGAAGGAGAAATTGAAATATTCAGAGGAAAAGATGAGACTATGACCCTTCCCAGGGCCGGTTTCTATATCTGGGTTAGGCATCTGGGTAGATGGTGGCAAGTGGAAGATGAAAGAGAGGGAATAAACCTTGAACTGGCTGAGAGAGTCATTTTTCTCTTAGATCAGCCTGGCATTTTAAATATCTGAAATAAAGGATCATTGGGTAATATCCGAAAGTGACCAATATGTTTTTGGATCTTCCCAACATATTGTCTCCGGTGGGGAAGAGAGAACCAAGAGCAGAAAGGCAGGGTTTGGGGAAAAGTCAAGGCAATGCCTAGTTATAACACAAGTCCAACCCAGTCAATAAACCAGTTACATTCTCTCTACCCGATCGCTGCTCTCTCCTGTTTAATTGCTCCTATAATTCCTGGGAAGAGTGATACCCATACCTTACCATGCCATAATTTTACTAGGTTGCTTTTTCCCCTGGGCCAGGAAGGACAACCAAGCCCCAGAGTGAGGGGAGAGGGTGAGGAAAGGGGCAGGAATTCCAGAGGGGACCTCAGGAATAAGCAGGAACATGTATGAACTCGATGACCTGTTGGGGCCTGGCAATCTCTTGACACTGTGCCTGAACAGCTTTGGTGAACCGGTGCCAAATCCTACCATCAAAAATAAAAATATGAGGGGCAGAGTTATGTTCTTTGGAATTTTCTGGACAGGTCCTATGAAAATTGCCCAGAGCAGGGCTCTCGCCAGAATTCCACATAACAATTGCGTTGGCTACGGTGAACTGCTTAGAACATTTCTCTCCACCTGAGTTTTCTTGACCTAAGCAGATGTGAATGGCTTTTGTCTGACTCACCCTGAGCCTGACCTATTTGTGAAATGCTTTCTCTACAAAAAGCTGGAGAAGTGCAGAGAATTGTACATTTATAATTCTAGCATAGACAGGACTGTCTAACCCTCTCATTTTGGCTGCTTCCTACTTGCCAATGGTAGATGAATGCTGCAAATGTTGGCGAGTTTCTAATGGTCTAACCTATCTGCTCCAGCAGTAATTGGCAGGAAGGTGGGGGTGAGGTAAGAGATGGAGAGTGGGGGAAGGGCATGCAAATGTCAGAGCAGGGGCCTGGGAGAGGCTGTGAGGACCCCAGAGATCCATTTCTAGTTCTGCCTTTTCTTTGTGGTGAACCAGGAACCTCTTAAGGATGAGTGGGCTGTCCATGAGGTAGGGTGTTGGTGCCAGGCACACAGCAGGGCACTGGCTTGGTAGAGTGGGAAGAGCCAGGACTGTACACTCAGATCTGGGCTTGGATGTTTTCTGCCATTTTCCTTGCTGTGTGATGGTGGCTTTTCACCCTGTCTTCCAGAATCTGTTTCCTCTCCTACCAAATGGGCATAGTGATCTGTCCTTCATATGTCTCAGACTTCATATATGAGTAAATGAAATATTACCTGTGAAAGGATAATGTATACTTCAAGTGCTCTACAAAATTTATTGAAAGTGCTTAGAGAGCTTTAAATGAGGTTTCTGAAAATTTGCCTTTTTCATGGGTAGAAGAAAGAGAAGAGGCCAAGTTAATTCCATCTGGGCCAATGTTAACATGATTCAGACTGGCTGCGTCAGCCTGAGACCCTCCATTCTGCCCAGACTTTCTCCCACCTGACTCCTCGTCGGGAGTTGAGTGTGGAAGCCCAGTGGGCCCTGCGTCACTCCAGGTGATAATTAGAACTGCCACCACTGAGAGTTGCTGGTCTAGTGTCCCTGGCAAAGTCTCCACTTCCATTTCTGTAGCCTCAGATGAGGAGGGAGGCTTCTGGAGCTGAGTGAAAAAAGGAGTAAAGCAGACACCTTGCCAGGCAAGTTCTGCCATGGCCAACCCCTCGCTGCTGGCTTAGTCGGTGGTTACCAAATGGGGAGACCTGAGGGAGAGTTCTTATTAACTTCAGATTCAGCTCAGATGACACACTTGTTCCTGCTGCTGAGAGCAGATACCTAAAAGGGCAGGTATGGGTGTTCCGTGTCAGAGGTCGGGGTTGTATCTCTTTCCTAAAGCTGCCTTCAGCTCCATCTGTGAAAAGAGAAGGTGTGATATGGTGACTGAGTCACGTGCTTGGATTCTGGCTTGTTTCCTAGGATATTTAACTCATCACCATCTGGACTGTGGGCAGGGATGGAGCTGGCCTCCTCTGCATCTGGTCTCCGCAGCTCCTCTTGTTAACAGAATGCCTGAATTCCAGGGACTTCCCAGGTCTCTCTGGGCTGGTTGAGGCATCTGTGGCTAGGCCAGCAGGCGGGTCAGGGAATACATAAGCCATGGAGGGCACAAGGTGAGGAGGGAGTCTCAGCCTCCACCGGAAATCTTCGACGTGCTTCCTACCTCTCCCAAGGGTGCCCAGCCTGGGCCTGTAGATGAGCTGCTGTGGGGAGACAGAAAGTGGGGAAATTAGCCACATTAGGAAGTAGGACCAGAGCCAGGTGCACTCACTGACGGAGCAGCTAAGGCCTTCAGATAAAAGTCTTTTAGTACATTATAGTCACCTTCACTGACGTCTGACATGCAAAGCTGTAAAGCCATTCTCTTCTTTCTCTTTTGCTATGATCATTACCTGAGAACAGCCCCAGCACATGGACAGGTCAACATAGTACAGTGGTATTTGTTTATGTGAGTTTTGGACCCAGACTGCCTGGGTTCAAATCTTGACTTTACCTCTTACTCACTGGGTGACTTGGGCAAGTAACTTAACCCATTTGTGTCTCAGGTTTTTAATATAAAAAATGGGGCTAATAATAGTATTAATCTCATAGGATTGTTGTGATGGAGGAAAATATGAATTAATACATATAAAGTGCTTAGAACAGGCACTAGCACAAGATAAACACTCAATAAATGTGAGCTATTCTTGTTTCTTGTTATTATTTCAAGAGTATTACATTTCTCTTTCCCTTTTGGTATGCCTGGTTCTGATAGAAAATAGGTTCTAACTTGTTTGTCAAGTTCAACCAACTGGTTGTAGCTACCTGGAGTGTTGTATTGAGAAGGATTCTGAGGCTGCATCCAATCTCAGCAAAGAGGAATTATAAGCATCCCATTAGAAAGGTCTGCCATTGGTGAGGAAATAGGGAGGAAACCAGGCTTTTTAATCTGGGGCCCATCAACCCCTTGATGGTCTATGGATAGAATTTACGAAGTCTGTGACCTTGGATGGGAAAAAAATTAGATCTTTTATTTTCACTATAGGGCATGCAGTTTTCTGTCATGTGGCTTGTCTTGCTTTTTAAGTTTTTTCCCTACCTTTGTCCCAGACCTCCCCACCTTCCCTGTCTGCTTTTGCAAGATATTATCCTGGCCTTTGGAGGGGCTTTCCTGCCAATATCCACTCTAGAATCTGGAGTCCATTCCAAGTAGGAACCTTCTGAGATTTTTTTCCTTTGTGGAGAAAGCAAAGCCCATGTGGCCTGGTATTGATGATGCTGCTAGCTCAGTGGAGAGCCTGCAGGTTCCCCTGTGTGCAAGTAAGGGCATTCTTAGAGAAAAAGGAAGCTCATCACTGAGCAGGTTAACCCTCTGTGACCTCCATGGTTCTAGAATCTGAACACTAGTGATTAACACGGGAACTTCTTCATGGCCTTGACAATCATTGACTTGTTAATCCATGTAGGACCTTATGCTGAATTATCTCCATTTCTATTCAGTGGGCAGTCTTTCTGCCTGAACACAGGAGAAGCATTGTGATGAGATCATCCAGTGGTACCTCTGTGGCCACCTTTGTTTTTCAGAGTGAAATTCTGCCATTTTTATTTGAGCTATGCTCTTGAGTCAAAGATTTGGGTTCAGTGTCCTTATTCCATGAATTACTGGCATTGTAATTTGAGTTAGTCACTTAAACTTTTAAGTCTCACTCTCCTTGTCTATAAAATGGGAAGAACAGACCCCACTTCATCATGTTGCCATGAGGCCTAAACGATAAACATATTGAAAGCACTTGGCATGAATCTGGCCCATATTAAGTATGCTCAAACCAGTAGCTATTTTTTTTTAACTCAACCAGAAAGCTTATTTTCATTAAGTGATATAATACTAAAATAATGGTTCAAATTTGAGTGACGCTTCCCCATTTATTATGCCTAGCACAGAGCAAGTGCTCAGTATTAGCTATTATTGTTTATAATACTGATAGCTCTACTTAAACAACCATAAAGAGTGAGATTATTGTCTAAGCCTTTGTTCAGACTTCTTAATCTGGTGCCCATGGACCCCTTGATGGTTTGTGGATAGAATTCATGGAGTCTGTAACCTTGGATGAGAAAAAAATTAGATGTTTTATTTTTGCTAACCTCTAACTGAAATTTAGACTCTCCTAAATGTAGTCCTGAATGTAGGCAACAAATACACTAGTAATTACAATACCTGTGACTTGACACCAACACACATTCGCATTTCTATAGTTGTTGCAGATACCTTAAAATATTAGCTACACTTGATGCTACTTCGAAACTAGATATTAAATCTGCTGTTAGAACTCGTTATTTAATGCATTAATAAAGAAGCACATATTTTGATACTTCAACATAACTGGTTTTCTTTTTCTACTTTATATTTTATGTATTTAAGGACATTATTCTGAGGAAAGGTCCCTAGGCTTCACCTGACTGTCAGGGAGTCTATGCACAGAAAAGATTAAGAATGTACAGACTACGGAGCTGTTCCCAAGACCATCCTTATTTCCAATGCCAATTTAAAGTTCGAGAGGCAGATAGTACCCAAGATTACCCTCAGTTTTGATAAATTACTAGAAGGACTTACAGAATTTATTGAAAATTGTTACACTTATGGTTACAGTTTATTAGGGGGAAAGGAATCAGCCAAGGGAAAGACAGAGCGCAAAGTTCCAAGAGTGAAGCATCTGGCTGTCCTCTCCCAGCGGAGTCATGAATAGCACCAGCTTCTCCTGGCAATGCTGTGTAACAATACATGTGAAGTCTTGCCAACCAAGGAAGCTCAGCTGAGCTTTAGTGTCACAGTTTTTACAGGGACTCAGTCAGGTAGCCATAGCGAACCACCTGCTTGGCTAAACTTTAGTCAGTCTCCAGCCCTTCTAGAGGTCAAACTGATACCACGTGGCCAAAGCCCTCACAGTAAATCACATCATTAGACTATCCAGTGTGCTCCAAGCCTCCCAGATAAATTCTTATCAGGCAGGACATCCCGAGGGCATGGGGATACCTTGCAGGAGCCCAGGGCAAAGGCCAGAACTCTCTCTGGGTAAAGGTAGTTCTTGACTCCACAGTGCTCCACTCTGGACACTGCCATGGAGCTTTAAGCTTGGAGGTGGGCTAGGGGTGGGGGTGGGGCTCATCTAACAGTGGTAGCTGAAACACAATTTAGAGGAGGTTTTTTATTTTTGTATCCTGCAAAGACAACACAGGACTTATTGTTTCCAGAGAAAACAATAATGCCAGTGATAAAAACATCACTCGACCTTGGCTTCACACTTAATAATTTTCAAAGTCTATTTCTATCTTATTTAATCCTCAAAAAAGGTGGAGAGAAGAGGTCTCATTAAGCCTCTGATGGGTCTGGGAGGTAGAATGGAACATGGACTGTCCTGGCCTCCTCCCTCACCTGGTACTGCCCCACGCTTCCTCCCGGCTGTTCAGACAGGGTGAGTCCTGTGGCCATTCTGCAAATTTTGCAGAATCAGGTATCTGGTAATGCCAGGGTGGTATTAGGAAGCTTAACCAGCTTTGGAGATGGCCTGGTCTGGAGCGCACCACTCAGGGTGATTATGTGAGGTCATGGCCTGCCCCACGTGATCGATTACATGTCGGATAGTGAGGCGTGGAGTCTCCAAGGCCCCATGTGTTTTGTATGACTCATCTAAAGCAAGCTGAGTCATGACCTCACCCTGAAGTTGGGTGTAAATTCCATGTAGTCATTCTCTGTGTTAACGTGGAAAAGCCACCCTCTCAGGACCCTTTCCACGGCGTTGTCCCTGGGCTAGACTGTTTCTGTGGGCCTGCCGGCAGCCTCAGCCTGGCCCTCTCTGCAGGAATCAGTACAGTGAGCACCACCAGCTCCCGACCCGCACTGTCCCACCAGCCCCCGACCCGCACTGTCCCCGCAGGGACTGAAGGCTTTCTGGGGAGTGACCAGAATCTGGAGAGCTTTGTGTTTTTCCTGAAGAGCACACCTGTGCTCACAGGTACACTGGTATATAATTTGTGCAGAAGTTGCCACTATTTTATGGAGGTCTGTGTGGGGTTTTTAGCTACTTTTAAAAAAGATAATTGGTAACAACCATTCTTTCCTCCTCATCATCTGCAAAGCATAATTATTAGGAGCAGGCATTTTCATGTGATCATCTACATGCCCTTGGGCATGCTACACTCAGCTGGACTGTAGCTCCATGGGCAGGGCCTGCCCCATCCTATTCACAGCTGTGTCTCAGCACCCACAACAATGCTTGGAATATGGTAGACATTTTGTTGAATGAATAATAGAAATGAATCCTAAGAGGTTATTCACTGTGTTAATGTCCTGTGGCTTCTGTTACAAGTTACTGGCTTAAAATAACAAAAATTTGTTCTCTCACAATTCTGGAGGCTAAACATGCAAAGTCAGTATCACTGGGCTGAAGTCAAGGTGCCAGCAGAGCCATACTCTCCCTCTGGAGGCTCTAGAAGAGAATCTATTCCTGTTTCTTCTAACCTTTGGTGGCTGTGGCATTTTTGGCTTGTGGCTACATCACTCCAATCTCTGCCTCTGGAGTCACATTTCCTCTTCTGTGTGTGTCAAACCTCTATCTGTCTCCCTCTTATAAGGATACCTATGATCTCATTTGGAGCCCACTCAGAAATCCAGGGTAAGCATCTCTGGATGCTTAATCGCCCCCATGAAATCCTCCTTCCCACTTTTTCTATATAAGGCAACATTCACAGGTTCTAGGATTAGGACGTGGAAATCTAGGATTAGAGCATTGTTCAGCCTGCAATTGTTCAGAGGATATAAATATGAAGAAAATTTGCACAGTCCTTGAGACACATGCTAATTCAGGGAGTGTTGACAGAGGTCTCTGGTTCATGAGGAGAGCCTCAAGCCCATACTGAGATCCTATATTACTATGGAAAATCTAAGAACCGGAAATAACCACCTCCCTTCATCCTCAGAGCTCAAGTTCTCAGCAGACCCACACTCACCCTACTCAGAACAGGTTTTTGTACCTGAACCTCAAGTGGAAGAAGCACGTGTCCAGAGAAGCAGGAGAACCTTTCCTGGGGTCCAGAGCAGGGCCCTGTCCTGGGGCTTCCTGGGTGTGTCTGGGGGGCCCATCTCTTCTCTATTGGTATACATTAGTCACTCTTCCCCTTGGCAGCAACCCGATTGCTACTCAGCCCTGCTGGTGGGTAGGCGAGCGAAGCAGATAATGGTTAGTAAATACTTTGGAAAGGTCAGATGCCAGGTAAGAAAGGTCAGATAAGGAAGACTCTGCCCTGCAGTACAGTCTCGCTAAGCCTGTAGCGAGAGTGGCAGGATTTGCTGTTTGTTCTCCCTACAGATGCTGCCGCTGCCCTCGCACCCCAGACAGATGGTGGAAGAGAAAAACAAGTGGAAAGGGGCTGGTGCCTGAATTTAGCAGGTTGACCTGTGCTCACCCCCACTTCACATCACCCTCCTGCTGGATGCCCTGGTCCCAATGGTTCTGAATATTTTTTTGACTTTCATAATTGAGATCTTTTAATCCCCAATCTGCAGATTTTCTCTAAAATTGTCCTAATCTCAGTGGTTTGGCAAGGTATTCTCAACCTCCCAGAATGAGTCCCTGGGTAAAGGTGGGAAGAAAGAAGAATGCAATTCCAGGACCTCTCTGCTCAGGTCCCTGCTACCACCCAACTGGATGGAGCTGGAGTGAGGGGTAGAGTGGGCAAAATCTCAGTTTCCTTCCTGCAGGTCTCAGCTGTCTCCCCTGGATGGGCTGCTCTCTCTGTGAGCCTGGGAGCCTTGCCTCTGATGAGCCCTGGTCAAAGTCTCCATTCATTTTTGCAGAGCTCCATTTCATCTGATTCACCCCCTATAGGCCTTGGAGCTAGTGGAGAATCAGGTGGCCTCAGGTGTACTTCTGCCCTAGATTACTGAATCTTCACAGATAGGAAAGCATCTCTGGGCCTCTGTTTGCTGGTTTAAAATGAGACAGGGTGAAATGGGCTGATGAACAAGGATTTTTCCAGGGGTGCCACTCTGGACATCTGTGGTATTAGAACGGGCTCAAGCATCCAGCTTGGATCTCAAAGCCCATATCTGTGGCTTTCTTCAAAGAGCAGGGGTGAGCTAGCTAGTTTAGGGGCACATGGCTCTGCATCTGTCTGAATTTGTAACCCCTGTGTTTTATTTGTTCTAGGACCAGTGAAGGATGGGCTTGGTCTTGCATTTTCTGAGAGTGGGGGACCAGGCTCTCTGTGCACGCTGAAGTCCTAGGGAGTGGTGGGAAGTGGTGCTGAGGAAGGGGGCATGGTTGGAAGGCTACCTGCATCCTCCCCTTCTGTTGTACCCTCTCTGGCTGGATCTGCACATTCTTTTGCTGAGAAGAACCTGAAAGGATATGCCAAGAGGTGGCTGCCATAAAAAATACCACAGACCAGGTGGCTTAAACAACAGAAATTTATTTCTCACATTTCTGGAGGCTGGAAGTTGAGATCAGGGTGCCAGCCTGGTCAGGTTCTGGTGATTGCTCTCATCCTGGCTTGCAGAGGGTCTCCTCTCTGTGTCCTCACATGGTGAGAAAGATCATCTCTTGGGGCACTTTCTATAAGAACACTAATCCCATTCACGAGGGCTCCACCCTCATCACTTTAGCTAAACCTAATCACCTCCTAAAGGCCTCACCTCCAAATGCCATCACACTGGGGATTAGGCATCCATATATAGATTTTGGGGGGTACAAACATAGTACTTGTTCTTGAGGGGCAGTGGTGGCAGCATCACTCCTGCTGCCCATGGGGTCAGGTCCCTGCTGGCAAGTCTGGGCATGGACATGAGAGTGGGTACAAAGGGGGCTTCCACCCCCCAACTCCTTCCCTGTGGATAAGCTTACCTGGACAAAGAGGCTCCCAGCTTACACATGACACCTTCACGAGAACCATTAGCTTTTCTGTTTGCCTGAACCCCCCTCAGCTCCTCCTGGGTGCCCTATCCTGCATTAGTAAGAGGTGGAAGTGAGTCAATGGGAAGCCTGCCTGCAAGGGGCTCTTCCTGGTGGAGACCAACAGGTGAACCCAGTGTGGGGGGTGGAAGATGAGGTGGTAGAGAGGGCCTAATAAGAGTAACCTGTATAAGGGTTAGACTTGACATCTTGAAATTTTTGATGCACCATGTTCTTTCTTACCTCAAAGACTTGACACATGTTGATCCCTCTGCCTGAACTACTCTCTCTCTTTTGAGCTTCCTACCTATCTTTCAGGTGCCCATGAAAGTCTTCCCTGAGGCCCTTCCCCTCATTATTTCAATTCTTCATAATATCTTATAGTTTTGTTTCCTTTTTCTCTTTCTCCTACAGAGCAGGGACCATGTTTGTTGTTTCTTGTTGTACCCCAGTGCCTGGCATAGAGTAAATACTCCGTAAATGTTTATTGGACCATTGAAGGAAGCTGTTGCACAGAGGAGACACTGATTAACTTTATCAGGAAGCAATCAGGGAAAGACTTCTGGAGGAGATGATGACTAAGCAGGGGTTTAAAGGAAAAATAAAAGTTTGCTAGATGTTTCAGGCAGTCAGTACAGCATGTACAAAAGTAAGATGACATCATATGGAAGATCAACATTGTTGGGATGCAGAGTGAGGGGAGATAGGGTGAGATAAAGGTGCAACAGAGGCCTGCTCATGGATGGCCCAGCGGGTATGTTCAGAAGCTAGTGAGTATGGACAGGCATAATGTGACTGCTCTGGTGGCTGTGTCAGGTGGAGTGAGGGCTCCCAGACTGATGTACCAGGAAAGAAACAATGAGGTCTGAACCCAGGCAGTAGCTATGAGGAGGGAGAGGATGGATGCATTTGAGTTTTCAGGCTGGAGTCCCAGGATTTGATGACTAATTTGATATCATAAAAGGAGTAGTGGAGAGTGGACGGGGATTCTACTAACCCAAACCACAGACTCAAGAAGAAAACAACTTGGAGGAAGTTGGGGAGGGAAAGTCTAGATCGGTTCAGACACATTGAGTTTGAGAATCCCTTGAGACTTCATGTAGCAAGCAGTTTTATATTTGGGTATAGAGCTCAAGAAAGAGTTCAGAGCAGGAGGTGTAGCTTCGGACTCTGAGACATATATGTGGAAATTAAAATCAAAGGAATCAATGAGAGTGCTGGGGAGAGGGTATGGAGTAGGAACAGAAGAAGTGTGGGCATAAAACCCTCAGAGAAATAAAAATTTAGAGTACCTTCAGAGGAAAAGGACCCAGGAGAGGACATCAACAAAGAGTGTCAGAGAAGCAAGAGAACCAGGAAGGGGCCGTGGAAATTGCAGCAGAGGTTCTGGGTTGCCTCCCTAACATCTGTCCCTCTGTCCTCTTTGACATAAGCATATGGACCTTCCTGTCCCATAGAGTGGATCGTGATTGTGGAAGCCACTCTTGGTAATCTCATTCCCCATTCAGTGATTGGCTTAGGAACAAACATGTGACCCCTTCTGACCAATGAAACATGGGAAGAAAAGTTCTAAAGGGCTTATGGGAAATGTTTTCCATTCTTAACAGAGTCAAGTATGAAATGGTTCTATTTCACCTCTGTGCTTTGTCAAATCTGTATGTAATACACAAAAGAGTTGCAGCTATCTTGCGACCATAAGGAAAACTAGTCTAGGGATCAACTCAGCACACTAAAGCTGGCAGGGAGGAGAAATGGGAAGAACTGAGGTCTTTGATGACACACGTGATCCCCTGTAACAACCATCCTTGGAATCCCATCTCGTATTGGGTCTTTTTAAAACATAATATACTTAGTTGAATTTTTGTTTTAGCCCATTTGGATATGTTAGGTTTTCTATTACTTTCGATTAAAGTAAACAAAGGAGTAAAATATTTAACAGAGTCGCAAATCCTCAGAAATTCAGTTTTGAAAGAAATATTACACTGTTGATTGGATTTGGCAATGTGGTGGTCACAAGGCAAAGTCAGTAGACAGATGGGCTAGAAGGCTGACTGAAGAGGCTGAAAGATGCGTAAGAAGTGAGGAAGTAAAGACAGCAAAGGTGAGCAACTCTTTTAAGAAGCTTGGCTTCTTAAAAGAAAGGATGATGGAAAAACACCTGCTCATGAGACCTGGAGTTTTAGTCAGTTAAGGACAGGCTATGCTATGATTACAAGAAACCCAGACCTCAGTGTCTCAACACACAAATTTTGTGTTTTGATTTTGCTTTTTCACTTGTACAAAGTCCTCTGTGGATCAGACAGCTCTATTCCAGTGATAACTCAGGGATATGGGTTGTTTCCATATTGTGGTTTTTCCCTGCTAGTGACATTTCTCACCTTCACTTGTCCATTGGCCAGAACTGGTCACATGGGCCCACCTCGTTGCAGGGGAGCTGAGAAATTTGGGTGCACACATAAATATGGTGAGTGTCAACTGTGTATTTGTGATCTTAACTTTTTTAGCTTTACTTTTCCTTTGGTAAAATATCACTTAACTCACAGAATGGTTGGAAAAATGAAATAAGATATGGAGAAACTATTTTTTTCCATTGGCTTCTACAATCCTATTTTGTCCCAGTTTTTTCAGGCCTACATGGCCTGGGTGTTAAAAACAAATCTCACCTACTAAATATCTACTGTCTAACAATAACAGTAACAGAATGTATTGAGTGCTTACTGTAAATCAGGCACAAATTCAGGCACTGCCCTGTATATCAACCATATTGAATGCACTGTTTCTTTCATTTCTCAGAAAGAGAACTCTGTCATGCCTAGCACAGTGCCTGGCACATAGAAGGTATTCAATAAACGTTTGGATAAACTAAACAACTTGTTCAAGACACAGATCTAACAAGGGGTAAAGTGATACTCAAGGCCAATACTTTCAGCCCAGTGATCTTTTCTCTATCTCTTTATCTCTCTTCTCCATTAACCCATCTACTAAAGATTCTCTGAGGTAGATGGGGGTATGAATTTAGGGCTTGGAGGATTTAGATTTTCCAGCATCCAGAATTTCTGTGAGGCCAGGTCTATTAGACTAAGTAAGGCCCCCTCAAATAGATCTAGATCTTTTTTTTTTTTTGACTAAGATCTACTATTAATTGGGCAAATTTGCAAAGTATTGTGCTACACATCACAGACATTATCTCAATTATTTCTCATGGAAGCCCTATGAGGTAGATATTGAGTCCAGATCTTACAGAAAATACAACAGTTTCAGAAAAATAAGCTGTTTGCCCATGAGCACACTCTTAGGGAGCAGCCAAACAACAACATGATCCTAGTTTGTCTCACACATCAGGATGAACTGACAGGGATAAAACTTCTCTCCACATATGAGAGAGCCATATTTTCAAAGAGAAGCAAAATCACTTCATTCTATAATCATATGTAGTATCAGTGTTATCACTGTCTGAAAAAAGTGTTTCTAAATTATTCTTCCAGTTTACTGATTCTGCTAAAATGTCTTCAGAAATGGCATTAGCAGTGAAGCTGCCCAACAAGCCCTCTAAAACAAAACATGCAATGAAACGGAACTTTCCCTATATGTAGTGCAAATTACACTTTGAAGACTTTAGCTTATAGCTATACCCTGTATAGATACGTATAATAACATTAAGTTCAAGGTTATCACTGTTGCAGCAAAAGACAGGAAACAACCTAACATTCATCAGTAACATTAAATAACTTATGGTACATTCATTCAATAGACTCTCATGCAGCCAAAATAGGAAAGGGGTTCCTTGCTCCTTACATACTGATATGGAATGATCTCCATAAAAAACAAACAAACAAGCAAACAAACAAAGGCTGGGGTGAACTCCATGGATAGCTTTTTATCATTTGTGAAAAAAGCTCTGCACACATGTGTTAGTTTAACCACAGAATCTTTCTCAAAAGTATACCATAAACTGGTGACACTGCCTGTCTCCAGGAAGAGGAACCAGAAGCTAGGGGTGGGAGAGGCCCTTTATTCTAAATCACTGTTGTATTTTGACTTATGGGAAAAGTGATGTATTCAAACATTTTTGTTTAATTATAAAAAATGGACTAATTATGCATTTGAAAAATTACAATGGTAATTTTTTTATTGCAGGAAAAAAACCCCAAAAAGTTTTCTTCTGAGAATCACTATACAGTTATAATGTAAACATATATATTTTTTAATGTGAAAAGGCATAAAATTTCCTTTAAAGACAACTTGTTATTTATCCATCATGTAAATGCACCTGTCAAATGCACCTGTAATCCCTTAAAATAAGTATGATTCTTTTGAGGGAAAAGAGCCAGATCAAATAAATCATCAAGGAAAAACATGCATACTAGACTATGAATTCTATTGAGGATGAAGGCTATTCTTTTACATATTTCTTAATTCCTCAGTTCATTTTGGGGTTCTCAGAATATAGTTTCTCAGTTAATGAGTAGCAAATTAATTTATTGGTTAAATTAGCAACTATGAAGTTATATATGTCAGTTATATTGACAACAGTATAAAATAAATGGATAATTCACTAGAAACTGGCTTCTAGATTTTAGCTTTAATTACTTTGAAACAATATAATTTAATACCAAATGTTTAAACACCCATTATAATTGCCAAACTATGAAATCAGCATTATTTATATCTGATCGACTATATAAAATTCATTGATTTTTCTTTTTAAAAAAGGCAGTAGAAATTCCAAAGAATAAGGGAGAGACTTCTAATTAAAAGTTATGTTTACAATCTAGCACCATAATTCTAGCCTTAGGGCCTCCCAAGCAGCAGGAAAGAGGAAGGGAAGAGGTGAGAACGTTAGAAAACTAAGGATAGTTCTTAACCTGTGGCCCCATTTGTGCTGTAAGGCAATGCAGGATCTAGCAGAGACTGGAAAGTGAGACGAAAGCTTTTGGTTCAGATGGTAAAGGATGCCCTTGAGAAGAGTAGAATTAGTGTATCCTGCTGCAGTTGGCCTCATGAACTAAGGGGTTACTTCTTGGCATCCAAGTCCTTTTAAATTTCTCAATGTTTTTAGCCGGGTTTGGTATGTCATAATTCTGAGCCAGATACATTCCAACCAAGTTGTCAAAAGTAAATGCAAGCAGGAACTGGAGCATGATGTCAGAGGGGAAGGCATGAAGTATATCTAGGTCTTAATCCCTAGAACCTGTGAATGTCACTTCCTATGGCAAAAAATGACTTTGCCACAGTCCGGATGTGATTAAGTTAAATCTAAGAATTTCATATGGTTAAGAATTTCAAATGGGAAGATTATCCTGGATTATCTAGATGGGCGCTAAATGCGAGCACATGTATCTTATAAGAGGGAGGTAGAGGAGATATAACCCACACAGAAGAGGAGAAGGTGACGTGACCACAGAGGCAGAGATTGGAGTGATGTGGCCACAAGCCAAAGAACGCTGGAGCCACCAGAAGCTGGAAGAGGCAAGAATGGATTCATCTCTTCCCTAGAGCTTGTGGAGAGAGTGCATCCCTCCCAATTCCTTGATTTCAAACCAGTGATACTGATTGCAGACTTCTGGCCTTCAGAACTGTGGGAGAGTGAATTTCTGCTGTTTAAAGTGCCCCAGCTTCTGGAAACTTGTTATGGCAGCCACAGAAAACAAACACACCAGGTTTGGGAGATGACCCAGGAAGCTCAGAGTCTGAAGTCCTCTAATCTCTCCCAAGTGAGAGGTCAAGAAGGGGTTCCTATGGGCCCCTATGCCTGCAGCAGAAAGGAGGAAGAAGCTGAAATTCGCTGACGTTGGAAAGAAGGTTTTTAACAAAATGGTCTACAGACTCCCAGGATCAGAAGTTGAAAGCCATCCTTCCTTCCATCCATTCATCCATCCATCCATCCATCCATCCATTCATCCATCCATCCATCCAGGAAGCCTTATTATGTACCTGCCGTGTGGTAAACCTGTTTGGAATACAGATACAATAAAACTTGGGATGGGTTGTGGGTGGATTCACCTTGTTGAGGCTATGGCAAGTCTCTTGGAGCCTGGGTTGTGGGTTGGAGCTATTGGGGTGAAGAATTCCCAGGCCCATCCTGCTGACCCTGCTAAAGGGTCAGGCGCTTGGGCAGGATGTCCCGGGGGACATCCTCTGGGCCTCTCCACAACTGGTGGGCATGCTGAGTGACCTTGGCCTTGGGCCTGAGTGTTTCTGGACCTCAGTTTTCATGTGACACTGCAGCCTGGGGGTGGGAATGTATGTGATCCCTTCTTGGAGGCTGTCCTTGGATGCACTGGACCAGACAGTCCCAACTGCCTGACTCTCTGAAACATCCGAGAGGGGCCATGGCAACATCTTCAACTTTATGGAGAAACAGAGCTCAAGGAAGAGGGAGGGGCCCTATCAAATCAGGGAGAAAAAAGAAGGGGGAGATACGCCTGGAATGAGGGCTGGGGATGCTTGTTGGTGCCCAGCGACTGGAGCGCTCCAACACTTTTCTGAAAGTGAGCCCCCTGGGGGAGAAGTCACTGTTCTGTTCATTTTTTTTTTGAGGGGGCACTTTGTGAATCTGACATGGTGGACAGTCATAGCTTCTGTGGTGCTGTGTGACTTTGTCTCTCTTCTTTCAGTCTCTTTATCTTTCTTCCCTTCCTCTGTCTCCATCCCTCCATCCTCTTTTCTTTGTTTATGTCTGCTTAAGTCTTCTGTCTCTCTTTCTGTCCACCACTCATGTCTGCCCCTCCCCTGACACCCATACACACACCCACCCTGGCTTTATTCAGATCACTTCGGTTAAAGGGCCAGGACATCACAGGAAGCGCCTGTGCTCTGACGCTGGGCAAGCACACTTTCTATTTTCTCATTTATACTTCCTCATCTTTTATAAATACTTGCTCACAATGTCATCTGTGCCTTTCTGGTCCTCTCACATATCTTCATCTATTTTATCAGCAAACACCCAAACATCTTCCTAGTGCCTCCCCACCCCTATCCCTTTGGCCTGGACTGAATCTGGCAGAGAATTCTCAGCTCCTTGGCGCCCAGGTGGATTCAGCAGCCTGCTGGGGGATGGCCAGCAAACAGGCGTTCCCAGAGAGGTCTGGCTCCTGACATTGACTCCTGAGAAACCACTCAAAAGGGAGGAGGAGATTCTAGCCTCTCTCCTCAGTTCTTAGCCCCACAAGAGTCTTTGGAGAGCTGGAGAAGGGTTCCAGGTGAAGCTGCAGAGCTTCCTCATTAGCACATGAGTTAAAGCTGGGATATAGGAGTGGCCATCTGCCTCTGTTTCTGGTCACCTCTGGCAAGTCATGTAATCCCTTGATGCCCCAGTATTTTTAATCTGGAAAATGGGTATTTTATTTACTCTTCCTATTGTGCAAAGGTTCTGCGGTGTGAGCTCTCTCTATAGGTGATGACAAGGAGGATAAGGATGATGTCGATGACAGCAACTGCCATAGACTGCATGCCAGGCACTGTTTTAGGTGCCTTAATGTATAAATTCACTTAATCCTGTAACAACCTCATGTGTAAGTATTATTATCACCTCTGTTTTACAGGTGAGGAAATGAAGGTGCAGAGAGGTTAAGTTACTTGTCCAAGGTTGTAGAGCTGGTAAGCAGCAGAGCTGAGATTCAAATCAAGCATTCTGGCCCCAGACCTCGCATCCTTATAACTGAGTGTTTTCCTGATGGTCTGGGAAATACTATCCCCTTCCTATACTTCCATGACCTGGGAGAACAATGTCAGTACCTCTCTCCCTCTGAGAAACTGTATTTGCAGGCCTGGCTCTATGGATAATTCCCCAGGGGGAGGTGATCGAGACTGCAGAAGTGATTGTCCAGGTCCTGAGAGCATGTGGCCATTTCCATCTGGGTCTTCTGAGGGATATAGGGTCACTGGGAGGAAGGAAGGGCTGCTCCAGGGCTTCAGTGACCAACTGTGTTTTTCAAGGAGGTCTCTTCAGGCTTTGCTACCATATACATTTATCTTTGGAGAATTACTATTCCCAGTTGAGCATACGAGTCCTCTTATTTGTCAGCTGCATTGTTTCTGGTCTGTTTAAATGCATTGCATATCTACTTTGCCGCTGCTCTTAATTTCCCTTCTAAAAACAGTATTCGAGTGGGAAACACTGTGTATTCACATACTTCTTCAACAAATATGACTTTCATATACAAGATACTGTGCTAATATTCACTCTGGAGGATGTCATAGATGAAACAGTGTGAACTTTGTCTCAAGAATCTTATAGTCCATTAGCAAGATATAACTAGCACAGAGGTTGCTGGAATGACATATGGATACTGTGTAAGCATTGTCACCAAAGTCATGACAGGACTTCATACAGCTCTCAGGGAAGCATCTCTATCAGGAATTGTAGATAATTAAAAAGTTACAGTGCAGAAATCCCCAAATATAGTGATTTCTATAAGGTCACTCTTAAGATGTAATTTTACTTCTCTCTCCTGTAATAGTGCAGATGTAGGGGGCAGTCTAGGCCAGTAAGACAGCTAAGCTCCACAGGGTCATTCAGGGACCCAGTTCTGCTCTATCCTATTGCTTTGCTCCGCTGTTCTATGTGGTGTTGTCTTCATCTGTATGGCTAAAGCTTGATCATTGCCACATTGGTGTTCCAGCTTGTGGGAAGAGCAAAGAGGGTGGAGATGCTTTATAAGAGATGCTTTAAGTCACAGACCCCAAAATAGCTCACATATACTATTGGCCAGAACTTGGTCTTTGGCCACATCTAGTTATAAGAGGCTTGGAAATGTAGTCTATCAGCAAGTGGCCAAATGCCCAGCCAAAAGTTTATTGTAGAAAAAGGGATAATAGGGGGGCTATTATCTCTATCACAATGACTTGGCCTTGGCCTATATTGTCAGGTAGAAGTTAGAGGGGGCAGGCATTCCAGGTGGAGAAAACAGCAGAGATGTGAGAAGATGCATGGTGGATTTGGAGAAAGTAAATACATAGCATAACTGGTAAACATATAGCATTATGTAGAGGACGTTATGAACCACCTCTGGGTGGAGATGGGGCAGGTCCTGTTTCTTTAATAGGCTTCTCAGCTTTCCCAGAGAAGGTTATACAAAAACTTGAATATTCTTTAATCAACCACACAGGATGTGTGCACTGTCAGCCCTACTCAGGAAATTTAATCTTGAACTGATAGCAATTTAGATCTTGTCAAAATCTTGGATCCCCATGGGTGTGCTAGTTTCAACAGTAATTCCTGTCTTTATGCTAATTGCCAGAAAGTTCTATGGAGGACTACATTAGCCCAGTGCCCTAGCAAAAGACCTTTGATGTGCTGGATTTTATATTAAACCTTTGGAATAAACGCCCCATGCAGAGCACTTTGATATGTTCCAATAAAACATTAAGAGTGTTGCTCACTCTTCATTGTATAATATGGTATTTTTCCTTATATAAGAATCAATCAATTATATGTCAATTATAGCTCAATAAAGCTGGAAGAAAACTAAAAAGTATTTAAATGTATTTATAGAGACCGTACATGAATATCACAGACCATAATTGGGTTTCTTCATTAACTTTACATTGGTTTTTGGCCTTGGAATGCACATATTTTAATGTTATTGTTTTAGCTCATACCTTGTCTGTGTTTTTGTCTTGCTTTTCTGAAACGATTATGTTGTCCTTTAGAGTTTTCATAATTTCTGCTGGATTTTTGTGTGATTTAATAAACAAAGTTATTTTTTTTCATACATAGAAATCTCTTCCAATGCAGAATGCTAAAAACAAGAAAATAAACAAATCATAAAAAGAAAGAATCAACCATATAAGAGGAGATTCAAGATGGTGTAGCAGGTACAGGCAGTGCACGCCTCCTCTAGTGACCACACCGAAATTATAACAAAACTACAGAGCAACCAGCATACGGAGTCCCCAGAGGTCTGGCTAAACAGAAGCCTTACAACTAGGTCACCTCAAATAACAGGTCACCTCAAAACAGAGACGTGAAACGGCCTGGTTCCACAACCCCGTGTGGCGATTGAGAATTGGGAGGGCTATCTTGACTGCAGAGCCCCCTCCCTCATCTGAGGAGCAAGGGGTCCCTACTGCACACTGGGCTCCTTAGCCCAGGGTTCCAGTGCTGGGAAGAGAAGTCCCCACAACCTCTGGCTGTGAAAACCAGTGGAGATTGTGGCTGAGTGAGATGGAGGTCTGTGGAAATGGAGACCTGCCTCTTAAAGGGCCCATGCCCGGCCTTACTTGTCTGAGTTCTAGGACTGGGGAAGCTGCTCAAGGGGCTCCAAGGACATATGGGGAGGCACTGAGCTGTCAGGCTTCAGGTTGAGGGCTGAAGGGGTGATTTGTTTTCAGACAGAGGTACAGGCAGAAGCCACTGTTTCTTTGTTGAGCCCTCCCACCTCCCAGACTACAGACACAGGTACCATCAACCTGGATAACACAGATCTCTCTGCCCAAAAGATTCTGTCTCTCTCAAATTGTGGGCCCACCCAAGCCACTTCCAGTGAGTTTATTCCATACGAACAGGCTGTCTTGGCTCCTGCTGTGAACTTTTATAAAACCTCTCAAAGGCTCACAAAACCCAAAGAAGCAGCATCTGGCCTCTTGCTGTATCTCTTACTGAGCAGCCCCAAACCCTGCACTGGTGGCAGCTGGCCTTGGTTTCTGTCTTGACCCCTTGAGGCACCTATAAGTCCAGCACAGGTAGTAGCCATATATGGATTGCTTGGTGACTCTTACCAGGTGGCCCCAGAGGTGCACAGGCTGCAGCTGAACTTGGCCTGCAGCTGGACCCCTCTCAGGTCTATGTCAAAAGTCCCCATAGCACATCTACTACATAAAGTCACTCTACTAAGACTAGGAGATTTCAGAGCCCTACCTAATACGCAGAAACAGATACAGGGAGGCAGTCAAAACAGGAGACAAAGAAACATGTCCCACTTGAAAGAACAGAACAAAGCTTCAGAAAAAGAATTCACCAAAATGGAGATAAGCAATAGACCAGATGCAGAGTTTAAAACACTGGTTATAAGGATGCTCAAGGAACTTAGGGGAAGAGTAGACGAATTCAGTGAGAACTTTAACAAAGAGGTAAAGAACATAAAAACAGAGATGGAAATAATAAAAGGGAACCAGTTAGAAATGAAGAATACAATTTTGAGATGAAGAATATATTAGAGGGAATCCACAATGTGGAGGAAGTGGAGGATCAAATCACCAATATAGAAGATGGGGTAGTGGAAGACAGACACCCAATCAGAATGGCAATAAGAAAAAAAATCCAAAATAGTGAAGATAATATAAGGAACCTATCAGATAACATCAAACATAACAACATTCGCCTCATAGGAGTACTAGAAGGAGAAGAAGAGCAAAAAGTTGAAAACCTATTTGAAGAAAAAATGATGGAAAACTTCCCTCACCTGATGAAGGAAATAGACATACAACCCCAGGAAGCTCAAAGGGTCCAAAAAAGATGAACCCAAAGAGGCCCACACCAAGACACATCATAATTAAAGTGCCAAAGATTAAATACAAAGAGAGAATCTTAAAAGCAGTAAGAGAAAAGCAGTTAATTACCTACAAGGGGCCATCTGGTAAGAGTCACCAAGCAATCCATATATGGCTACTACCCGTGCTGGACTTATAGGTGCCTCAAGGGTTCAAGACAGAAACCAAGGCTGGCTGCCACCAGTGCAGGGTTTGGGGCTGCTCAGTAAGAGGTACAGCAAGAGGCCAGATGCTGCTTCTTTGGGTTTTGTGAGCCTTTGAGAGGTTTTATAAAAGTTCGCAGCAGGAGCCAAGACAGCCAGTTTGTATGGAATAAGACTGGCAGCTGATTTCTCAAAAAACACTTTGCAGGCCAGAAGGTCTTGGCACAAAATATTCAAAATGATGAAAACCCAGGATCTACAACCAAGATTACTTTATCTATCAAAGCTATCTTTTAGAGTCAGAAGGCAGATAAAGAGCTTCCCAGATAAGAAAAGGCTAAAGGAGTTTACAATCACCAAGCCAGCATTACAGGAAATGTTGGAGGGACTTCTTTAAGAAGAAGCAAAAAAAATCTGGTGAAAATATGAATAAAGAATGGCAATAACTACATATCTATTAACAAGTACTTCAAATTGAAAAGAATTAGGTGCTCCAACCAAAAGATAGGGTAGCTGAATGGATAAGAAAACAAGACCCCTACATATGCTGCCTACAAGAGACTCACCTCAGATTAAAAGACTTACAGACTAAAAGAGAATAGGAAAAGATATTGCATGATGGACCTAGAGGGTAGTGTGCTGAGTGAAGTAAGTCAGATAGAGGAAGACAAATGCCATACGATTGCATATATATGTGGAATGTAAAGAACAAAATAAACAAATAAAAGCAAACTGATATCTACAGAGAACATTTTGAGGGTCAGTGAAAAAGGGGGAAGAGATTAAGAAGTACAAATTGGTAGTTACAAATAGTCATGGAGATAGAAAGTATAGCATAAGGAACATAGCCAATAATATTGTAATAACTATGTATGGTCTTAGAGGGGCACTGGATTTATTGGGGTGATCACTTTGTGAGTTATATAGATGTCTAATCACTATGTTGTACACCTGAAACTAATATAGTATTATATGCCAACTATAACTGAAAAATAGAAAATTATTATTATCAAAAAAATCAACCAGATATTTCTCTTAATAAAATGCTGCTCTGTCCTTGGCATTCAACGCTTCAACAAATGTTTAAGACAGTGACTATCGACAGGTACTGCGCCAGGTGCTAGAGCTAAAGAGAGACGGAGTTCACAGTCTGGGGCAGGGCATAGGGGTGTGTGGCATGTGGGGTGGATGAATAAGCAATAGTCATTTATGGTATAATTTGCAAATGTGAGAGACATAGGAGAGGGTGCTATGGGAGCCTGGAGAGAAGTTTAAAGAAGGCCTTTTGAAGGAGCTGAGTTTTGAAGGCTGAATAAGGGTTAATGATATGAGAAATGGGTAAAAGAATGTTCCCAGCAAAGGGAATAGCTCATGCAAAGACAGGGAGAAGTGAGAGAAAGTGGCGTGGAGGTAGTTGGGGAACTGCAGGGAGCCCTGCAGGGCTCTGGTATAGGAGAGGATGAGAGTATGGTAGGTAGCAGGAAAAGGTGGGTGGGGTTGGTCACATGGGCCCTGCAGCCACACCGAGGAGGTTGGTCTTTGGCTCGAAGGCCCTGTGCAGTCCTGCCACGTGATTTGATCCGTCTTAGACATATCAGCCTTGTCACATAAACTGGGCAAGAAAGAGACTAGGAGGGCTGTTGCAATAGTTCAGGTGAGAAATGATGTGGCTTTAGACATGTGAAGACAAGGTAGACATAAAGAGGTGGAGAGGGAGTCAAGAAATATTAAAGAAAAAGAACCGACAGCATTCGGAGACCGATTTAGGGGTAAAGGAGAGATGCCTGTTAGGTGTTTGGATTGAGCAGTGTTACTCTGGCAGATGAAGATTATAGGTGAGGGGTGGGAGATGCAGAGTCTGACCATGGATGCTTTGAGATGTGGGTCAGGCAGTCAGACATGCATGAGGAAGGTAGAGATTTAGGAGTTACTAATGCGCGGGTGCCAGTTAAAGACAGGAATGTACTCATGCTTGGTGAACATAGAGTGATGCACCTGCTGTGCTGTCAGACACTTTTACTCCATAAAACAAAACAAAACAAAACGAATGCTTATGGAATGCCTACTGTGGGCCTGGAACTCTCAAAATTACTTATTAGCTCTCTGCATATGCCTGAGAGGTAATGTTTGTTTATTGATACATGGCCTGGCTGGAGAAAGGACTTTAGTCTGTAGGTGTATTAGTATCAGTCCGATTTGACAGTGAGGTTCTGAGAAGTGAAATGAGCAGCTCAAGTTTGGACCACACAACAGGTAGCAGTGGGTGGGTGGGTGGGTGGGACTTGGAGCAGGTCTTTTGCAGCCTGGTCTTCACAACTGCCTTCCATGATGTGGGTGATCTTTGAGCAGGAGATGCTTAGATTGGGATGGAACAGGATACATACAAGGTGTTGCATAAGTCAGTGGGGCAAGGGCAACCTGACTATGGCCTTGACCCAGCCAGGTTCACACACTGGATTCGCCCTGAGGGAGACTCAGCACAGTGATCTGGTAATGTTTGAAGAGGACTTGACACTCATTTTATTATCCTTGTGGGAGCAGAAGACTTTCTGATTCTCTGTTCTCCTCATCCCCTGTTGTCCTAGCTACTGAAGGGGTGGCCTGCAGCGAGCCAAAACTGACATCAGGGGCAGGCTTGTCCCTGGTAGGAGGAGAGGTTCACCAGCATTAGGTATTGAAAAGTTTGTACAGTGGGGTAGAAAGTGGGGAACAAAGCCAGGAAGGAGTATGTAATTACTGACATTTATTTAGTACGAGGCTTGTGGGTTGAATTGTGTCCTCCCCCAAACATGGCTTAAGTCCTAACTCCTGGCACCTGTGAATGTGACCTGATTTGGAAAAGGGGTCATTGCAGATGTAATTAAGAAACTGGAGATGAGATCATCTTGGATTTAAGGTGGGCCCTAAATCCCTAAATACTGGACCCCTAAACCCAGTTTTTGTTGTTTTTTTCACTGAGGCAACACAGTTTATTTCTGAATTGCACTTCCACCTTCACACAGAGCTGGGACGAGTGCTTGGGGGGGTCTGGAGAGGGACAGATGTCTTCATAAAAGAGAGAGAGGCATGGAAGAAGGCATAAAAGAGAGGCATAAAAGAGCGAGAGGCATGGAAGATGGAAGCAGAGAATGAATTTATGCTCCCACAACTCAAGGAGTGGCTTGGGGCTACCAGAGGCTGGAAGAGGCAAGGAGGGAGGAAGCTGAACCCCGCGGACACCTTAATTTTGACTCAGTACTAATAATTTTCAACTCCTGGCCTCCAGAATTGTGAGAGAATAAATTTTTGTTGTTGTAAGGCACAGAACTTTGTGGTAATTTGTTGTGGCAGCCCCAGGTAATAAATGCAACTGGCAAACAAATGGCAGGCAAGTGCCTTCTGTGCCCAGGGCAGGCATCAGTAGTCACTTAGCATTCTTTCCCAAGGAACATGACACCACCTCTCATCCTGTCCGCAGAGCCCTCAGGCAGCTGCTACCCCATGACTGAAGATGACAAGCCCCATGAAACCTACTGGCATCCTTGATTTAGTGCCTGTCACATACCTAACACTGGGTGAGGCACTGGCAGTTCAGAAAAGGGTTTGGCAGGGCCACTGTGCTCCAGGGACTCAGGCATGGGTGTGAGGGTGTGGGCATATCACCTCTGTAGCATTAACAGCTTTTGTTAGCTTTTGAACATCTGTGCAGGCCCACCTGGACTCTGCTCAACAGCTGGGCCTCCTCTAGCTCCCTGGCCATCCAGTTACAGCTCAGCAGACAGCAGACTGGGAATTGTGGCTTTACCCCTGCAAGGTGAATAAATCACCCACAAAGCATTAAGCAGTGAAAACCACTCTTCAAGCCAATAGAGAAAATATAAAGAAAAAGCACTAGTGCCTGGACTTAAAAGCTATGAAATTCCTGAGGTGGCCTCCTTAACTCTTTTTGGAGCTACAGAAAAAGACAGCACAGAGGAATGTAACATGGGAGCTGAGGCTTGAAGGAGAGTAGAAATTAACCAAGTATAGAGAAAGAGACAAGAAATCACTAAGAATGCAGCCTCTTCTACCCTCCATCAGGGTGAGGGTTGTGGGGTGGGGAAGACTTCTTGTGTCAAGGGCTGATTCCT